>NC_057796.1:4069532-4372728 GCF_018294505.1 Triticum aestivum | reverse complement strand
TAAGGAAAGAGTATTATATCTTTGTTTTGATTTAATACCAACGATTGTAGCAAGTTGGCCTCGGCTTCTTTGGGATGTTTTTCAACCGTATATGCATCTATGAGATTTGTGTTAATGAACCCAATATCACCGATTTGTCTTTTCTTCAATTCGACGATCTTCAATCTGCATAATATAGTGAGGATAAGTATAAATACATGCAATGAAAGAGCTGACCTATATAGAGAGACTTAATGACAGAAGTAGTACTACTTACAGACAGTAGCAAGTGATCGTTGTTTTATCGAGGGACTTTTGATTGTAAAACTGGAAGAAATCCTCAAATGGAACATTCAACAGTTCAATTCCAACGAGGTCATGCTCCGGTTTAACTCTCAGCGTCAAAGTACTCATCCCATCAGACTCTCTGCAGGTTTTCATGTACCAATCATGTAGTCTTCGCATCATCGTGCTTAGAGATCTGACATCTTTGACGAGAGGCTTCCCGTAATGGTATTTGTGTTCGTCCACCTCCATTATTTCGTAATGTACATCGTCGGGCAGGTAATCTCCAAGATTGCTATAACCGGGCACCATACCCGGATCATTAGCGACGATGTATTTTGACACCTTGAGCGGGGGGCACGATTGGTTCGCTTGTTCGCCGAGCTGGGCAATTTTTTTCCCAGCTCGTCGTTCTTTCATCCTTTTATCACTGACAGTACTTCCCGACCGCTCCGCTTCGGCATATGTCTTTGCAAGAACGCGCTCATAGTTGCCTCTCGGCGGAGACTTTGGTGGTTTTGTCAGGGCAGCCAGAGTGCGCTTTGCTTTCACCGGATCCACCTTCTCCTCCGGAGGTGGATGTTTCTTTGCTTTGACCCCTTCTTCAAAGAAGTTCTTCACTTCGGCTCGCACGATCTTCGCGTTCTCCTCCTCGGTCCTCTCATATGGTAACTTCTCTGGAGTCTTCAGAGAAGGACCGAATCTGTATTGCCTCCCGCCTCTGGCAGCTGTACTGCTAGACGCCGGCAGAGCAGACGGAGCGGCTGCGGCTGTCTTCTTTCCTTTCTTATGAGGCGGAGGAGAAGGACTACGACGCGCCGGAGCAGCCGCAGCGGCGGCGGGTCTCTTCCGCCCTTGCTGACGAGGCGGAGAAGGAGGAGGCTGGCTGCTCTGACGCGCCGGCGCTGGTGGAGAAGAAGGCGGAGTGCCGCCACGCGCCGGAGAAGGAGGCTGAGTCCCCTGATCACTCGCCGGAGGAGGAGGCGGAGTGCCCTTACTCGCCGGAGCCGTCCAGTTCGGAAGCTTGATGAGCTCCTTCCGCCATAGGCATGGAGTCTTCAGAGCTAAACCCAGCCGATCTCCCCTTCGCCGGTAGGGTGGTCAAGCTGGAGGTCCTCAAATCCCTCCGTTATTTCATCCACCATCACCCTAGCATATCCTTCTGGAATCGGCCGGCAGTGGTAGGTTGCGCCGGGTTCAGTACGTAAAACAGAGCCAACAGCCGCCTTGACTTTCAAGTTCTGCCATTCCGCCATAAGGTGGCAATGTTGAGACTCCGTGATAGCATCCACGGGGTAGCTAGGAGTAGCCGCATGCTCCCGCTGAGGAAGCTCGGTGGAAGCCACGCTGCTTCTAAGCTGAGATGGCGGTGTAGCTTCGGGTGCAGTTTCGGCATCTCTATTGCCGTCTCGTTCCTCTAGCACTTGAACCCTTTCGTGCAGACGCTGAATTTGGATCTGCTCCACTTTTTTCCTCCTCTCCTGGGTTTTGTAACCGCCCGCGTCCGGAAAACCAGCCTTCCACAGAACGGAGCCTGGCGTGCCTCGTGTCCGTCCAGGGTGCTCAGGATTCCCGAGGGCCATTGTGAGCTCGTCGTTCTCTCTGTCTGGAACGAACGTCCCTTGCTGCGCTGCATCGATATAATGCTGAATCTTCTTGACGGGTATTGCAAGTTGCTCGTCCGTCCAACGAGACCTCCCTGATACAGGGTCCAAGGTTCCGCCAGCCCCGAAGAACCAAGTCCGGCAATGGTCTGGCCAGTTCATTGTCTGTGGTTCGATCCCTTTATCAAGCAGATCCTTCTCAGACTTGGCCCACTTAGGCCGGGCTTTGAGGTAGCCACCTGACCCCGTGCGATGGTGAAGCTTCTTCTTCGCAGCATTCATCTTGTTTGTCACTGACATCTTCTTACTCTTTTCCGATGTCTTGTGGGCCACAAATGCGGGCCAGTGATCTCTGATCTTCTCATACCGGCCGATGAATTCTGGTGTCTCTTCTTTGTCGACAAACGTTTTCTGCTCATTCTTCCACCTCCTGAATAGGTCTGCCATCTTCTTAAGAGCATGAGACTTGATTAATTGCTCTATAACTGGCTTCTCCGGATCCTCCTCTGGCGGTAGGGTGAAATTTGCCTTCAGCTCAGTCCAAAGATCATCTTTCTGCATATCATTGACATAAGACACCTCTGGGTCTTCCTTCTTAGGCTTATACCATTGGTGGATGCTGATCGGGATCTTGTCCCTAACTAGAACCCCGCACTGAGCAGCAAAAGCATTCTTTGTCCGGAGGGGTTCAATCGGTTGGCCATCGCGCGCGATTGCTATGATCTCAAACCTTTCATCCGAGCGCAACTTTCTCTTCGGGCCTCGTCTCTTTACCGCAGTTGTGCTCGATCCGGAGGGCTAGAAAAAAGAAGAAAGACGAGTGTTAATTAATATGTGTACATACCAAAACAATGAATGCATCAATTAGCTAGTCAGCACAGGCATAACTAATATATTTACCTGGCCGGACTCTGTTCGGTCACCGGAGCCGTCACCACGGGCTCCTTCTTGCACCAGCATTGGGTCACCGGAGCCATCATAATCATGTCTTTCCTCCTCCACTCTTCGATCACCGCAGCCTGCTTCTTCACCCTGTTCTTCCAGACCATCATTGTCGTTAAGATACGACAAGATATCACCTCTGGCTAAGATTATGTCCCCCAACACCTCTTCTACTTGCTCATCACGTCCGTGCTCCATTGTTTCTGCAAATATTACAACATGGCAATTATTACACAAACATGACAGCAGGTGGATATATTAGTGCAAACATAGACCTAGCTTATTCCGAGTTTGGGGTGGCCTAGGCAACGCTTCAAGGGTAGGGGCGCAGCGGGAGGGGGTAGGAGACCGACATCGTTTTTTTCTAGGGTTTGGGTGGTGTCCTCGAGAGTTTTGGTCGAGCGAGAGGGCCGGGGGGTGCTCCCGTGGTATAAGTTATCACGGTCGACAGGGGGTATACATCTCGACCGTCCATCATATCGAAGTTATCTGGGAGGGAGTTATATATATCGACAACGACGACATACATACACGGGAAAATAATGTTATCGGGGAGGGGCTATATATCGACCCCCCCCCCCACATTTTTGACATATATATTCATACATTTTGAACATCTACATACATACAAATTGTTTTTTCACATATACATTATAGCCACATACACATATACATCACATATGAACAAAAAAATTAAACTAATAAAAATAAAAAAACAGAGCCGGGGCGGTGGCTCTCACAGTGGGGCGGCTAGGACGATGGCGACGGCGGGGGCGGCGAGGGCGCCGGCGCGCGGGGGCGGGACGGGGCGGGGGCGGCGAGCACGCGCGGGCCGGGCAGGGGGGCTCGGGGCGCCGAGGCGGCGCGTGCGAGCAGGGGAGAACGAGGCGGGGCGGCGCGTGGGGGCAGGGCGACGGCGACGAGCACCGGGCGGCGACCCGTCGAGGCAAGGGCGCGGGGCGACGACGACGAGGAGCGGGCGGCGACGGCGAGCACGGGCAGCCTAGCGGCGTCGGGGGCAACTGGCGAGGTATCTCGAAAATTTCCTAAGTGTGGACTTATATAGCAAAGCCTTTAGTCCCGGTTCGTGGCAACAACCGGGACTAAAGGTGGGCATTAGTCCCGGTTGGTGCCACCAACCGGGACCAAAGGCCCCTTTTCAGCAACCCAAAGGGCGGGAAGTGGCGGCCTTTGGTCCCGGTTGGTGGCACCAACCGGGACTAAAGGGGGGGCATTGGTCCCGGTTGGTGGCACCAACCGGGACCAAAGGCCTTGCGCTGGCCGCGGCCAAAAGTTTAGTCCCACCTCGCTAGTTGAGAGGGGCTCGGAGTGGTTTATAAGCCCCACTGCGGCTGCCCTCTCGAGCTCCTCTCAAATGCAGGCTTACGGGCCTAATGTCACACTGTGCTGTCTGTTGGCCTATTGGGCCTTCTGCGGGCCTGAATCCTGGCCCAGGTTGGGTTTCTAGTCGTATTCAGGCTGTGGTGCCCAATAGATGGCAGTTTTTTTTAAAAAAATTCCAGTTATTTGGTTCTGTTTTTTGAAATTATTTATTTTCTTTTGTTTTTTGCTTTATTTTTTAATTCTTTTTGCTTTTAGGTCAGCAAAATTATAAACTATCTGTTAGTGCCATTAGTTTTAGAAAACATTTAAACTTTCTATTAGTGCCATTAGTTCTTTATGAAAATTCTTTTTGTTGTATTTAGTTTTTTTGTTTTCTTTTTTGCAATATTTATTTTGTTTTGTTTCTACTTACAACAAAAAAACTTATTTATTTTATTTTATTTTGTTTCTAATTACTTATTTATTTTACTTTATGATAATTCTTTCTGCTATTAAAGTTTCTATCAAAAAAAGTTCTTTATGAAAATTCTTTTTGCTTATTGCGCCGTGGCGTGGTGGTGAGTTTCTACCAACAGGGACCAAAGGGTGGAATTGGTCCCGGTTCGTGCCACCAACCGGGACCAATGGCCTTGCACAATTGCGTGGTGGTGAGTTGAGTCCCACCTTGCTAGCTAAGAGAGAGCCACACCTGTTTATAAGGTGCGGTGCACCTGAGCTGTCGAGCTCCTCTCTAAAGCAGGCTTACGGGCCTAACCTCTCTGCACTCAATGCTTATAAAGCATTTCAAATGAACTCTGAAAAGGTTGAAAGTTGGCATGGTATCATCATTTCATCCGCATAGCATGTGCAAGAATGTTGAGAGGGTTACGGCAAAAACTAGATGCACTTCTTGTACAAAACGGACAATGGTATCATACTCGTCTATTACAAAGTTGGCATGGTATCATCATAATAGTTGCGGGAGAAAGTCTTCACTTTTTCTTCGCTTGTGTCATTTGCTTATTGCGCCGTAACCATGGATAATCTTCATTGTTTATCAGGATGCTTGGGTCAGCCTTGACTTTGAAGGGAGGAATTTCATGAAACTTTTCATAATCTTCAGACATGTCTGTCTTTCCCTCCACTCCCACAATGTCCCTTTTTCCTGAAAGAACTATGTGCCGCTTTGGCTCATCGTATGATGTATTCGCTTCCTTATCTTTTCTTTTCCTCGGTCTGGTAGACATGTCCTTCACATAGATAACCTGTGCCACATCATTGGCTAGGACGAACGGTTCGTCAGTGTACCCAAGATTGTTCAGATCCACTGTTGTCATTCCGTACTGTGGGTCTACCTGTACCCCGCCTCCTGACAGATTGACCCATTTGCACTTAAACAAAGGGACCTTAAAATCATGTTCGTAGTCAAGTTCCCATATGTCAATTATGTAACCATAATATGTGTCCTTTCCCCTCTCGGTTGCTGCATTAAAGCGGACACCGCTGTTTTGGTTGGTGCTCTTTTGATCTTGGGCGATCGTGTAAAATGTATTCCTACTTATCTCGTATCCTTTGTAAGTCAATACAGTCGAAGATGGTCCCCTGGACAACGAGTACAACTCATCACAAACAGTGGTGTCACCTCTGAGACGTGTTTCCAACCAACTGCTGAAAGTCCTGATGTGTTCACATGTAATCCAGTCGTCACACTGCTCCGGGTGTTTGGAGCGCAGACTGTTCTTGTGTTCATCGACATACGGGGTCACCAAGGTAGAGTTATGTAGAACTGTGTAGTGTGCTTCAGACCAAGAATATCCGTCCCTGCATATTATTGATGAGTTCCCCCCTCCAAGTGTGCCTTTTCCAGTCAGTCTCCCCTCATACCGTGATTTAGGGAGACCTATCTTCTTAAGGCCAGGAATGAAGTCAACACAAAACCCAATGACATCCTCTGTTTGATGGCCCATGGAGATGCTTCCTTCTGGCCTAGCGCGGTTACGGACATATTTCTTTAGCACTCCCATGAACCTCTCAAAGGGGAACATATTGTGTAGAAATACGGGCCCCAGAATGACAATCTCGTCGACTAGATGAACTAGGACGTGCGTCATGATATTGAAGAAGGATGGTGGGAACACCAGCTCGAAACTGGCAAGACATTGCGCAACATCACTCCTTAGCCTTGGTATGATTTCTGGATCGATCACCTTCTGAGAGATTGCATTGAGGAATGCACATAGCTTCACAATGGCTAATCGGACGTTTTCCGGTAGAAGCCCCCTCAATGCAACCGGAAGCAGTTGCGTCATAATCACATGGCAGTCATGAGACTTTAGGTTCTGGAACTTTTTCTCTGGCATATTTATTATTCCCTTTATATTCGATGAGAAGCCAATCGGGACCTTCATACTGAGCAGGCATTCAAAGAAGATTTCTTTCTCTTCTTTCGTAAGAGCGTAGCTGGGAGGACCTTCATACTGCTTCGGAGGCATGCCGTCTTTTTCATGCAAACGTTGCAGGTCCTCCCGTGCCTCAGGTGTATCTTTTGTCTTCCCATACACGCCCAAGAAGCCTAGCAGGTTCACGCAAAGGTTCTTCGTCACGTGCATCACGTAGATTGAATAGCGGACCTCTAGCTCTTTCCAGTAGGGTAGGTCCCAAAATATAGATTTCTTCTTCCACATGGGTGCGTGTCCCTCAGCGTCATTCGGAACAGCTAGTCCGCCGGGACCCTTTCCAAAGATTACGTGTAAATCATTGACCATAGCAAGTACGTGATCACCGGTACGCATGGCGGGCTTCTTCCGGTGATCTGCCTCGCCTTTGAAATGCTTGCCTTTCTTTCGACATTGATGGTTGGTCGAAAGAAATCGACGATGGCCCAGGTACACATTCTTCCTGCTTTTGTCCAGGTATATACTTTCAGTGTCATCTAAACAGTGCGTGCATGCGTGGTATCCCTTGTTTGTCTGTCCTGAAAGGTTACTAAGAGCGGGCCAATCGTTGATGGTTACAAACAGCAACGCGTGCAGGTTAAATTCCTCCTGTTTGTGCTCATCCCACGTACGTACACCGTTTCCATGCCACAGCTGTAAAAGTTCTTCAACTAATGGCCTTAGGTACACATCAATGTCGTTGCTGGGTTGCTTAGGGCCTTGGATGAGAACTGGCATCATAATGAACTTCCGCTTCATGCACATCCAAGGAGGAAGGTTATACATACATAGAGTCACGGGCCAGGTGCTATGATTGCTGCTCTGCTCCCCGAAAGGATTAATGCCATCCGCGCTTAAACCAAACCATACGTTCCTTGGGTCAGCTGCAAACTCAGCCCAGTACTTTCTCTCGATTTTTCTCCACTGCGACCCGTCAGCGGGTGCTCTCAACTTCCCGTCTTTCTTACGGTCCTCACTGTGCCATCGCATATGCTCTTCGTTTCTGAACAGACGTTTCAACCGTGGTATTATAGGAGCATACCACATCACCTTCGCAGGAACCCTCTTCCTGGGGGGCTCGCCGTCAACATCACCAGGGTCATCTCGTCTGATCTTATACCGCAATGCACCGCATACCGGGCATGCGTTCAGATCCTTGTACGCACCGCGGTAGAGGATGCAGTCATTAGGGCATGCATGTATCTTCTGCACCTCCAATCCTAGAGGGCATACGACCTTCTTTGCTGCGTATGTACTGTCGGGCAATTCGTTATCCTTTGGAAGCTTCTTCTTCAATATTTTCAATAGCTTTTCAAATCCTTTGTCAGGCACAGCATTCTTTGCCTTCCACTGCAGCAATTCCAGTACGGTACCGAGCTTTGTGTTGCCATCTTCGCAATTGGGGTACAACCCTTTTTTGTGATCCTCTAACATGCGATCGAACTTCAGCTTCTCCTTTTGACTTTCGCATTGCGTCCTTGCATCGACTATGACCCGGCGGAGATCATCATCATCGGGCACTGGTTCCTCTTGATCTTCAGCAGCTTCCCCCCTTGCAGCATCATTGGGCACATCGTCTGGTTCCTCTTGATCTTCAGCAGCTTCCCCCGTTGCAGCATCACCGTATTCAGGGGGCACATAGTTGTCATCGTCCTCTTCTTCTTCGCCGTCTTCCATCATAACCCCCATTTCTCCGGGCCTCGTCCAAACATTATAGTGTGGCATGAAACCCTTGTAAAGCAGGTGGGCGTGAAGGATTTTCCGGTCTGAGTAAGACTTCGTATTCCCACATATAGGGCATGGACAACACATAAAACCATTCTTCTTGTTTGCCTCAGCCACTTCGAGAAAATCATGCACGCCCTTAATGTACTCGGAGGTGTGTCTGTCACCCTACATCCATTGCCGGTTCATCTGCGTGCATTATATATAATTAAGTGTGTCAAAAACCATTACAGAACATCATGAATAGATAATTAAGTGACCAAATTAATAGAAGTTCATCATCACATTAGAACCAAAGTACATACATAGTTCTCATCTAACAACATTTATATAGCTCTCCAGAGCATCTAATTAATTAAACCATACATTGAAACTATGTAAAACATTTCAATGCGAAAACAAATGCGATCATAATCGCAACCAAGGTAACAATTGATCCAACGGCATAATGATACCAAGCCTCGGTATGAATGGCATATTTTCTAATCTTTCTAATCTTCAAGCGCATTGCATCCATCTTGATCTTGTGATCATCGACGACATCCGCAACATGCAACTCCAATATCATCTTCTCCTCCTCAATTTTTTTTATTTTTTTCTTCAAGTAATTGTTTTCTTCTTCAACTAAATTTAACCTCTCGACAATAGGGTCGGTTAGAATTTCCGGTTCAACCACCTCCTAGATAAATAAAATCTATGTCACGCTGGTCGGTATATTTGTCATAAACAATAAATGAATCAAATAGTTATAAAAAGATAATATATACCACATCCGAATCATAGACAGGACGAGGGCCGACGGGGGCGGATACCAAAACCATCGCACTATGTAATAAGAAGGAATAAAATAGTAAGAAAATTAGACAAGTATCTATCTAAAGTAAGAATTTTTTTCTTTCAAAAAGAAGATAAGAACAAGAGGCTCACCACGGTGGTGCCGGCGACGAGATCGGCGCGGGCGGTCGACGGCGGTGAAGACGGGAATGGGACGTGACGGGCCGCTAAACCTAGACAAATCTCGAGGAAAATGGAGCTTTGAGCTCGAGCTTCGAGAGGACAAAACTTAACTAGTGTGGCTCGGGCATTTCATCGAACACCTCATGTGCATAGGAGGTGAGCTAGAGCATCACAAAGCCCTCCCCTCGCCGGCCAGAGAAAAACAGAGCACTGGAGTGCTCTGCTCGCGGGCGAGGGGTATATATAGGCACCTCATTGGTCCCGGTTCATGGCATGAACCGGTACTAAATCCGGGCCTTCTTTCTCGGTTCATGCCAAGAACCGGGACAAATGGTTGTGGGCCAGGAGCGAGGACCATTAGTCCCGGTTCGTGGCTCGAACCGGGACAAATAGTTCCATACGAACCGGGACCAATGCCCACGAGGCCCCGGCCGGCCCCCTGGGCTCACGAACCGGGACCAATGCTCACATTAGTCCCGGTTCGTGATTGAACCGGGGCTAATGTGAAAACTGCCCTGTGACCTAAGCCCTGTTTTCTACTAGTGCTCCTGGAGCTGTATCTGAAAGCAGTGCCACAGGCATCTGGTTTCGTATATGCATGTATGCGGTATGCTCTAGTGGCCCGCTATGGCCAAGGCTTGTGGCCGTGAGCATGTGTGTGCTCATGCGTGAGTGAGTGCATGAGTCAGTTTACTCACATGATAGAAATGTCGTGATAAACGATTCCTGCATGGCCTGTCAACACATATCACATGCTTAATTACAACAGATTTGTTTCATAAAATGTTGTCAAAGTGAGCTAACAAAGACTGGAGATATATATAAGCCTTATATATACGCATGCCTCAGGATCGATGTCGAAGTGAGTGAGATATGAGTCCAGATTTTCTTATGTCTTCAGTTTTAGTCCATTTAAAATATTGGAGGAAAACAAAAACTGGAGGGTCAAGGAGGTGAAGTTAAAAATAGCTAAAAAACAGTTGCAATGTTGTGTCTTGCTTAGTGCTCTCAAATTCAGATTACCATTTTACAGGGTATGCATCTAACATGACATCCTCTGATTTTAGTGTTCTCATATAAAGCACTGCTCCATTTTTAGTGTTCGAGGTTGAAATTGCAAATCAAAATAAGAAACTGAAGAAGCATAATTTCGATTTACTAAAACCCATATGTTGTCAGCAATCCTCTGCTTTCAGCTTTCGAATACAACTGTGCATAGGTTATAAATGTCAGGGCAGAGATGGAGGAGATCACAGGGAGTATGATGACATAAAAAGTGTGTGCCAGGAGAGCAACAAGTCCGAAGGAAGTTTATGGATTTCCTCAAGCATGATTTTCCAGTGCGGCAGGAGTCTCATGTTTTCATGAACCTAGATTTCGTTATGTAATGTGCAGCCGGAGCACTGGCCCTTAAGATGCATTTCTTGCTGACAGTAGATAGTTACATTCCGGCGCCTTTCTTTGTGGCTCTGTCAAGGCGGCCCAAAGGGTGTGTGCTATTCTGTCTAGTATGCCACATCGTTTTTTTCTTTTTCTGAAAAGCTGTGATCCCTCCGATTTCTATTACATCCGTTTGGATTGAAAAAAAGTTATCATACAATTCTTGATTGCTGCGAATGCATCTTTTCTTTTATTCCCACTAGTAAGCAGCCGCCTCGTACTTAATGAACAAGTTGGCACATTTATCCATGTATATATATACATGGAACCACGCAAGATTTATTGCAGGTATGTACTCACCAGGTCAATTTAGTTAGTTTCCTCTTGCATTGGCTTTCCTGACTTATTCTAGATGAGCTACAACGAACTCCTACCTTGGTGGCTTGGAATCCAGCCCTCTATTCGACGTGTGGTTTCAGCTATGTGATTTGATTGATTCTGGTCACATAAAAACAGTTCAAACACCCAATGGTTTACTTGCTCATGTATCAACAGATTGATATAGTAACACATTTGGATCATTTCCAACTTCTTCAACTTTCCGGTAATATCCAGCTTCCACGCTTCTGATGTATCTTACATCTTTCGGCTTCTTTTCGGAAAGAACACTACTTTGCCTTCTCAGGGAGCAAAAGTACTCATAGATATCTCTTATTGCTTCAGGCATTTTTTAAGGTCCATCAGTAGGGTGCATTTCTATTTCTCTCTCTCTCTCTCTCTCTCTCTCTCTCTCTCGGGATTCTGGTTTTTCGTCTGTTAAATATTGTATAAAAATGGCGTTGAAACACCGGGAATTTTTCTATACCGAATGGATTGTTTCTTGCGAACATATTATGTAAGCTGTAACCTTTCTTGGAGCAGATAAAAATACTGGCGCATTTGGCGTTACGGCTGTTGGACTTTCTCTTTGGGGTTTCATGGCCGTTGGAACTAATGGTGCTTGATCTAGTGCTGCTTTACCATTACATTGTCGCCTGCGTTTTGCATTGCCTTTCTGTGCAGCTGAGTCCAACGTGTTTCCAGCCTGTTTTTCAGCCACTGAACTATCCGATATCCTTATGCGGCTTTGGTGCACCGGTAGTTGTTGTCGTGGTCCAGTTCGATAGGGTATGGCTATAGTGGCTGATGGCAGGCACAGTTGCAATGATCATGGTGATGGTACTGCGACTATGCGACTGGTGGGCCGCAACTGGGCACAGATACCCTCTATATTTTTCTGTATTTTTCCTGACCAAACACTAATCAAGCCAATGTCAAGAATTTTTTTCTGTTACTCATCAGTCTTAGAGTCTGTGTTTTTGTTACACCACCCCTTGGAAGGTGTTTTTATGGGTGCAGTTTACTCGTGATGTTAAGACCGTAAGGGTGTCGATTTCTACAGCACAGGCTCATGTGCTCTTTTTATTTAAAAATTGATGTAACAAATGGAATAAGGGCCAATCATTTCCTTATGCCATGATGATGTCAAGACAGCTAGCTCCTTGCAAGAGAAGAAAACACAAGATCAGAAAGACAAAAAAGACCATTTTATTCGGAACTGATATGTGCATTTGTATAATAAATTAATAACAATCAATTACTATTAATAATGTCCCATTTTGTTCATTTTTTTTGCTATGATATGTTGTTCTTCAAAGGGGTCTGAAAACTTAGCTAAAATGAGTCAATACCCACTTCATGCATCTTTCATGATGCAATGGGCTTGTACAATGCATCTTTTCGGTCTTGTGATGGTTAGTATGATCAGACTTAATATGACTGCATATTAAGTCGTTCTACTGCATGGAGGTTGGTTACTTGGATCATTCGGGATTAGCTTGTTTGGGGATGCATTTGGCATTCAACCCCTCGCTTGTTTAGAAACTTCTATGCATTCTTTAATAATTATGACTTAAATTCAACCACATTTGATATTTCCCCTGAAAGAGTTTCGAAACTAAACATGCAAGTGGAATGGTCATGTCATTTTGCAGTCTACTCACATGATGAAAATGTCATGATAAACGATTCCTGAATGGCCTTCTCAACACATATCCCAAGCTCACAATATATTTTTCTCATAAGGAGAGTTAATAGAGATTGGAGATGTGTAGAAGTTCTATATATACCCAAGCCTTAGATGTGGAGGTGAGTGTGATATGAATTCAATTTTTTTATGCATTTAGCTTCATCGCATGTAAGATATCGGAGGAAAACAAAAAGGTGATAGTCAAAAATGTGAGGGGAAAAGGAGCTGAATACCATCTTCTTTGTGCTGTCTTGCTTAATCCACTTGAAGTCGGATTACCACTTGGTAGGGTATGCTGATGGAACTGGAACTAGAAATCTCAGTGACCTTTGTAGCCCTCGGGAGAACACCTGCCATACAATCAGTACACCTCCAGGCACATGATTTTAGAAGATGTGTTTGAAGCAACAGGTTGCCAAGCGTCTAACTGTGTCTTGTGGACACAACAATGTCTAAAACGATGACTTTGAGGAAGCGGGAAGGAGCAAAGATTGTGCAACGCCTGTGCTCTCTACCACACCATCAACAGAAATCAAGATCCCAGACGGTGGAAGAATGAGGAGGAGTAGGATACGGACGACGAAGGGCCCAACAACCAAAGAGAGACAACCTAGGAGTGAGCCGTAGGAAGGACATCTAGTGCATTGGGTGTATGGATTTCAGGGTCCCACTTGTAAGAGATAGAGACACAGAGAGAGAGAGAGAGAGAGAGAGAGAGAGAGAGTTTAAAAGGGGCAAGTGAATCTCACATGTGCCATAATTTATCGATGAAATGAGAATTGCTTGAACTCTCACCTACTCTGTTTCAAATCACACCCTCTTCATCAGTTCTTCAACTTCGTTTCATCCCCTGCACCAAAATCATCCTCTCCAATATGTGGAGTAATAGTAGTAGATACAGGCAGGAGTCGTTCTACTTGTCATGAATGTAATGCCTATGTACATGATCATGTCATGAATGACGTCATAACTATACGCTCTTCTATCAATTTCCCAACAGTAATTTGTCTACCCACCGTATGCTATTTTTACG
Organism: Triticum aestivum; assembly: GCF_018294505.1. Classification (NCBI taxonomy): domain Eukaryota; kingdom Viridiplantae; phylum Streptophyta; class Magnoliopsida; order Poales; family Poaceae; genus Triticum; species Triticum aestivum. The sequence continues at coordinate 4,358,997 of NC_057796.1, read as the reverse complement.
AGAGAGAAGCCTTTAGTGAAAAATATGCCCCCCGGTCTATTTCAGTCATATTACAAAAACCAAAAAATAACTTGCTGCAATTTTATTATTTTTATTTTACTTTGCAATTTATCTATCTACTACTATTAGATTTGATCCTTGCGATTAACAAGTACAAGGGGATTGACAACTCTCTTGCCCGCGTTGGGTGCAAGTATTTCCTCTTATGTGTGTAGGTAGTGTTGACGGTTGTTCGCATGAGTATCCTATTGGTTTGATAATCCTTAGTTATCTACAGAGGGAAATACTATCCGCTACTATACTGCTTCACAATTCCTCTTCGGGAGAATCCCAACGCAACTCACAAGTAGCAGTTCTCCACGCCCGCAGGGGGGCGATGGTAGTTCATCATGAGACGATTCTTGGCGCCGCCGCCCTCGCTCTTCGGGTCCCTCGGCATTCACCACGGTGGGCACCTCCGGCAAGGAGGAGATAGTCATCTCCTCATGCGACGAGGAGAACCGGCAGCCGGAGCAGTGGCCCAGTCTCCTCGCGGAGGCCGCTCTAACGAACAAAGAATTCATTCGTCAAATGAAGATCATGATGGAGCGATTGGTGCATCGGATGGGCCTGGTGCGACCGTTGTCGGCGCGTGTCAAGGAGGAGCCTGCCTCCCTGTCGGGCGCTCGCATGAAGCTGGAGACGTTGTCGCCGCTCCAGTGGGTCAATTAGGAGCCCGCATCCCTGCCACGCAACCACAGACTCAACATTGGAGGCCGTGTCGAGGAGGAGCCCGTGTCGGCCCAGCGCATCTGACGCGTCAAGGACGAGCTCGCGTCGCCCTCTGGCCACGACGGCCTTACGCATCACATAGGAGGAGGCCCGACGGCTCCTACGCGAGTGCCAGGCAGCCATCGGACAAGGCTTCCACGGCCCTCCGGCACCCTTCCGCCGGAGGGGGACAGCGACGACGACGAGGGCACGAACAGCAAAGACGGAGCGGCAGGGCAGGGCGGCCATGCGTACGAGGTGGTCGTCCGATATAGGGTTACATTTTTGTTATCTAGTTTTTAGTTAAACTATCGAATGACAGTTTTATGTAAAGTATGTCTGAACTTTATTGAACACTAGTAGGGAAAAGCCTAGTAGTAGCGCGGGTTCCCGCGCTACTAGTAAGGCGCTACAGCTATTCCTTAGCAATAGCGCGTGTAACACACGCTACTGCTAAGACATTTAGCCATAGCGTGTATTGTTTCTCGCGCTACTGCTAATCTAACTAGTAGTGGCGTGCTTCCTGTCCAGCGCTACTAGTATTTTGTTTTTCATTTTTATTTTTATTTTTAGTGTATTTATACATTGTTATACAAATTTTGATACAGTAACAATTAAGAGGTTTTTATATCATTATGTCCATGATGAATTAATATATCATTATGAGGAAGAAACATGGATTAGATTCATTTGGATGAATCAAAAGTTGAATCAGGACGACGATCCTACTAATTCAACTTTTGGTCACTTTTGATCCATCCACATCAATCTAATCCGCGTTCCTTCCACCAATGATATAATAACTAATCATGATCATAATAACAAATCATCATGATAATCATGATCAACATCATCGTCATATTAATATAAAAACTCTTGCATCATATCATCATCAACAACACTAGATAATAATCATCATAGTCATTACCACCAACACTATTTAATCATCATAGTCATAGTGTAGCTATGTAATCACCACCAACACTAGCTAATAATAATCATCATAGTCATTACCACCACCACTTGCTATTTAATCATCATAGTCATAGTATAGCACATCATCATCTTCAAACTCATTCTAGCTAGCTAATCACTTCTACTGCTTTCTCTTAGGTAAAATAGCATAAAACCAGTGTAGCACTCCTACTTCATCATATTGGAGAATGCAGATGAACCTGTCTCCTAATTGTGGCCTGCACTTCTGATTGCTGCTCCCTAGTACTTCTCTGGTGTGATCCTTCACAATTTTGATCCAGTCTTTGACTATTAAAACTTGCTCGCTTTGAGAAATCATGAATGAACTCATGTGCAATGCAAGATATCTTGGCCGCAAGCTAACCATTGTCATTCGACCTTTAGATTCGATCCAATGAGGCGCAACATTCATCGGGAGTCCCTGTTGAATAACATCGTAGTAACATACTTAGCAATGAAGTTTAGCTTAAAAATAATGTATGCAAAAGATGCACTGAGGACAAATAGTAAAATATTACCATCTTTCCTAAATAGATATGACTGTAGTTCAATACACACACTAGTGGTCGCACGTATTGAGTACTAATATTTCGAAGTCCAGGAAAATAACCTGTCTTGATAGTATCAAGATCCTCAAGCCATGAAACATAATGACTTATCTCCTCGCAGTTTAGTTTAGCCCCGGGACAGTAGTAGGTGCTGTCTACCAAACGCGGGACATGTTTGCTTGAATGGAAATAAGCTGTCAATAGAAATTAGTTGTCAACTATTTTTAAATAAACAATATAAATTACTTAATAAATATGGCTGAGAAATTCACATAATGGTAGAACTGGAGGCGTCTGCACATCGACCCAGATGACGATTTTACCTTCAATTTCATCTTCCGGACCAATATCAAAGTTGATAAGAATATTAGGCTCAAATGCATAAGCCTTGCATGGTGCTCTCCAATTTTTGCATTCAAAATAGGAGTAGGTGTCTGCATTGTGTAATTTTATGGCAAAAGTATAACCATGCTGGGTCCTCAAGTGAACTCTCTTTACCTCCATACTGTCCATAGTACTGAAACCATTCTTATCCAAGACATATATTCTTGCATGGCAGGGATATGCTCGTAGAATTATAAAAAAATTAAAATTATAAGTTGAAGCAAAAGAAGCAGAAGTCATGCTTAATTACGAAAAAAGACTTGTCGTTGTGACTTACTATATCTACTTCGAAGGTCTCATCCAGCATGATGCTGAAGCGCCTATCATCTTCTAGGTGAGGCATGTCGCACAGACCGCGCTCGTCTTCGCAGTATTTGGACATAACGAATTCCCTTACGTCGTCAGACATTTCCTATATTCATAGTTGAAACATTTAAAATCGATCAAATGCAACTACCAGGAAATTCAACACATAGATCACTATTACTCAATATGCAACGGGTTGACTTTAGGTCTGTTGAGTCTTCCTTCCTAAACTCTTATCTCACGTATATGGTGGACACTCCCTCACCAAATTTTGGACTATCGATGATGGTCGCTACTCCTCCTTCCCCTAGTGCATAACAAATATCTAGCATAAGGAGAAGAAGGAGAAGCGACCCCCACGACAACAGTCGGCATTCTTTTTCTCTCATATATGGTGGGCACTCCCTCACCGATTTTTCAACCGTCGATCATGGTCACTACTCCTTCCCCTAGTGCATAACAAAGGTCGAGCACAAAGAGAAGAAGGAGAAGCGAGCCCCACGACAACAGTCGGCATTCTTCTTCTCTCATCTATGGTGGAGACTCTCCCTCACTGATTTTTTGACTGTCATGTATGGAGCCCCGACAGACTTAAAGTCAACTCGAAATGTCGTTTAGTTCTCTTTCTAGCTAATCTGGGGCACTCAATATTTCCTACATATTCTAGCACAAGTCATGCTAAAATTCACGAAAAAATCCGGCATGACCTTTTCTTAAATAGGACATATCGAGCGCCTGAAATTTGCCGAACGGAAATGAATCAACACTCCGGCAAAACATAGGCCACTCGGATTTTCCCTGCCATACAAAGATGTCCATACACATACAACGATGCTTAAACTTGCAATTCCATCCGGATCAATTATCATAAGCATTCGCACATGAGCTCGCCAACTAAATACCCTAGTTCTACTCTATTCAACACACCAAGGAGTAGAGAAGCACTGCTAGGGAAAACCTTATACACAGAATCTTAGCAGCAGTGCAGTACAAAAAGAGGCGCTACTGCTAATTAGCAGTAGCGTGGATCGACCGACAGTACCCACCAACCTAAGTTTAGCAGTAGCGCAGTGACACGACACGCGCTACTGCTAATGCAATAGTAGTAGCGCGCTTTTTACTCCGGTGGCTGCTGCTAATTTTGAAATTGGCCACATAGCGGGCCCTGCTTAGCAGTACCGCATGTGAGGAAAACACGCTGCTGCTACGCTCTTATCAGTAGCGTGCTTTGCCGCCCGCGCTACTGCTAAGACGCAGCACAATACCACCTTTTCCCCCTCCCCCTCCTCCCCTCCCCCATCTCCTCTCTTCCTCCCTTTGCCCAACCTCCTACCTCCTCTCTCTCACACTTTGCGTCTTCCTCAATACTTCTCCCCTCATTACTCACCCTCTTCTACTTATTTTTCTCTCTCTTCATTACTCCTAGCTAAGTACACCACCTCCATTAATGCATTTCCTTTCTCTTTTTCCTTCCCCCTCCACTAGTTGAAGTTGTCTCCTCCGAAATTAGCTAGCTAGGTAGATGTAGCACTTAGTTAAGTGACCCATTTTCCCCCTAACTAGATCTATCTTTGTCAAGAAGAGCTTTGTCCACTTTTGATCTCCCTACATCATCATCTCCATCGTTTGCTCGATCTCGAGATAGGTGATTAAAATTTCATGCTTTTGCAAGAATGGAAATATGTGTATGTGTGTGTCATATGATAATTGGGCGATATGATGGAAATTGTGTGTGTGGCATGAGTTGACGCCGAATTGTGCTTTTGAGTTGCCTATGTTTTGCCGAAATGTCGATTTATTTCCGTTTCGGCGAATTCCGGGCAAACTCTAGATCTATATGTCCTATTTTTAGGGAAGGTCATGCCGAATTTTTGTATGACTTTGATGCATGCACGCATTTTTATAATAAATTTGTTTATTATTACCGTGCAGACATTCATGATGGTCAGTGGAACGATGGTGGACAGGTGGTTGCGGTCGGCGGTGCAGGACATGAAATAAAATAACCTGACAGAGGTTTTATGTCCGTGTCGAAAATGCAAAGGAATAGTTTGGCTCGACCCCTGGTTGTGCATGAAGTCGAAGTACATTCACATGAGCATGCTGATTCAAGGGCCGAAACAACCAGGAAATAATATTAATCTGTTTCCGGGGCTACTTCAAGAGGAGTTAGACACGTTATGGAAAACACCGGCCAAGACATGGGACGTCAGCAAAGGCAAGTATTTATACATGAGAGCCGCGTTGATCACGACGGTGCACGACTATCTCGGTTACGGATATGTCGCGGGCCAGGTGTGCCATGGATATTGCGGATGCACGCAGTGCATGGATGATAGGACGTCTCAGTAGCTAACGTCAAGGAAAGATGGCGGGTCTTGGAAAATCGTGTACATGGGGCATCGAAGATGGCTCGAACCAGACGACCCATGGAGAAACCGTGGAGATCTATTCAATGGTCACACTGAGCATCGAGGACCTCCACGTAAGTGGAGCGGCGCCGAAATCGATGAGTTGTTGAAAAACTGGAAGCAGTGCCCCGCGCCGGGAAAGACGATGAAAAAGGAGCCGGAGCCGCTGCTGAAGGTATGGAAGACAAGGTCTGTGTTCTGGGACTTGGAGTACTGGCACAAACTCAATACACCTCATTGCCTTGATCAAATGCATATCTGTAAGAATGTCCTGGAGAGCTTGCTCGCGACACTGATGAACATGCCGGATAAGACCAAGGATGGGACGAAGGCAAGAAAACACTTGCAAGATTTGAATATCAGGGAAGATCTGCACATGCCGCCTCGTAAAAAGTCAGACGAGACAGAGACAGAGACAGAGGCGCAGGAGAAGAAGGGCAAGAAAGTAAAGGAAGAGGATTATTGCCCCCTTCTTGCTTCACCTTAAGTCAGGCTGAGATCGATCAATTCTTTAAGTGCCTTACCGGAGTCAAAGTTAGTTCCGGTTACTGTGGCAAGATAAGCAGATATCTAGACACGGACAAGAAAAGGTTCAGCGGGATGAATTCCCATGACTGTCATGTGATGATGACGCAGATACTACTTGTTGCCCTTAGAGGGATAATGGACAAGCACGTCCGTGACACGCTTATTGGTCTCTGCAACGTTTTCGACGTCATCTCTCGAAAGTCGATCAGTGTGAAGCAGCTCCGAAGGCTACAGGAAGAGATCATTGTGATACTGAATGAGCTTGAGATGTACTTCCCGCCCGCGTTCTTTGACGTGATGGTGCATCTGTGTGTCCATATTGTGGACGACATAATAGACCTGGGGCCGTCATTCCTGCACAACATGATGCCGTTTGAGAGGCTGAATGGGATCATCAAAGGATTCGTTCATAACATGTCCCGTCCGGATGGAAGAATCGTCCAGGGCTATCTGACACAAGAGTGCATCTCTTTCTGCGAGAATTTTTTATATGGCGCAGACCAGCCGCCTGGTGTTGGTGTTGGTTTGCCCGTTAACAAGCACGATGGGAGGCTCGAAGGAGAAGGTCACTCCAACGGTCGCACGGAACTTCATGTGGCATACTCAGATCGACGCAGCGACTTTGACAGAGCAAACTTGGTAGTGCTACAACACCTAGATGAGGTAGATCCTTTCGTGGCACTGCACAAAGAAATTATCGCAAAGAAGTATCGTGACCGGGGGGTATGCAGGACGGACACCGAAGTTACTAGAGAGCACAACTCCACTTTCCTGCATTGGTTCAAAGAGCATATTATTGCTAATCCCCCGGAGGAGGGCTCTAAGGACGGATTGCTCATATACGCCTTAGCACATGGCCCCTCGCCCAACCTCGTAACCTATCAGGCATACGATATCAACGGATACACATTCTACATGGAGGCCAAAGATATGGACAGTGATGATCAGAACTCAGGGCTGGCGATGGAATGCATGACTGGCAGCGACAACGGCGCAACTGATAGATTTTACTGAAGGGTCGAGGAGAACTGGGAGCTTGACTACTCTGGACTACACAACACGACGATGTTCCGTGTCAGATGGGCTAAGAATGTCGAAAGAGAAAACCGGTATTTCACTACCATGACTATGCCCGACACCAAGAGCGCTACCATGAACGCTATCGCAAAAAACGAGCCATCGGTACACGCTAAGCACGTGACACAATGCTTCTTCATAACCGACCCGCGCAATCCCAACCGTGTTGTCGTGAGGAGAGGCAAAAGAAACATTATTGAAATGGATGGAGTCGCCAACGAGGAAGACTACGACCAGTACGGCAACCCAATGAGGGAAGATGACGATGATGATGAAGTACGTCAAAAGAAGAACCAATACTACATTACCTAAGAAAAATCGTACTCCATGGAAAAGGAAAAGTCACAATGAGGGGCTCAATTATTCTTCAACGAACAAGAAGGGAAAGAAGCTCACTCAAAAACGAAAACGTGAACGCTGAGGAACCATATGTTATCGGTCAAATGATGTAATATATATGTTCCTATTTTGTATACACACTTAGCCATTATTATGCATGGGTCCAATGATGTAATATATATGTTCCTATTTTGTATACATACTTAACCGTCAAATGATGCAATATATATCGCCTTCCTTTCGTCCACTGCGCTCGGAAAAAAAGAACAGAAAAGTGAGAGAAAATAAAGAAAAAGAAAATAGAAGGAAACAAACAGGAAAACTGCTATATAGGTACTGGTTATAGCAGCAGCGCTTTTCTGAGAAAAGAGCTACAACTAGTCAAGATAGCAGTAGCGGTTTCCTAATAAAAACGCTATAGCTACCTGTAGTAGCTATAGCGCATTTGGTTTAAATGCGCTACTGCTATGCCCACTTGACCCCCAAAATCCCCACTCCTCTCTTCATCCCGCCCCTTTTCCCCCAAATCCCCACACTGTCTCTTCCCCTGTCGCGCCGCCGGAGCCCTGCCCTTGCGGCGCCCCTGCGCTCGCCCCCGACCCCGGCGCTCGCCCACGTCCCCGGCCCCGACCCCGACCCAGGCTCCGGCCCCGGCGCTCGCCCACGGCCCCGGCCCCGACCCCGACCCCGACCCCGACACCGGCCCCGACCCCGGCTCCGGCCCCGGCGCTTGACCCCGACTCCGACCCCGGCATCGACCCCAACCCCGACCCCTCCCTACCTTGGCTGTCGTTGGGCCTGCACCCTCTGTGTTCCCCCCACCGCTCCTCCTCTCTCTGGTAGCTAGGGTTCTTTGGTTAATTTACTTAGGTTTTAGTTAGGGCAGATGGTTAATTGGGTTATATATTCAGTTATGAATTTAGCTAGGTTTTTTCTTGAAGTTCTGTATTTTTTTTACTTTTATATGCAAATTTGAAGTGGACATGTGATATGTGGACATGTGATGTTTTGGGCATGTCATATTTGGAATTTGGACATGTCATTTGGACATGATGATTATGTGCAGGGTAAATGATCCGAGTGGCCTATGTTACGCCGGAATGTTGATTCATTTCTGTTCCGGTGAATTTCAGGCGCTCGATATGTCCATTTTTTAGCAAAGGTCATGCCGAAATTTTCCGTGAATTTTGGCATGACTTGTGCTAGATAGTAGGCATATCGAGTGCTGGGAGTTGCTGGGAAATGACATTCTGGCAAACATAGATCTTTTTTATGTCATTTCTCTTTTTTTTCATAGTTTTAGAATTAAACGAGGAGACTTGATCATAGGAAACATGTCGAACAACAAAGAAACTGGGCCTTCTGACCAAGATGCAGACGAGATGGATTATGATGGTGAACAAGAGTACCTCGATTTTTTGTTTGCTAAGCACAATCAAGGTTTGCAGGTCGGCCTCGATGATGGCACTGACGCCGACATCGACACCGACGGCGGCAGCACCGATGGCGGCGCCGAGACCGGCGGGGAAGGTACCGGCGGGGAAGATACCGGCGGGGAAGGTACCGGCGCCGATGCCGCTACCGAAAAGGAGAAGCAGAAGAAGCAGAGGATACAAAAACCTAACAAACTAGGGATTGGACGACTGGTGATCACAAAGATGGCACCTGGCAAGTTTGAGCCATTAGAGCCGGAAGAACCTCGCAAGTGCTACGGGAACCTAGTAGGATGCATCCTACGGGAATGCGCGAGCATCAACGACGAAGACTTAAGGAGTAAAGAACATTTGACGCAGTTGCTCCTGACGAAGTTGCACAAGAGATTCAAGTTCCCCGACCGGGATGATAACATAGAACAACCGTGGGATGATCCGAAGATGAAAAAGATTAACAATCACGCCATGGGCATGTTCAACAATGATTATGCCTCCTGGAAAGGGAGGGTGAAACGAGCTATTGAGGCTGAGGAACCCCTGTCCAAGATTCTGGAGGAAAATCCGACACTTACGGAAGAGGAGTTCGAAGAGTTCGAAGAGTTCAAAGACACTTGCGCTACCGAGGCAGCCAAGGCTAAGGCTGCGAAATTCAAGAGCCTTCAGCAAAGGAACACGGGGAAGCATCCCCTCGGAAGCCATGGCTACCTCGGTAAAGGGCCCATATGGGATAAGGAGGACGCGGAACGTGAAGCCGCGGGTATCCCAGACCCCTTCGCGAAGTTCACCAACCCCTTGGAGCGTGACTTCATCAGGGCCTGCTACAATTGGGACAAGGAAAAGAAGGTTTTTTACACGGACCAGATCACAAGGAGATTGATTAGACTACTGGTAATTATTCTTTTACCACCTTACATTTAGCTCCAGATCTAGTCGAATGCACATTCCTAAATAGTTCGCGTTCCTTCTGCAGGAGAAGCAACACCAGCTTGCAGCCGAGAGCCCTACTTCTCTGATGAGGCCCAAGTGGGACACCCCTCTCAACCAGACTTAAGGGACTCCCTTTGGGCCAGCGAACGCAATATGGTCGTGTGCACGGCACCGGAGACGGCGCCACATGGAAGGTGTTTTACAACGAGGGCCCGGAGGCCAAGAAGCAGAAAAAGAAGTTTAGTCAGGCAGACATCGACGAGAAGGTGAAGCTTGCGGTCGAGAAAAAAGCAGCTGAGGACGCGAAAAAAACAGCCGAGGAGAAAAATGAGTTGCTACAGCAGGCAGTCAATGCAGCTGTAACTGCCTGCAGAAATGATTTCGCTACTAACTTGGTTCCGGCTATCATCAACTGAACAAAGGAAAATCCAGACAAGACGGTACATGATTTCCCTTTGCCCAGTTTCGTTGCGAGCAACTCCGTGAAAGACAAAACCACCACACCATCACTTGCTCATGCAACCGGGCCTCCTCTCGCACTCGCTCCCGCTCATAGCAGCCCGTCCTCAGTCTCTGGCGCGCTAGGTGGGCCTCCATCTTTGGCTGAGCTCGACGCCCTCACGGTAATTACATGCCACACGAACATATATATCTAAAATATTCCATTTCCATTGCCTTTCGGATGTTTTACGCCGCAGGCATGTGTCTGTAGGCCGACGAAACCCCGTGCACCATACTCTAGTTGATCAAAGGCCAGAAGGTGGACGTGGGAAAGGGGGTGATAATGAAGCCCTTGGATCTCTCGTTCCACAACCAGCCGATGCCCGCTGGGCACTTCAGGGTTACCTTGTCGAGTTTGACATCGGGGCACGAGGATTTGCCTCCTCCATTACGCCTAGGGGGAGAGGACGACGAGACTCCGCCGCGGATTGGAAGCTGCAAGGGTTGGGTGCTCCTATGGCCGAAGAATCTTCTTTGTCTGGAGCCGGCCAAGAGCACACCAATAACCACACATCAACAAGCATGTGCGGAGACCACCACCCAGCCTACGCAATTACCAGCTCCTATAGTGCCGGGTGAGAGCGGCGGATGATGTGATGAAGGGGTGCCATAGTACTGGCTGATGTAATCGGTCCCGTAGAACAGAGAATGGATGATGAGACGGAGGAGACGGAGGACCCAATGGTTTTCCTCAATACAAACACGTATGAGGGTGACTTAGATATGATGAGTCAACTATATGACGAATCGGGCTATCAGGATGCTAATGAGGAGATGGATGATCTGCCCGGGCAGGAACGTCGTAGCAGGGATTGCAAGAAGTCTCTCTTCGTGAAATCCTCATAGGACATGCCTGAAGATACCGCCTCAACACAGCCTCAACTAGCCGGGGGTCATACAGTGCTTAGCTGGGCAACACTGGGGCAGGGGTTAAGGAAGGGTCGGGAAGGTGTGCCCAAGAAAAAGGAGAGGAAGAGACCGGGGAAGATAGCTGCCTCCAAACAAGCCAGAGCACATAGCAGCCAGACGATGGATTCTGAAGAGCGTGTACCCGTGAAAGGTGCGGCCATGTTCCATCTCACGGGCGAGCCGATGCTACCACTGAAACCTCTGGAGGCACTATCAAGGGATCTTAGGAGACTGCACGACCATGTGCTGTCGACTTAGAAAAGCCTACTAGCCTCGAAGGATCCAGGATATCCGACATACGCGGCTCGTGTGCCTGAGGGGAAGTGCTACGTTGACACACGGCCCGCAGAGGTGTTCTTCCTGCGGTTTGACCATATCTTTGAGATGTTTTTGACAAGGCGGCTCGATTTTACAATCGTCCGCCTTTTTGCGCTACATATGAGCTCAGTCTTGAAGAGAGAAGAAGTCTCGCAAATCTGTGTGGCGGATCCGTACTACATGCATGAGTCTTTCTTGAGTCTCAGCGACTTTGAGCGTGAAACTGCTAGGGAGTACCTCCAAAACTTCATGGTACAGAATAAGTACCAGGAAATTTTCCTCCTGCCTTATCATCCAAAGTAAGTCAGTTCCGGACAACCCTTTCATACATTTCAATCATTCCTTCTCGCTCATATGGAAAATAATTTGAGGTGTCTTTTCCCCGCAGCACCAGGCGCGCTGTCCTTATCGTTCTTTACCCGCGAGTCTCCCACGCCGTGTATTTCGACCCTACCAGAGACTATGAGAAGAAGGACTACACCCACATAATGAATATTCTAGATGATGCTCTCCAAGGCTTCAGCATTAGGGGTGGCCACGTGCAGGTCAGGAAATGAAGGAACAAGAAGTTGGGTTTCTCGCATAAAACTAACTTCTGCTGCATCCATGTCCCAAAACCAAGCAAGAAAGATGGATTCTACCTCCTCCATCTCATGATTGAGTTCAACACAGATCACCAAAAGCTTTGTATGACAACCAGAAACGATGATCATATCCGCAAGTGGGTAGAATCTCATGTAGAAGCGGATTATAAACTTAGAGATCACTTCTTTCGCATCCAAACGGACATTGCGACGATCATCATGAAAGAAGTCGTGATGAGAAGGGGATGTTCCACCACGGCCCTATATCGCGAGCTGACATCCGAACTCGCATAGGCATGCAACGTCATGACCTCACGCCGTTCAAGAAGCTAGAGTCCATCCTTGATGATATGGAAGGATGGAACTTCTAGTGATTTATGATGCCGATGATGATGATATGTGTCGGTTGAACTTGTTTACTTTCTGTAGCGATGAAACTTTGTGATGTCCATGGTCCCAGCCGAACTTGTGTAACGCTACTTTGTTACTTTGGGTACGATGACATGCGTACCTCTAGTTAATTAGTTTGCGTACTATACGTTGCTTCTAGTTGCTAACCCTTTCTTTTTCGTGCTGCTCTAGTATATTTTGTTGCATGTGATCGTGCATTCTCTTGATAAAGATGCATCTCTAACAGGTACCGAGATTCTTGATGGCGAAGAAGAAGTGCTATGTTGTGTACGAAGGGAAGGTTCCGGGAGTGTACGACGAGTGGCATGAGTGTCAGGCGCAAGTGCAGGGGGTCTCGGGCGCCAGCCATAAAGGCTTCAAAAGTAGACAAGAAGCACAAGCTAGTTACTTGAGGTTCAGGCTAGCGCGAGAGAGGACTCATGACCACCGCCTCATGTACTGCATAGTTTCACTATCACTCATAGTGATAGCACTTCTCGCTTATATCATTGTTTAGATGGATGAAGTTGTAGTTGCAAGTATTCGAGACTTGCATGTATCACTATTTTCGAGATGATGACGAGATACCAGTTTGTGTTGGATGATGATTATGATTAGACTATTTGTATGTATATGCTATGATTACATTTGTGGTCTCGTAGCCATTTGTATGTGTATGCTGATGACATTTGTATGTGCTAAAAATTCTTGTATAAAGCCTGTTCAAATACAAAACAAATATGCACAAAAAAATCAAAAACTACTAAAATTTGCGGTAGCGAGGGAGAAAAGTTAGCAGTAGCGTGCCAGTAGCAGTAGCGCAGCCCAGCAAAGCGCGCTAGAGCTAGTAGCAGTAGCGAGCTTCCATACAGCACGCTGCTGCTACACTTGTATAGCAGTAGCACGGGCGTACACGCGCTGCCGCTATAGGTTAGCTGTAGCACCTTATCAGTAGCATGGGACCCCGCGCTACTGCTACCTAGAACCCGCAATGCTGCTAGGCTTTCCCTAGTAGTGAAGGGGGAGGTGGACTTTTAGCTCGCCGACTTGTGTGTAGAGGAAGTAGCTAGAGGTAGCTCGGAAGACGATCACTCCAAGGAGACACGATTCTACAAAGCCTGCATATTCCACCGAGTGAAAATTTTAGCTCATCAAATCTTTCTTTGATGACAAAGTGATAATGGCATAAAAATAATTAAATTTTCCAATACATTTCTATATTGAAAAATAAAATTACAAAAAATTTCTATACCTATTCACTAGTTTCCTATCCTATTCAAAAAACTTTTTTATATTAAAAAACCTATTCACTAGTTTTCTATTACTAAAATTTTGTATTACTAAAACTTTTTATATTACTAAAGTTACAAACTATGTCTAAAACATCCTAGTTCTAGCCCTAACATTTACTAAAAATACCTTAGTGAAACCCTATGTCCAAAATATCCTAGTTCTAGCCCTAACATTTACTAAAAATACCTTAGTGAAACTAGTTCTATTAATAAACCTAACATAACTAAATTAAGCACTTCCTAAATTCTATTGTATTGAAAAAACAGTAAAAAAACTATGTGAAACTAGTTCTATTAATAAACCTAACATAACTAAATTAAGCACTTACTAATTCTATTTTATTGAAAAATCAGTAAAAAAACTATATTATCAGTGAGGAGAGATGGAGGGAGGCAGGAGGGAGGAGGGGTGGGAGGAGGGAGAAGGAGGAGGGAGGAGAGAGGAGGAGGGGTGGGAGGAGGGAGTGTTGGGGAACGTAGTAATAATTCAAAAATTTCCTACGTGTCACCAAGATCAATCTAGGAGATGCTAGCAACGAGAGAGAGGGAGTGCATCTTCATACCCTTGAAGATCGCTAAGCGGAAGTGTTAAAAGAACACGGTTGATGGAGTCGTACTCGCGGCGATTCAAATCGCGGAAGATCCGATCAAGCGCCGAACGGACGGCGCCTCCGCGTTCAACACACGTACAGCTCGGGGACGTCTCCTCCTTCTTGATCCAGCAAGGGGAGAGGAGAAGTTGAGGGAGAACTCCAGCCGCACGACGGCGTGGTGGCGATGGAGTTTGTGATTCTTCGGCAGAGCTTCGCTAAGCACTATGAAGGAGGATGAGGAGTTGGAGGAGGAGAGGGTCGCGCCAAGGCAGGGGGTGCGGTTGCCCTCTCTCTCCCTCACTATATATAGGGGAAGGGGGGAGGAGGAGGCACCCTAGGGTTTCCCTAGGGAGGGGCGGTGGCCATAGGGGAAACCCTAGATTGGTTTGGGCGCCCCCACCCCTAGGAAACTTGCTCCCCAAGCCGGGAGGGGTGGCTGCCCTAGGGGAGGCGCTCAGCCCCTTAGTGGGCTGATGTGCCCCCTCCCCTTGGCCCATAAGCCCCTCCCCAATGCTTGCCGGGGCCTCCGAAACTCCTTTCGGACACGCTGGTCGTCACCCGGTACCCCTGGAACAATTCCGGACTCCAATATCCTTCGTCCAATATATCGATCTTCACCTCCGGACCATTCCGGAGTTCCTCGTTACGTCCGGGATCTCATCCGGGACTCCGAACAACCTTCGGTAACCACATACTATTTCCCATTACAACTCTAGCATCACCGAACCTTAAGTGTGTAGACCTTACGGGTTCGGGAACCATGCAGACATGACCGAGACACCTCTCTGGCCAATAACCAACAGAGGGATCTGGATACCCATGTTGGCTCCCACATGTTCCATGATGATCTCATCGGATGAACCACGATGTCGAGGATTCAATCAATCCCGTATGCAATTCCCTTTGTCTATCGGTATGTTACTTGCCCGAGATTGATCGTCGGTATCCCCATACCTCGTTCAATCTCGTTACGGGCAAGTCTCTTTACTCGTTCCGTAATGCATGATCCCGTGGCTAACTCCTTAGTCACATTGAGCTCATTATGATGATGCATTACCGAGTAGGCCCAGAGATACCTCTCCGTCATACGGAGTGACAAATCCCAGTCTCGATTCGTGCCAACCCAACAGACACTTTCGGAGATATCTGTACTGCACCTTTATAGCCACCCAGTTACGTTGTGGCGTTTGGTACACCCAAAGCATTCCTACGGTATCCGGGTGTTGCACAGTCTCATGGTCTAAGGAAATGATACTTGACATAAGAAAGGATCTAGCAAACGAACTACACGATCTTGTGCTATGCTTAGGGTTGGGTCTTGTCCATCACATCATTCTCCTAATGATGTGATTCCGTTATCAACGACATCCAATGTCCATGGTCAGGAAACCACGACCATCTATTGATCAACGAGCTAGTCAACTAGAGGCTTACTAGGGACATATTACGGTCTGTGTATTCACACATGTATTACGGTTTCCGGTTAATACAATTATAGCATGAACAATAGGCAATTATCATGAACAAGGAAATATAATAATAACAATTTTATTATTGCCTGTAGGGCATATTTCCGACAGGGAGGAGGAGGAGGGAGGAGAGAGGAGGAGGGAGAAGGAGGTGGGAGGAGGGGGGAGGGCAGTGGGAGGAGGACGAGGAAGGAGGGCCCGGTCGGAGGAGGGAGGAGGGCCCGGCCGGAGGAGAAGGGAGGAGGGCGCAGCAGGAGGAGGGAGGAGGGCGGTGGGAGGAGGAGGAGGGGCGCCGCATACCGTGGAAGGAGGAGCGAGGGCGGCGGTGGCAATGCGGCGACGGGGGAGGGCCGAACGTCGGCGGCGGTGGAACGGTGAGGGGAGAGTGAGAGTGGGAGTGGAGAGGGGAGAGTGAGGGGCGGCCGGTGGAGAAGATGGGATGGGTTTAGCAGTAGCGCGAGCTAGGTGAAAGTGCTACAGCTAAACTACCTAGCAGTAGTGCGTTTCAGGGAACGCGCTACTACTACACTTTGCCTGGTGGCAACAGTGTGGCAATATTAGTAGTAGCGCACTTTGTCCGTGCCGCGCTACTGCTATATCTGTAGCAGTAGCGCCTTATGTGGACACGTGCTACTACTAAGTACCAGTAGCACGTCGTTTTAACCGCGCTACTGCTAAGGTTCTGGTATAAGGTGTTTCCTAGTAGTGAAAATTCGTAGTGTTTGCATGAATTTCATCTGGTTTGTTTGAATCTGCTTTGGAATGTATGCGGGTTGCGTTCGCTGGCCGGCTCCTGCATCCGTGTCCGCGGACTGGCCCCCCTGACCGCGGACGGATGCGGGAGCAAATTTATGGGTCAACGTTAGTTATGCCCTTATGGTAGACTAGATATTTGGTTGAAAGATAAATAGATGACATTGATGCTGGTAATAAAAGCCGCCTCATCGTAATTATAACCTTGTAAGCACTCTAAGGATGTTTTTGATATCCGAGTGTCCCTATCACTGTGAAGACGACAGAATCCTAACGAATTAATTTTTATTTCATGTACCAGGGCTCATGTGCATTTCTCATTAATACTTGGTACCAGTGAAGAATTTTTTTTCTCCTTATGCTTTGATGATATTAAGACTGCTAGCTCTTTGCAAGAGCAATGGAAGCGGCTATTTCTTCAGCGCAAAAGCAAACGTTTTGTTTCTCTGGATTTCTGCAGCCCAGGCTCATGTCCTATTTTTATTTACAAAAGAATGATGCAACAAATGAAGTGAATGACTTTTCTCGTTAGGCTGTAATGATGTCAAGATTTCCGTGGATTTTGTACAGCAACAGTTATTTACTATTAATAATTCTTACTTTTGTGCCTCACTTCATCCAATATTTGTTCTAGATTTCTTTGCTATTGATATGTTGATTGAAAGGGAGCAAAATACTAAGCTTAAATCAGTCCATTTTCATTTCATTCATCTTTCATAATGCAAGCAATGGACATGGAAAACTCTACATTTTTACTTCCCACTCATGTGATGGTAAGTACTCCAAAACTAGCATCACATGCATATTAAGTCCTACTGCACGAAGGCTTGTTACTGTGGATCATTGATGATTAACCTGTTTGCAAATGCAATTTTCGTTCAACCAGTCACTCATTAAGGAACTTCTCTCCATTCCTTCATTTCCGGCAAGAGATTGGAAAGTAAACATCCATGTAGAATGATCCAGAGTAACCAACCTTCATGTAGTGCAAAGCAAGGTCACATCATTCTGCACCTCCTCGACGCCAATCCTCTTCTTCAGCTTCATGAACTGAACTCTGCCCTGGGACTTGGTGAGCACATCCGCAAGCTGATCTTCAGTGCCCACATACTCAATGTCGATCTTGCCAGTCTCAACACAGTCTCGGATGAAATGATACCTCAAGTCAATGTGCTTGCTGCGATCACTAGTAGAAACAGGGGCTTTCGTTCAGGCTTGGCCAGCCCATTAGTCCCGGTTCTGCCATGAACCGGGACCAATGGGGGCCTTCGTCCCGGTTCGTGAGCCCAGGTGGCCGGCCGGGGCCTCGTGGGCATTGGTCCCGGTTCGTCTGGACCCATTTGTCCCGGTTCTAGGCACGAATCGGGACCAATGGGCCTCGCTCCTGGCCCACATCCATTGGTCCCGGTTCCAGCCACGAACCAGGACAAATGAATTGCCTATATATAGCCCATCGCTGGCGAGCAAGGCACTCCACTGTGCTCTGTTTTTTGCTGGCCGGCGAGGGGAGGGCATTTGGGTGTTCTAGCTCACCTCCTATGCACATGAGGTGTTCGATGAAATGTTCGAGCCACACTAGTTAATATTTCTTCTCTCGAAACTCGACCTCCGAGCTCCATTTTCCCTGAGATTTTTCTAGAATTAGCGGTCCGTCACGTCCCGTCACCGTCTTCGCCGCCGTCGATCGCCCCCGCCGATCTCGTCGCCGGCACCACCGTGGTGAGCCTCTTGTTCTTATCTTCTTTCTGAAAGAACAAAAATTCTTACTTCTGATAGATACTTGTCTAACTTTCTTACTTTTATTATTCCTTGTTATTATATAGTGCGATGGTTCTGGTATCCGCCCCCGTCGGCCCTCGTCCTGTCTATGATTCGGATGTGGTATATATTATCTTTTTATAACTATTTGGTTCATTTATTGTTTATGACAATTATGCCGACCAACGTGACATAGATTTTATTTATCTAGGAGGTGGTTGAACCGGAAATTCCAACCGACCCTATTGTCGGGAGGTTAAATTTAGTTGAAGAAGAAAACGATTACTTGAAGGAAAAAAAATGAGGAGGAGAAGATGATATTGGAGTTGCATGTTGCGGATGTCGTCGATGATCACTAGATAAAGATGGATGCAATGCGGTTCAAGATTAGAAAGATTAAAAAATATGCCATTCATACCGAGGCTTGGTATCATTATGCCGTTGGATCAATTGTTACTTTAGTTGTGATTATGATCGCATTTGTTGTTGCATTGAACGGTTTTACATAGTTTCAATGTATGGTTTAACTAGTTGCTCTGGAGAGCTATATGTTGTTCAATTTGAACTATGTATGTACTTTGGTTTTAATGTGATGATGAACTACTATTAATTTGGTCACTTATCTATCCATGTGAAACTTCATCTACATAAAGTCATAAATAGCCCTTTCCTTTCTTTTCTTGACATAAAAAGGTAATCAATCCTTTGTAGTGCTTCACAATTTCACGGACATATAGCCCAAAAAAATCAGTAAATGCATGAAAAATAACAAATGAAGTCAGAAAGGGTTGAAAATTGATGATGTGGCTTTGAATGGTGCATTTTCAACACACAAAAGCTCTGGAGTTCAAAAAAATGATATCCCGATTGTAACAGAGGAGTTTTCGTCCGAAACCCTGATACTTCGAAAGAGATTGTCCATTTTGTACACGAAGTGCATCCAGTTTTTGCCCTAACCCTCTCAACTTTTTAGCACATGCTACGTGGGTGAAATGATGACACCATACCAACTTTCAACCTTTTCAAAGTTCATTTGTAGTGCTTTTCAATTTCACGGTCATATAGCTCAAAAAATGAGTAAATGCATAAAAATAACAGATGAAGTCAGAAAGGGTTGAAAATTGATGATGTGGCTTTGAATGTTGCATTTTGAACACACAAAAGGTCTGGAGTTCAAATAAGTTCAAAAAAATGATATCCCGATTGTAACAGATGAGTTTTCGTCCGAAACCCTGATACTTCGAAATAAATTGTCCATTTTGTACAGGAAGTGCATCCAGTTTTTGCCGTAACCCTCTCAACTTTTTAGCACATGCTATGTGGGTGAAATTATGACACCATGCCAACCTTCAACCTTTTCAGAGTACATTTGTAGTGTTTTTCAATTTCACGGTCATATAGCTCAAAAAAATCAGTAAATGCATGAAAAATAACAAATGAAGTCAGAAAGGGTTGAAAATTGATGATGTGTCTTTGAATGGTGCATTTTCAACACACAAAAGGTCTGGAGTTCAAATAAGTTCAAAAAAAATGAAATCCCTTTGTAACTGATGAGTTTTCATCCGAAACCCTGATACTTCGAAAGAGATTGTCCATTTTGTACACGAAGTGCATCCAGTTTTTGCCGTAACCCTCTCAACTTTTTAGCACATGCTATGTGGGTGAAATGATGACACGATGCCAACTTTCAACCTTTTCAGAGTTCATTTGTAGTGCTTTTCATTTCATGGTCATATAGCTTAAAAAATTCAGTAAATGCATGAAAAATAACAAATGAAGTGAGAAAGGGTTGAAAATTGATGATGTGGCTTTTAATGGTGCATTTTTAACACACAAAAAGTCTGAAGTTCAAATAAGTTCAAAAAAATGAAATCCCTTTGTAACTGATGAGTTTTCGTCCGAAACCTTGCTCCTTCGAAAGAGATTGTCCGTTTTGTACACGAAATTCATCCAGTTTTTGCCGTAACCCTCTCAACTTCTTAGTACATGCTATGTGGGTGAAATGTTGACACCATGCCAACTTTCAACCTTTTCAGAGTTCATTTGTAGTGCTTTACAATTTCACGGTCATATAGCTCAAAAAAATCAGTAAATGCATGAAAAATAACAAATGATGTCAGAAAGGGTTGAAAATTGACGATGTGGCTTTGAATGGTGCATTTTGAACATACAAAAAGTCTGGAGTTCAAGTAAGTTCAAGAAAAATGAAATCCCTTTGTAACTGATGGGTTTTCGTCCGAAACCCTGATACTTGGAAAGAGATTATCCGTTTTGTACACGAAGTGCATCCAGTTTTTGCCGTAACCTTCTCAAATTTTTAGCACATGCTATGTGGGTGAAATGATGACACCATGCCAACTTTCAACCTTTTCACAGTTCATTTGTAGTGCTTTTCCATTTCACGGTCATATAGCTCAAAAAAATCAGTAAATGCTTGAAAAATAACAAATGAAGTCAGAAAGGGTTGAAAATTGATGATGTGGCTTTGAATGGTGCATTTTCAACACCCAAAAGGTCTCGAGTTCAAAAAAATGAAATCCCTTTGTAACTGATGAGTTTTCGTCCGTAACCCTGATATTTCGAAAGAGATTGTCCATTTTGTACACGAAGTGCATCCAGTTTTTGCCGTAACCCTCTCAACTTTTTAGCACATGCTATGTGGGTGAAATGATGACACCATGCCAACTTTTAACCTTTTCAGAGTTCATTTGTTGTGCTTTTCAATTTCACGGTCATATAGCTCAAAAATTTAGTAAATGCATGAAAAATAACAAATGAAGTCAGAAAGGGTTGAAAATTAATGAGGTGGTTTTGAATGGTGCATTTTGAACACACAAAAAGTCTGGAGTTCAAATAAGTTCCAAAAAATGAAATCCCTTTGTAACTGATGAGTTTTCGTCCGAAACCCTGATACTTCGAAAGAGATTGTCCGTTTTGTACACGAAGTGCATCTAGTTTTTGCCGTAACGCACTCAACTTTTTAGTACATGCTATCTGGGTGAAATGTTAACACCATGCCAACTTTCAACCTTTTCAGAGTTCATTTATAGTGCTTTTCAATTTCACGGTCATATAGCTCAAATAAATCAATAAATGCATGAAAAATAACAAATGAAGTCAGAAAGGGTTGAAAATTGATGATGTGGCTTTGAATGGTGCATTTTGAACATACAAAAAGTCTGCAGTTCAAATAAGTTCAAAAAAAATGAAATCCTTTTGTAACTGATGGGTTTTCGTCTGAAATCCTGATACTTCGAAAGAGATTGTCCATTTTGTACACGAAGTGCATCCAGTTTTTGCCGTAACCTTCTCAAATTTTTAGCACATGCTATGTGGGTGAAATTATGACACCATGCCAACCTTGAACCTTTTCAGAGTTCATTTGTAGTGCTTTTCAATTTCACGGTCATATAGCTCAAAAAAATCAGTAAATGCATGAAAAATAACAAATGAAGTCAGAAAGGGTTGAAAATTGATGATGTGGCGTTGAATGGTGCATTTTGAACACACAAAAAGTCTGGAGTTCAAATAAGTTCAAAAAAATGAAATCCCTTTGTAACTGATGAATTTTCGTCCGAAACCCTGATACTTCGAAAGAGATTGTCCATTTTGTACAGGAAGTGCATCCAGTTTTTGCCGTAACCCTCTCAACTTTTTAGCACATGCTATGTGGGTGAAATGATGACACCATGCCAACTTTCAACCTTTTCAAAGTTCATTTGTAGTGCTTTTCATTTCACGGTCATATAGCTTAAAAAATCAGTAAATGCATGAAAAATAACAAATGAAGTGAGAAAGGGTTGAAAATTGATGATGTGGCTTTTAATGGTGCATTTTTAAATCACAAAAAGTCTGAAGTTCAAATAAGTTCAAAAAAATGAAATCCCTTTGTAACTGATGAGTTTTCGTCCGGAACCCTAATACTTCGAAAGAGATTGTCCATTTTGTACACGAAGTGCATCCAGTTTTTGTCGTAACCCTCTCAACTTTTTAGCACATGCTATGTGGGTGAAATGATGATACCATGCCAACTTTCAACCTTTTCGGATTTCATTTCTAGTGCTTTTCAATTTAAGGGTCATTTATAGCTCATGAACTAATAGCAAAAAGAATGAACTAAAAATAATCAATTAAAATATGTTGTTATGACCAACTAAAACAAAACTATAATATTCTTCAATAGCAAAAAGAATCAACTAAAAAGCTTTTATAAAACTCCAATAGCAAAAGGAAACAACAAAAAAGCTTTTATTAACCTCTAGTATTATTGAAACTAAAATTATATAGAATTTATGCAACTAAAATTATCAAATCATTTTCTGTTCAAAACATTAAAAGCAAAAAGAATTTTCATAAAGAATGTTTTTGTTAGAAACTTTAATAGCAAAAAAGCATTATCATAAAGATTTTTTGATAGAAACTAAAATAACAAAATCTGTTTTTGAATAGAATCAAAAAACACAGTAATATTAAATAGCAGGAAAAAGAATCACTCCAAAATCTATTTTTATAGTAAAGTTAATCACAAACTAGTGATTCACACAAATTTCAAAGAATTCAAATTTAAACTATTCAAATTTGAAAACTAATGGCACTAACAGAAAGTTTACAATTTTTGTGACCTAAAAGCAAAAAGAATTAAAAAATAAACTTTAATAAAATAAATAAAAATAGCAACAGTAATTATTTTGTTGTAAGTAGAAACAAAAAAATAAATAAAGCAACAAAGAAAAAAAAGTGCCACCTAATGGGCCACCACGGCCTGAATACGACTAGAAACCTAACCATGGGCCAGGATTCAGGCCCGCGGGAGGCCCAGTAGGCCCACAGGCACACAGTGTATGGTTAGGCCCGAAAGCCTGCAATTGAGAGGAGCTCGAGAGGGCAGCCGGAGTGGGGCTTATAAACCACTCCGGGCCCCTCTCAACTAGCGAGGTGGGACTAATGTTTTGGCCGCGGGCAGTGCAAGACCTTTGGTCCCGGTTGGTGGCACCAACCGGGACTAAAGGGGTGTATTGGTACCGGTTTGTGGCACCAACCGGGACCAATGCCCCCCTTTAGTCCCGGTTTGTGCCACCAACCGGGACCAAAGGCCTCTTCTTCCCGCCCTTTGGGCTGCTGAAAAGAGACATTTGGTCCTGGTTGGTGGCACCAACCGGGACTAAAGGGGGCATTGGTCCCGGTTGGTGCCACGAACCGGGACCAATGCTCTTCGTATATAAGAAGAACTTGTGAAAATGTTCACTTCTCATCTCGTAGTTGCCGCCCCGACGACGCCGAGCTCATCGACGCCGCCAGGCTCCCACCCATGTCCGCCATCTCCGTGTCGTCGTCGCCCCTGCCCCGGCCTCGCCGCACCCTGCCCCGACCTCGACGCGCCCTGCCGCGGCCTCGCCATCGCCGCGCGCTGCCCCGACATCGCCGTTGCCGCGCGCTGCCCCGGCCTCGCCGTCGCGCACGTCGAGCGCCCTCCCCGACCTCGCCGCCGCTCGCCTGCACTGTTAGCCTCACCGCGCCATTCCCCCTCCTCTCCCCCTTACCCCCCCCCCCCCGCGCCCCAACGCCGCCGCCCGCCCCGACGCCGACGACGAAGGCCCTGTTCACATATTTTGTTCATATTGTAGTAGTAGTAGTAGTAGTAGTAGATGATGATGATGATGTATGTATGTTCATATACAAAAGTTAGGATTTTTTTCTGTTCATAGAATTTTTTTGCTGGTATTATCATAGAATATGCAAATGTTTGTATATTCATATGCAAAGAATATGTCATTTTTTCCATTGATTTTTTATGATTTTTTTCTGTTGTAATTTTGTTCATAGAATTTTTATTTTTATCATGTAATTTTTGTTCATTAAATTACAGAGTAACAATTTTCTATATGAACAATGCATTAGGCCTTTACTTTTTTTCTAAATTTTCTATTTGAACATTTTAAAAAACCAAGCAATACTACTGCATGTATATTTTCAGAATTTTCTATCGTGCATAGACCGATTTTAGACCACGGGAGCACCCCCCACCCCCCTATCGTTGCAAAAGTTGCTAAGTGATATTAAGAAGGAAGAAGAAGAAAAAGAAGGATAGGAAAAAGAAAATAAGAAGAGGAAGAAAGAAGAAGAGGAGAGGAAGAGAAGAGGAGAAATTAATAAGAAGAGGAAAAAAGAAGAAAAAGAAGAGGAGAAGAAGAAGAAAAATAGAAATATTCTATTTTTTCTTCTCCTCTATTCCTTTCTTCTTCTCCTCTTTTTTTTCTTTGATCTTCTCCTCTATTCCTTTCTTTTTATCCTCTTTTTATTTCTTCTTCGTCTTCTTATTTTTTATCAGGTATGTCGTTGTTGATATACCCCCTCCCGATAACTTCAACATAAGGGGGGGTCGCTATACCCCCTCCCCGATAACATTATTTTCCCATATATGTATGTATGTCGTCGTTGTCGATATAACCCCCTCTCCCCGATAACTTCGACATGAGGGGCGGTCGATATATATACCCTCTCTCAACCAGAATAACTTATACCACGGGAGCACACCCCGGCCCTCTCGCTCGACCAAAACTCTCGAGGACACCCAAACCCTAGAAAAAAATGATGTCGGTCTCCTACCCCCTCCCGCCACGCCCCTACCCGACAAACTCTCTTGAGGCCATCCAAATTTACCAAGTTAAAAGAGTATTGTCATCGAGGCCCCCCCAAACCCTTGAAGCGTTGTCGAGGCCACCCCAAACCCTTGAAGCGTTATTGAGGCCACCCCAAACCCTAGAGAAGCGTCGAGGCCAGTAATATGATTCTTTATTGTGCTTAGCTAGCTAGTTCTACGTTTGCCACTAATATATCCATCTGTCATGTTTGAATAATAATTGCCATGTTGTAAATATTTGCAGAAACTATGGAGCACCCCCGAGACGAAGCAACAGAAGCGGTGTTGGGGGAGATAATCGCAGCAGGAAGTGATGCTGTCTTGTCGTTTCTCAATGACACATGCACCGATGGTCTGCAAGGACAGGGTGAACAAGCAGGCTACGATGATCGAACAATGGAGGAGGAAGGACATGATTATACCAATGTGAACAAGCGAACCAATCGTGCCCCCAGCTCAAGGTGTCTAGCGATAACATCGCTAATGATCCGAGGATGGTGCCCGGTTATACCAATGTTGGAGATTACCCGCCCAACGATGTACATTATGATTTCTTGGAGGTGGACGAACACAAATACCAGTACGGGAAGCCTCTCATCAAAGATGAAAGATCTATAACAACGATGATGCGAAGATTCCATGATTGGTACATGAAAACCTGCAGAGAGTCTGATGGGATGAATACTTTGACGCTGAGAGTTTAAGAGGAGCATGACCTCGTTGGAATTGATCTATTGAATGTTCCATTTGAGGAGTTCTTCGAGTTTTTCAATGAAAAGGCCCTCGATAAATTAACGGTCACTTGCTACTGTCTGTAAGTACTACTTCTATCATTAAGTCTCTATATATAGGTCAGCTCTTTCACTGCATGTATTTTTAATTATCCTCACTATATTATGCAGGTTGAAGATCGCCGAATTGAAGAAAAGAAAAATCGGTGATATTGGGTTCATTAACATAAATCTCATAGATGCATATACGGTTGAATTTCATGCCAAAGAAGCCGAGGCCAACATGCTACGATCGTTGGTATTAAATCAAAACAAAGCTATAATACTCTTTCCTTACAACTTCAAGTGAGTGTTACTGTCTTTTGCATATTCGGTTTCCCTTATTACTCGAGGTTATAGTAATGTAATTGATGAGTTATGCATGCGTGCGCATGTTCCACTATATTCTCCTAGAGATTAAGCTTGAGGATGGACTAGTAACCGTCTTAGACTCGAGACGAAAAGATCCCCAGGAGTATGCAGCCATGACTCAAATGCTCGAGAAGTAAGTTAAATCGATCATTATCGCACCATATCGGCAACTTTGTTCATTTCCTGATATCAAGTAATTGTTTTCTTTGTCTGGCAGGGTTTGGAAAAAATTCACCTCAAAAGCTCTGGGACTGCCGAAGAAGCTGCAATTTAAACACCCGAAAGTAAGTACTACTAGCTAGTTCCGCGCATCTCCTAGTGATTCAAGCGCTAGTTTCATCAATACCATTTAGCATGCTTGCTTATCAGTTTCATTGACCTCTATTTCTTGTAAAGTGGTTGTGGCAGGAAGCCGGGAATAATTACTGTGGATACTACGTTTGCGAGTCCATCCGCCACACGACCTGTGAGCGGGGCTAGTCTAACAAACAATATGAAGTGCGTAAGCAATAATATTCACAATTTTATTTTATTACCATCATTTGTGTTGAGTTTCATTCATTCATATATATGTGTATTGACCCTCTTCTTCAAATTTAGATGTTTCGGATGCGGGATGAACTCCTAGCACCAGATCGCATGCGAGCAGTTCAAGAGGAATTGGCGGCATTCTTTCTTGACCACGTGATCGATAAAGACGAAGAATACCATGTGGACCCTAAGTTCATATATAATTAGGGGATTATATTGTAAGAGATCTTATATTGTATATATGTTGCTAGTAGCGTCGGATAGATATACGAAAACTTGTTGTTGGACCATTCTCTCGGAGAAGGAGAGGTCGATATCACTGCTCTCTGTATGCATTTGTTCATGACGATCTTCTGTTTCCTGCATTTGCTTACTAGCTAGTGTGTCGAGTCCTCTCTATACATACAGTACGTAGCGTCGACCAAAAGTACGAAGATAAGAGAGGAAATGTACTTCTCTCTATTAATTAGCTAGCTAACACAATATATGAAACACCTAAATTAACCCCCCAAAACCCCCTAAACCCCCCCCCTTTAAAAAAACAAAAACTCCAGCCCCTGAAATGCTGTGGACGATTATTGGTCCCGATTGGTGCTACCAACCGGGACCAAAGGCCCTCCTGCCTGGGCTCGCCGCAGCGGCCACGTGGAGGCCCATCTGTCCCGGTTCGTATAAGAACCGAGACTAAATGTACAGGGCTTTAGTAACGACCCTTTAGTCTCGGTTCCTCAACCTGGACAAATGGGCCTTACGAACCGGGACAAATGGCCCTTTTTCTACTAGTGGATCGTGATGCACCGGATTCTTACTCAGCGCGATCGCCGACTTGTTGTCCACCAGCAGCTTGACACTTCTTGTTTCAGTGCCTTGAATGTCAGCGCCCAGTCTGCTCAGCCACACTGCTTGCATAGCTGTCGCGGCCGCCGCCACGTACTCTGCTTCGCAGGAGGACATGGCGATGATCTTCTGTTTCTGTGATGCCCAGGTAATCAGGTTTCGCCCGAGGAAAAACACTGCCCCACTTGTGCTCTTGCGATCATCAAGATCACCGCCATGATCGCTGTCACTGTACCCCACAAGGGCTGGTTCATCCCCTCCGCCTCGCTGGTACTTGCATCCATGAAGAATTGTGCCGCTGATGTAACGAAGAAGATGCCTCACCGCGGCCATATGCTAGGCCGTCGGCGCCTCCATTTAGCGGCTAACAATCCCAACCGCGTAAGCAATGTCAGCTCGAGTGTTTGCTAGATAGCGCAAGCTGCCCACCACGCTCCTATAGTAGGTCGCATCCACAGCTGGACTTCTGTCGCTCTTTGACAGCCGCAGGCGATTTTCCATCAGCGTCGAGCACGGCTTGCAGCCTGTCATCCCCGTCTGCTCGAGGATCTTGCGGGCATAGCTGCTCTGGCAAACTGTGATGGCGTCACCCTTCTACTTGACCTCGATCCCGAGATAATAACTTAGGGGGCCGAGATCACTCATGCTGAAAGTGCGCTGCATCTCCGTCTTGAACTCTGCGATCTCGCTGGCGTTGGCACCCGTGATGATCACATCATCTACGTACACCCCCACAAGCAGAATGGTCTCGCCGCTGCCGCGTTTGTACACAGCATGCTCAAGCGGGCTCCGCTCGAAGCCGAGCGCCGCGAGCGCACTGTCCAGCTTGATATTCCAGGCCCGCGGTGCCTGCCGCAGCCCATACAATGGCTTGCGTAGTTTCAGAACAGCTTGCGTGTTGTCGTCGTCGACGAAGCCCTCCGGTTGCCGCACCTACACTTCCTCGGCCAGTTCTTCGTTGAGGAAGGCCGACTTCACCTCCATGTGGTGAACGTGCCAGCCGCGGTGCGCGGCGAGCGCGACGAGCACGCGCACAGTCTCCATCCGCGCCACCGGCGCGAACACCTCCTCAAAATCGATGCCCTCTCTCTGTGCATATCCCTTAGCAACCATACGAGCTTTGTGCTTGATCACATTAGCTTGAGGATCTTTCTTGATCTTAAACACCCATTTCAGCCCAATGGCCCGGTGTTCAGCGGGGAGCTCCGTCAGCTCCCATGTCTCGTTGTTGCAGATGGCGCGCATTTCCTCTTCCATGGCTTTTCTCCAGCACCCCTGAGCGAGTGCGTCATCGACGTTGTCGGGCTCCTCAGCAGCGAGCAGGCACAGCCCACTATACTCGATCTCGACCGGCTCGGCATGGTCGATCACCTCCTCCATCATGCGAAAACGGAGCGCCACCCCTTCCGTGTCGTGAGTCTCTCCTGTAGGGGGCGTCACGAACGACACAGGCGATGGCTCCGGCGTGCGTGGCTCGCTGGGCGCCGAGGGTACGCAAGGCGTCGACGGGGGGGAGGGGGGTCCGGAGCACGATCACTGCCACTGCTGGACTCGGTGTTGTCGACGGAGTACTCGACGGTGAAGATAGCGGGCGCGGCCGCGGGCACTGCTGGGTCGGGGGCCATTTCCCAGCTCCAGGGGCGATCTTTCGAAGACCAGGTCGCGGGTGATGTGCAGCTTGCGGGATGCTGGGTCGTAGACACGGTAGGCCTTGCTCCCGTCCTCGTCCCCATGAACACCATGGGCGCTGCGCGGTCTGACAGCTTGGTGACGCCCGATCCGACCTTCTTCACGTAGGCGGTGCACCCCAAGGTGCGCAGGTAGGCGATGTTCGGGCGTCAGCCGTGCCACGCCTCGTAGGGAGTGACATCGTCCAGAGCACGCGTGGGCGCCCTATTCAGAATGTGCATAGCAGTTTTCACAACTTCACCCCAGAACTCACCGGACACTTTCATGGCCTTGAGCATGCCCCGGGCGGTCTCGACCACCGTCTAGTTCCGGCGTTCCACGACACCGTTCTGCTGTGGGGAGTACGGCGCCGTCGTGTACCTCTTGACCCCATTCTCGTCATAGTACGACTTGAACTCGATGGAGTTGAACTCAACGCCTCGGTCCATCCTTAACACCAGGAGCTTCACGCCGCGCTTGCTCTCAGCGAGCACCTTGACCTTGCGGAAGAACTTGAATGGCTCGTCCTTTGTCCGCAGCATCTCCACCCACATATAGCGGCTGTAGTCGTCGATGATGAGGAGGAAGTATCGGTTGCCGCTTGGTGTCGTCGGCGTCACCAGCCCACACAAGTCACCGTGCACCAGCTCCAGGCCGCGCTCCGCGCGATATGAGGACGCGTGCGGGAACGGCGTCCGATGCATCTTGGCAAGAGCGCACCCGTCACAGAGTTGGTCCACCCGCGCGATCGACGGCACACCGACGACCATGCCCTTGCTGGAGAGGTCGTGCAGCGCCCTGAAGGGAAGATGGCCATAGCACGCATGCCAGCGCCACGCCGCGTCATTGGCCTTGGCGAGGAGGCACACTGGCCCCGTGACGTCGAGCTGCAGCGTGTACAGGCGGCTCCTAGAGTGCCTCACGCGCGCGAGTAGCAGCCTCTCCTCCTCGAAGATGCTCATCACGCCGTCCTCGATCACCGTCCTGCAGCCCACCTCGTCAAGCTGCCCGATGCTCACAATGCTGCTTCTCAGCTGGGGTATGAAGTACACCCCCGTCAGTGCACGGTGTGACTTGTTCCTGCAGTTAAACACCATTGTTCCACGTCCACGAATATCAACGGACGAGCCATCACCGAACCTGGCCGTGCCAGTCACCGTCTCATCGAGCGCGGAGAACACGGCCTGTTCGCCTGCTATATGGTTGCTCGCGCCCGTGTCCAAGTACCAGGCGTTGCACGCCGTCTGCACCGGGATCACGCCCTTCTCGTTGAGGAGGACACGGATCTGGGCGAGTCCGTAGCTCACCGCCATGAGCAGCGCAGGTTGAACCTCCTGCACCTGGTTGAGGTTGGCCTCTTCCTTGCGCTGCTGCTTGGGCTTGGTGAAGTCCCGAGCCATGTGGCCCTGAATCCCGCAGTTGTGACAGTTGCCCTTGAAGCGAGAGCCGCCGCCCGATGACCCTCGGCCACTGCCAGGCGCGCCGTCTCCGGGCGCGTTGTCCCTGCCCTTTCCACCACGTCCTCTGCCGCGGCCGCGGCCGCGACCGCCACCGCGGTCACCGCCACGACCACCGCCACGCGATGATCCCTCGCCCTGGTCGCACTGCTTGTAGCGCGCTAGCCACTGCTCCTCAGTGAATAGCAGGCTTCCACCGGCCTGCCCTGAGCCGTCATGATCAAACCCCTCCTCAGCCGCTTTGAGGCGGCCTGTCAGATCCTCGGTGCTCAACGTATCGAGATCAACAAGGGTTTCAATGGGCAAGGCGATCTGCGAGTACCGTGGAGGCACCCCGCGCAAGAACTTTCTTATCGCCTTCTCCTCGGTGACCTTGTCGCCAAGGATGTTCAGGTTGGTGACCATGGAGCCGAGCCGCATCGCGAAATCATCCACGGTCTCCCCATCACGGAACTCGATGGTCTCGAAGTCCCGCGCCAGCGACTGGGCCTTGGCTGCGCGCACGCGGTCGCCGCCGATGCGCATGGTGGCGATCGCGTCCCACGCCGCCTTCGCCGACGGCTTGACGGCCAGCGTGCCCACCATCTCAGGTGGTACCGCTCCAAGGATGGCCTCCAGCGCCATACGGTCCTCGTGGAAGTCGACGTCGCCGTGCTTGACGGCGTCCCAGTAGCCGCGTGCCTCCAGCTTCACCTTCATCAGGAGCGACCAGTCGTTGTAGTTCGACTTGGTCAGCATCGGCCAGTTCGCCGATCCAGACTCTCGGATCACCTTTTGCACGACCGGCGCCGCCACTCACGGCCGCGGATTGTGCGGCTCCGTTCACGTCGTGGGGAGCGGGATGGTGATCGTGAACGCCGCGCCGGCGACCTAGAGGGTGACTTCGACCCTGATCTGTCGCCCTTGTTCGTCTGCACCGGCTTCTTGCCGCCGGCCATGTCGACAGGATCTCTGACAAAGCTCTGATGCCAATTGTCGTTGCCACAGGGCAACTCTCTCACTGGCGGTCGATCTACAGGTAAGATTCATCTCGAGCACAGAGAGACACGAAGTGGTTTTTGCGCCGCCAACTAACTTGGGGCCTTTTCTGTTTTCTCTCTTCTTATTGCTTGCGTAACCAACATGCCCGCACAGCTCGATCCCGTCGCTACAAACGTGCCATCCCACGTCTAACGGATTGAGGCCACGCACGTCGCTACCAGCCCGTCGTGCTCACCGCACGACCCGGCCTCATACTTCTACGCAAAGGAGACTACGTCCAAGTTGTGACACCCCGCAGGGCTGTCACATACATGAAATAACAGAAGGAAAAAACTAGGCTAAGTCCTGGACCTACACGACTCAAGTAAATCCTAACAACATCCGTGGTGTGGCTGGCCACGTCGGTCCTAAAAGGCAGAAGGACGGAACTAAATCCTCCATATGCTGATAGATATATGGAACCAGATACCACACTAACCCCTATCATCCTAGACAAGAGCAATTTCTGGCACTCCTTGCGACCGGCACATCATCATCATCATGTCTTTCAAGCATAAAGTACTCATGGTCCTGGCGAGATACTTCCCACGGCACCTCGAAGAGGCCTTAGACAATAACGAAGTACAACAATCTCCACCAAAACAGGCAACCAGGCCTACGATCCATCACAATTCTTATATATATATATATTAAAGGGATAAGTATATTTTTCATCCCTTAATTTTTTCCAAAGTATAGAAATGGTCCTTCAACTCCAAAACCAGCAAACCTTAGTCCCTAAACTTCTCAAACCGGATATGTTTAGTCCTCCATACCGCTTTGAGTGCTTTTGTTGACGACGTGGCATGGTTTTTCTTGGCATTTTATCAAACACATGTCGTGCGCTTGCTATATTTTTGGACGGTGGTGTCGAGGGCCGCACCGCAGGTCTACGGCATGCCCTTCTTCGACACCGAGGCCATGCCCAGCAGCCCGCCCAATGTCCTGGTGCCTCTGATGAGCGGTTTTGCGCAGCAGCCTAAAAGAAGAAGTGTTGCAGTTTATGGCCATCGCGGCTCGAGGGTCACCAGACCGTCGTGGCGCGAGCGAAGGATGTCCATGGGCGACCTCGTGCACGGCCCTACCGGCTGATGTGGATGAATCCACGTCCAGGCTAGACTCCGATACCCCGTCTCCATGCACACTGTCCATCGAGGTTGCTCAAGGACATGGCGAGGTGCTTCTCAAGCTCCGGTTGTACGCGGCGGAGGCACGAGCTCCTCTCCGGATGAGAGTCAAAGCGTTTTCCAATCCGGTGAAAATCCATCTAGTACGTAGCTAGCTAGTCTTCGGGTGGAACCCAAGCCAGCTTCGGTACGTACATACCCATATGCAATCTCGTAGAGCACGCCTGAGCCCAGCCGGCGCCTCCTGACGAGCTGCCGAGGACGTGCTGCTGCTGCAGCACAACGCCCTCTGGCCGGCAAGCTGCCGAGGACGTGCTGCTGCTGCAGTACAACGCCCTCTGGCCGGCACCCGTACGTACCGCCAGTTCCTACAGGCTACAGGAGGAGTGGCTCGATGACAGTGGCCATGGTGAGTTTGTGGATACTGATGTGGCGGTCAAACCTGTGTGACATGGTGGTCAAACTTACGTGACATGTCTAGTTTTAGTTAAAACCATATCCATGTCAGCACCAAACCATTCTAAACGGTACCAAGGACTAAATTATCCGGTTTTGAAAGTTGAGGTACTAAATTATCCGGTTTTGAAAGTTGAGGGACTAGGATTTGCTGGTTTTGAAATTGAAGAATCATTTGTATATTTTTGAAATAGTTGAGGGACGAAAAATATATACTTATCCCTATAATAAATAGATCTCAAAAGCATGGCATGTATGTAGGATCGTCGCCACTCTATCATCTCAGGCGAGAATGCTGGACAAGAAGCATGCCATAGACGACCTCACCGGCTGACAGCTTATCTGGCTCTCCTTGCCAGAGATCAGACCACTAGATCAGTTCAACAGGCTTGAGCTAATTAATATCTTGTGAGTAACATTTATGGATGAATCGCTAACAAGGAATAATCAGTGTTGACTTGTTTTTTAGGGGAAGCGGCAGGGATTTAATTAGCTGCTAAGATCTACTCACTGTTGAATCGTAGATGGGCTTTAGGCCCATATGAACAATGATTCTTGGTTAATCTTGAGGTCCATGTATGATATGGCAGGTGGTGGGAAGTTTAATCCCACCTTGGTAGTTGAGGAGAGTTGAGACCCCTTTATAAGGGTTGCTCTACCACTTGCCATTGGGAGCTTGGGAAGAAGAGTGGTACACGCGCGCTCCTCCTCCACCGCCCGCCTCGTCACACGCACGCACGCGCCGCTGGTTGCGGAAATGAGCCGAGCCGGAGCTTATTTTTGCCGCTCATGAATGAATTAATTAATCAAGGATTAATTAACCAGTCGCTAACAGGTGGGGACAGTGGGTTGGCTTGTGTTCGTCGCCTCCGTTTGCGGGTGTGCGACCCTTCTCCGGGAACGACGACTCCCTTCCCGGGAGTGCGTCGACTCGGTCGTGGGCCTCTTCTCAGGCCCACGACTTTCTACCCGACGGACTATATAAGAAGGCTCTGCACAATGAAGTGACCTAGTTCGGTTCACTCACTCCCTCTCGCGTAACCTAGCTGTCATCTACTGTTCCTCACTTTGTGCTGCCTCCGGCGACCTCATCCCGACGACCGCGTGCATGGTTGTTCAAGATCCTGCACAGGAGAACGACAATAAGGTTTTTGGGGAGCATCTCGACGCGACTGCTCCCGATCCGTCCCCGTCCACCTCTGCTTCCACCACTTCCCCTGCATCGACACCATGGCCGACGATGCCGCCCCAAGAAGAAGAAGGCCACGGACGACGCCGAGGCTGCTGCTGCCGCCGCCGCGTTGGCCTGGCCAATTGGAGGGTATGATCTGTTCATCCCTCGTTCACTCGTTCATGTGCTAGCCGTGTATGTGCTGCTCATAGATGGTTCTATTCTATGTTCTGTACGTTCTAGTATGCTTAGGTATCGCTATGAGATGCATACCGTTTATGCCATGCTTACTGTTTACTCGTGGATTAGTCTAATCGGAAAAGTGCTAATATTTCCAACAATCCAAAAACCTTATTTTAGGCACTTTTCGATTCATGGCTTTGCTGCTACACTGAAACCGGAAAAGTTCACCGAGACGCATTTTAAGCGTTGGCAGACAAGGACCACCTTGTGGCTCACAGCAATGAACGTGTTCTGGGTTGGTGGTGTGTCTCCCACAGAAACGATTGTTCCTGAACAGGAAAAGGTGTTTAGGGAGGCAACCACCATCTTTTTGGAAGCCGTTCTTACTATGATCGGAGACAAGTTGGTTGATGCATATCTCCACATGCGTGTTGCCAAAAACTTGTGGGATGCGCTCGAAGCTAAGTTCAGCGCAACCGATGCTGGGAGCGAACTGTATGCCATGGAGCAGTTCCATGATTACAGGATGGTTGATAACTGTTCTGTATTGGACTAGGCTCATGAGATATAGTGCATCGCTAAGGAGCTGGAGCTCCTGAAGTGTGAGTTACCGGACAAATTTGTCGCGGGTTGCATTATTGCAAAACTCCCTCCTAGATGGAGGAACTTTGCTACTTCTATCAAGCACTTGAGGTGTGAATTCTCTGTTGAGGATTTCATCGGTCATCTCAGTGTTGGGCAGAACTCGAGAGCAAAGGACTCACACGTGAAGGGGGCAGAGGGTTCTTCTAGCGCCAATGTGGTGCAGAAGTTCCACAAGTTCAAGGGAAAGAACTCTGTCCAACAGAATACTACCTTCAAGAAGAAGGGTAAGAAGAAAGACAAAAAGAGAGACAGCTGCCTTACTTGTGGTTCAGAGGAACACTAGGCAAACAAGTGCCCAAACAAGTACAAGAAGTCCAACCGAACGCATGGCACCTCCGCGATCTGCACACGTTCAGCTCGGTGACGTCCCTCGTACTCTTGATCCAGCTAAGGCCGAGGGAGAGTTCCGTCAGCACGACGGCGTGGTGACGGTGTTGATGAAGTTACCGGCGCAGAGCTTCGCCTAAGCACTACAACAATATGACCGAGGTGGAATTTTGTGGAGGGGGCACCACACACGGCTAAGACAACTGTCAACTTGTGTGTGCTAGGGTGCCCCCTGCCCCCGTATATAAAGGAGGGGAGGGGAGGCTGGCCGGCCCTTGTTGGGGCACCCCAAGAGGGGGGTCCTACTCGGATTCCTCCTCCTAGTAGGATTCCACCTCTTGGTGGAAGGGGGAAGGAAGGGAAAGGGAGAGAAGGAGAGGGGCGCCCCCTCCTAGTCCTTCGGACTCCTTGAGGGCGGGCGCCGGCCAGCTCATTGTGGCTGCCTCTCTCTCTCCCCTAAAGCCCACTAAGGCCCAATTCCTCCTCGGGGGTTCCGGTAACCCCTCCGGCACTCCGGTATTACCCGAAACTCTCCGGAACACTTCCGGTGTCCAAATAACATGGTCCAATATATTAATCTTTATGTCTCAACCATTTCGAGACTCCTCGTCATGTCCGCGATCTCATCCGGGACTCCGAACTACCTTCGGTACATAAAAACACATAAAATCATAATACCGATCGTCATCGAACGTTAAGCGTGTGGACTCTACGGGATCGAGAACTATTTAGACATGACCAAGACTCATCTCCGGTCACTACAAGAAATATGTCAACTAGTGACCTTCTGTCAGTGACCCTGGAAGAATTGGTCATAGATCTATGACCATTTGAGACCAATTGGTCAAAAGTTGTTCGGGGGGCTCCAAACCCTAAACTATATCGACCTTTTTGGTCAGAAACGTCGTAATTTCCTTCCACGAAATGGTCATAAAGCAGACAACACTAGTCCGCTGCCTTATTTCTAGCTGATCATGACCAATATAGATGGTCATAACCTTGTAAATTGTGGTGGATTGGTATGACTTGGCGCCACCTCATCAGTTTTGCCTATGTGTCATGTCCAAAATTCCCAAAAAAATCTCATAAATTCTTTGGGTCATATCTTCGTCAAATATTTTAAAATCCTTCCTTGCCTAGTTCAAAAATAATTCAACAATATTCATTTTCCTATTCCGTTCACAACAACACTTTATGAAGGAAGTGCTATTTATATATTCTTGATTGCCCTCGAAATTTTTGGGCACTTTTTCCTATCCAAATCATTCCCTCATGACAAAATTTAGCTTCATTTTCCTAGCAAATCTTCCTCGGCAAATTTCCAAAGTTTTTGTCCACCTAGAAGCATTGTGAAGGAAGTACCTTTTTTATATATCCAAATGACATGAAATTTATACAGTTCCTTCATATGCCAAAATTATCACCCTCCTCCAAATTGCAGCTCATTCAAATCATCTATGTGAGCCCAGGTTCAATTTATATTTTATGGCCAGATTGGCACGTTGCAAAGCAAGTGTTATCTAGACCCCTCCTATTACCCTCAAACTTTTTGGGCACTCTTCTATTCCCAAATCATTGCCACATGATAATATTCAGCTCCATTTTCCTGGTAAATCTTTCTTAGGAAATTTCCAAAGTTTGTACCTCGAGAGAAGCTTTGTGAAGTAAGTACTAGCTAGGCTTACCCAAATGATCTGAAAATTTACAAACGCATAACCATACCTATCTAACTTACCTACACAAAATTTGAGCTCATTCCATTCATCCAATTTCTCTCGCTAATTTTCCCAAGTTTCTGTCCAGAGAAGAGGATTGTGAAGGAAGTACCACTTTGGCATGTCCAAATGGTATCAATTTTGTATAGTGCTTTCCTATGCCCAAATAACCATCCTCCACCAAATTTCAGCTCAATCCATTCATTCTTTTGAGCCCAGCTTCAACATTCATATTTTTGTCCACTGTGGTACTTTTCAAAGCAAGTACTACCTAGGATCCTCCTTTTGAGCTGAAAATTTGTGAAGACATTCCTCTTAGTATATGATCATCCTCAGCCACAACTCACGCCCATTGTCCATGTGCATTTCCCGTACCGCTAATCAAAAATTGGCCAAGTACTTTTGACACCCAACCATTTTGTCAATTGTGCATTAAATATGGTCTAATATTTTATAAAAATGATTTGGTCCAATTTTGCAACAAATATATGGTAGCTCCTTCACAAAAAAGACTCATTTTGGGCATTCAAAAAAATGGAAAATTAATTTTTCGTCCAAAGAAAATGAAAACTTCCTTAGGCAACATTGTTTGTCATTCCAAGATGCATCTTTGTACACAATCTTAGATCATTTGAACAAACTACACTGCTAGAAAAAGGGCCTATTGTCCCGGTTGATAAGGGCCTTTTGTCCCGGTTTTCGAACCGGGACTAAAGGGTCATTACTAATGCCCTAACCCTTTAGTCCCGGTTCTTGCACGAACCGGGACAGAAGGTCCTCCACGTGGCCGCTGCGGCCAGCCCAGGCAGGGGGGGCTTTGGTCCCGGTTGGTGACACCAACCGGGACCAATAGGCAGGGCCTTTGGTCCCGGTTGGTGGCACTAACCGGGACCAATAGGCATCCACGCGTCAGTATTTCAGGGGCTGGGGTTTTTGTTTTTTTTTGAAAGGGGGGGGGGGGGGGTTGGGGGTTTTGGGGGTTAATTTAGGTGTTTCATATATTGTGTTAGCTAGCTAATTAATAGAGAGAAGTGTCCTCTCTTATCTCCGTGCTTGGTCGACGCTACGTACTATATACGTATGGAGAGGACTAGACACGCTAGCTAGTAAGCAAATGAAGAAAACAGAAGATCGTCATGAACATATGCATATAGAGAGAAGTGATATCGACCACCTCTCCTTCTCCGAGAGATTAGTCGAACAACAAGTTCTCGTATATCTATCTGACACTACCAGCTACATATATACAATAATTATCTCTTACAATATAATCTCCTAATTAAATTGTAAGAACACAGGGTCCACATAGTATTCTCCGTTTTCAGCGATCACGTGGTCAAGGAAGAATGCTGCCAATTCCTCTTGAATTGCTCGCATACGATCTGGTGCTAGGAGTTCATCCCGCATCCGAAAGATCTAATTTGAAGAAGGGGGTCAATACATATATATATGAATAAATGAAACTCGACACAAATGATGGTAATAAAATAAAATTGTGAATATTATTGCTTACGCACTTCATATTGTTCGTCAGAGTAGCCCCGCTCACAGGTCGTGTGGCGGATAGACTCGCAAACGTAGTATCCACAGAAATCATTCCCTTGTTCCATCCACAACCACTTTACAAGAAATAGAGGTCAATCAAACTGATAAGCAAGCATGCTAAATGGTATTGATGAAACTAGCGCTTGAATAACTAGGAGATGCGCGGAACATGCTACTATAGTACTTACTTTCGGGTGTCTAAATTGCAGCTTCTTCGGCAGTCCCGGAGCTTTTTTGGTGAATTTTCTCCAAATCCTGCCAGACAAAGAAAACAATTACTTGATATCAGGAAATGAACAAAGTTGCTGATATGGTGGATAATGATCGATTTAACTTACTTCTCGAGCATTTGAGTCATGTCCGCATAGTCCTGGGGATCTTTTCGTCTCAAGTCTAAGACGGTTACTACTCCCTGCTCAAGCTTAATCTCTAGGAGAATATAGTGGAAGTTGCGCATGCATGCATAAGTCATCAATTACATTACCATAACCTGGACTAATAAGGGAAACCGAATATGCACAAGACAGTAACACTCACTTGAAGTTGTAAGGAAAGAGTATTATATCTTTGTTTTCATTTATTACCAACGATCGTAGCAAGTTGGCCTCGGTATCTTCGGCATGATATTTAACTTGAGTTGCATCTATGAGATTTGTGTTAATGAACCCAATATCACCGATTTGTCTTTTCTTCAATTCGGCGGTCTTCAATCTGCATAATATAGTGAGGATAATTATAAATACATGCAATGAAAGAGCTGACCTGTATAGAGAGACTTAATGACAGAAGTAGTACTACTTACAGACAGTAGCAAGTGATCGTTGATTTATCGAGGGCCTTTTGATTGAAAAACTGGAAGAACTCCTCAAATGGAACATTCGGCAGTTCAATTCCAACGAGGTCATGCTCCGGTTTAACTCTCAGCATAAAAGTATTCATCCCATCAGACTCTCTGCGGGTTTTCATGTACCAATCATGTAATATTCGCATCATCGTTGTTAGAGATCTTTCATCTTTGACGAGAGGCTTCCCGTAATGGTATTTGTGTTCGTCCACCTCCATGATTTCATAATGTACATCGTCGGGCAGGTAATCTCCAAGATTGCTATAACCGGGCACCATCCTCGGATCATTAGCCACGATGTCGCTAGACACCTTGAGCGCGGGGCATGATTGGTTCGCTTGTTCGCCGAGCTGGGCAATTTTTTTCCCAGCTCGTCGTTCTTTTAACCTTTGATCACTGACAGTACTTCCCGACCGCTCTGCTTCGGCAAATGTCTTTGCAAGAATGCGCTCATAGTTGCCTCTCGGCAGAGACTTTGGTGGTTTTGTCAGGGCAGCCAGAGTGCGCTTTGCTTTCACCGGATCTACCTTATCCTCCGGAGGTGGATGTTTCTTTGCTTTCACCCCTTCAAAGAAGTTCGTCACTTCGGCTCGCACGATCTTCGTGGTTTCCTCCTCGGTCCTCTCGTATGGTAACTTCTCTGGAGTCTTCAGAGAAGGACCGAATCTGTGTTGCCTCCCGCCTCTGGCAGCTGTACTGCTAGACGCGGCAGAGCAAACGAAGCGGCTGCGGCTGTCTTCTTTCCTTGCTTACGAGGCGGAGGAGAAGGACTACGACGCGCCGGAGCAGCCGGAGCGGCGGCGGGTCTCTTCCGCCCTTGCTGACGAGGCGGAGAAGGAGGAGGCTGGCTGCTCTGGCACGCCGGGCAGGCGGAGAAGGAGGCGGAGTG
The DNA here is from genome assembly GCF_018294505.1 of Triticum aestivum. NCBI lineage: Eukaryota > Viridiplantae > Streptophyta > Magnoliopsida > Poales > Poaceae > Triticum > Triticum aestivum. The sequence goes on along the minus strand of NC_057796.1, from coordinate 4,318,555 downwards.
CCGCCACGCGCCGGAGAAGGAGGCTGAGTGCCCTGATCACTCGCCGGAGGAGGAGGCGGAGGAGGAGGCGGAGTGCCGCGACGCGCCGGAGAAGGAGGCTGAGTGCCCTAATCACTCGCCGGAGGAGGAGGCGGTGGAGTGCCCTTACTCGCCGGAGGCGTCCAGTTCGGAAGGTTAATGAGCTCCTTCCGCCATAGGCACGGAGTCTTCAGAGCTAAACCCAGCCGAGTCTCCCCTTCACCGGTAGGGTGGTCAAGCTGGAGGTCCTCAAATCCCTCCGTTATTTCATCCACCATCACCCTAGCATATCCTTCTGGAATCGGCCGGCAGTGGTAGGTTGCGCCGGGTTCAGGAGGTAAAACAGAGCCAACAGCCGCCTTGACTTTGAAGTTCTGCCATTGCGCCATAAGGTGGCAATGTTGAGACTCTGTGATAGCATCCACGGGGTAGCTAGCAGGAGCCGTCAAGACATGCTCCGGCTGAAGCAGCTCGGTGGAAGCCACGCTCCTTCTCCACTGAGATGACGGGGTAGCTTCGGGGGTAGTTTCGGCATGTCGATTGCCGTCTCGTTCCTCTAGCGCTTGAACCCTTTCGTACAGCTTATGAATTTGGGTCTGCTCCATTTTTTCCTCCTCTCCTGGCTTTTGTAACCGCCTGCGTCCGGAAAACCAGCCTTCCACGGAACGGAGCCTGGCGTGCCTCGTGTCCGTCCAGGGTGCTCAGGATTCCCGAGGGCCATTGTGAGCTCGTCGTTCTCTCTGTCTGGAACGAACGTCCCTTCCTGCGCTGCATCGATATATTGCAGAATCTTCTTGACTGGTATTCTCAAAAGCTCGTTCGTCCAAACGCACCTCCCTGATACAGGGTCCAATTTTCCGCCAGCCCCGAAGAACCAAGTCCAGCAACGGTCTGGCCAGTTCATTGTCTATGGTTCGATCCCTTTTTCAAGCAGATCATTCTCAGCCTTGGCCCACTTAGGCCGGGCTTTGAGGTAGCCACCTGACCCCGTGCGATGGTGAAGCTTCTTCTTCGCAGCATTCTTCTTGTTTGTCGCTGACATCTTCTTACTCTTTTCCGATGTCTTGTGGGCCACAAATGCGGGCCAGTGATCTCTGATCTTCTCATACTGGCCGATAAATTCTGGTGTCTCTTCTTTGTCGACAAACGTTTTCAGCTCATTCTTCCACCTCTTGAATAGGTCTGCCATCTTCTTAAGAGCATGAGACTTGATTAATTGCTCTTTAACTGGCTTCTCCGGATCCTCCTCTGGCGGTAGGGTGAAATTTGCCTTCAGCTCAGTCCAAAGATCATCTTTCTGCATATCATTGACATAAGACACCTCAGGGTCTTCCTTCTTAGGCTTATACCATTGGTGGATGCTGATCGGGACCTTGTCCCTAACAAGAACCCCGCACTGAGCAGCAAATGCTTCCTTTGTCCGGATGGGTTCAATCGGTTGGCCGTCGCGCGCGATTGCTGTGATCTCAAACCTTTCATCTGAGCGCAACTTTCTCTTTGGGCCTCGTTTCTTTACCGAAGTTGTGCTTGATCCGGAGGGCTAGAAAAGAGAAGAAAGACGAGAGTTAATTAATATGTGTACATACCAAAACAATGAATGCATCAATTAGCTAGTCAGCACAGGCTTAACTAATATATTTACCTGGCCGGACTCTGTTCGGTCACCGGAGCCGTCACCACGGGCTCCTTCTTGCACCAACATTGGGTCACCGGAGCCATCATAATCATGTCTTTCCTCCTCCACTCTTCGATCACCGTAGCCTGCTTCTTCACCCTGTACTTCTAGACCATCATTGTCGTTAAGATACGACAAGATATCACCTCCGGCTAAGATTATGTCCCCCAACACCTCTTCTGCTTGCTCGTCTCGTCCGTGCTCCATTGTTTCTGCAAATATTACAACATGGCAATTATTACACAAACATGACAGCAGGTGGATATATTAGTGCAAACGTAGACCTAGCTTATTCCGTGTTTGGGGTTGGCCTCGGCAACGCTTCAAGGGTAGGGGCACGGCGGGAGGGGGTAGGAGACTGACATCATTTTTTTCTACGGTTTGGGTGTCCTCGATTGTTTTGGTCGAGCGAGTGGGCCGGGGGGTACTCCCGTGGTATAAGTTATCACGGTCGAATTTATCCGGGAGGGGGTTATCACTACTAGAAAAAGGGCTATAGATGGGATTGACACTAATGGCGCACCAGACAAGCGGTGCGCCATTAGTATATACTAATGGCGCACCACCTTCTGATACGCCATTAGAGTTGAAACTACTAATGGCGCACCTGGCCCAGGGTGCGCCATTAGTATCAAAAAAAATTATTTTTTTAACTAGTGCGCCTGTCCAAACATACGAATGGCGCATCCAGACACAGTGCGCCATTACTAGTTGTAACTAGTAATGGCGCACCTGGCCCAGGGTGCGCCATTAGTATCAAAAAAAAATTAACTAGTGCGTCTGTCCAAACATACTAATGGCGCATCCAGACACAGTGCGCCATTACTAGTTGTAACTAGTAATGGCGCACCTGGCCCAGGGTGCGCCATTAGTATAAAAAAAAATTTAACTAGTGCGCCTGTCCAAACATACTAATGGCACATCCAGACACAGTGCGCCATTACTAGTTGTAACTAGTAATGGCGCACCTGGCCCTGGGTGCGCCATTAGTATCAAAAAAAAATTTAACTAGTGCGTTACTAATGGCGCATTTAGAGTTGGTGCGCCATTAGTAAGTGGGCAGCAACAAGATATTTTGGACAGCCTCTCCTACCCACACTCACTTTCTCCCCACTTCATTCTCTCCACCTCCTCCTTGTCTCGGGTGCCTCCTCTTTTTCACCCCATTTCCACCATAGATTCATTCAATTTAAGTGGTTAAATTACCTTGTTTTGATAGGTAAGTAAGTGGGGAAGCTATATTTATGTTGTTCTCCCTACAACAATGTGCACATGCACTTTTTATGGCCTAGCTAGATCTATGTATGTTCGTGGTGTTGCATATGTTTGTGGTGTTGCATATGTGTTTGTGTTTGGAGGTGTACCGGTATTTGAAATGCGATAGTTGCCAATATTTTGCCGGAATGTTGATTCATTTCCGTTTCGGCGAGAATTTTGGCATTAAGCATTCTTTTTGGTCCTATTTTCAGGGAAAGTCATGCCAAATTTTTTCTTGCTTCTAAAATATCGTTTTGCTCTACCCCGCAGGCGACCATGGTCCGCATGATGACCGAAGGCATCGTGAATAGGTTTTTGAGGTCCGCGAAGGCCGAGATGCTTCAAAAGAACGAGACAGAGATAAGATGTCCGTGTCGAAGATGCAAGCTGAAGAGCCTTATTGCGGACCCGGAATCCTGGCAGGTGCGGGACCACCTGCTCTTGCGTGGTTTCATGGATGGCTATCGGTGGCAAGGTGATGAAGATGACTACGAAGTCGTCCATGGGGGCCGGGCAAGAAATGAGGAAGGGCAGCAAGACAACCACCGCGGCTCGGGCGGGCGAGAAGACGAAGAATCCCCAGGAGATGATCACGACGGTGATGCTGTACACAGTCATCATGTAGAAGATGCAGGACATGATGATGAGGAAGATGCCGGAGCAGACGACGGGCATGATCATGAAGATGATGATGCCGGCGGAGCAGACGACGCTGGACCATCGATGGGCTGGGTGCAGGACCCTCATATTCAAGAGCTGCTTCTCAAGCAGACGGATAACGCAAGAGCTGCCGCCCGAGAGAAAGCCAATTGTATGAAGGATGCAGGCCCGAGGATACCCGCCTGAAAGTAACGCTCATGGCTCTGGAGATGAAGGTAAAACACAAAATGACCGACGCATGCTTCGACGAGAACATGTCATTCTGGCACGAACGTCTTCCCAAGGGGAACAAGTGCCCGACCAGTTTGGAGGAGGCGAAGAAAATCGTGTGTCCTCTGGATTTACCGCACGTGAAATACCATGTGTGCATGAACAATTTCATCATTTATCGGGACGAGCACGCGGAGTCTACCATATGTCCGGTGTGCGGCGTCACTCGATACAAGAAGAGGAAGAAAGCTCCTCGAAAAGTGGTGTGGTACTTTCCGATCACTCCTCGTCTGCAGCGGTATTTCGCGGACCCTAATGTAGCAAAGCTCCTGCGTTGGCACGCGGATAGGGAGGAGAAGAAGCGAGAAGATGACGCAAATGATCCGGAGATAGATAAAAAAGACAAGATGCTGAGTCACCCTAAGGATGCGAGCCAGTGGCAAGCGTTGAACTTCGAAGACCTAGAATTTGGGAACGATCCAAGGAACATCGTGCTGGGCGCGAGCACCGATGGAGTCAATCCGTTTGGCAGCCAGAGAAGCACACATAGCACCTGGCCTGTGTTTGTGTGGATGTACAACCTTCCCCCCTGGTTGTGCATGAAGAGGAAGTACATTCACATGAGTATGCTAATTGAAGGACCGAAACAACCAGGGAACGACATCAATCTGTATCTGGGGCTGCTGAAAGAGGACCTTGACACGCTATGGAAAACGCCAGCCAACCAGAGAAAGAATATTTCCCTATGAGAGCCGCGCTGCTCACGACGGTGCACGACTATCTCGGTTACGGATATGTCGCGGGGCAGGTGGTCCAAAGATTTTCTGGATGCGTCAGGTGCATGGATGACACAACGTATCGCCAGCTAGATAGAGATCCCGGGTCTTCGAAAACCGTGTTCATGGGACATCGAAGGTGGCTTCGCGACGATGACCCGTGGAGAAAACGCAAGGATCTATTCGATGGTGAAACCGAACCCCGAGGACGCCCGCGTACGAGGAGCGGCGAGGAAATAGACGAGCTGTTGAAAAATTGGAAAGACTGCCCACTGCCGGGAAAGAAGCAAAAGGCGCCAGAGCCGGGAAAGAAGCGAAAGGCGCCAGAGCCGCTGCTGAAGGTATGGAAAACAAGGTCTGTTTTCTGGGACCTGCCGTACTGGAAGATCCACCGTGTGCCTCACAGCCTTGATGTCATGCATATCACGAAGAACTTGTGCGAGAGTCTGCTTGGTACCTTGCTCAACATTCCAGAGAGGACCAAAGATGGGCCGAAAGCAAGGGCAGACTTGAAATCAATGGGCATCAGGCAGGAGCTTCACGCTATATATGATGATGATGATGATGATGAGGCGAAGCAGGACACGGAAAGTCGTCGCAAAGGCAAAAAGGCCAAGAAGACCGGAAATGACTACCCTCCCGCATGCTTCACTCTAAGTCAGGAGGAGATCGAGCAGTTTTTCACCTGCCTTCGTAGGAGTAAAACTTCCTTACGGTTACGCAGGGAAGATAAGCAGATACCTAGACCTAGCGAAGCTGAATTTCAGCGGGATGAAGTCTCACGACTGTCACGTGCTGATGACGCAGATACTTCCAGTTGCAATCCGTGGGATCATGGACGCGCACGTCCGTGAAACGCTATTTGGCCTATGCAACTTTTTCGACGTCATCTCTCGGAAGTCTGTTGGCGTGAGGCAACTCAGAAGGCTACAGGAAGAGATCGTGGTGATACTATGCGAGCTTGAGATGTACTTCCCGCCCGCATTCTTCGACGTTATGGTGCATCTGCTGGTCCATATCGTGGACGATATCATCCAACTCGGGCCGACGTTCCTGCACAGCATGATGCCGTTCGAAAGGATGAATGGTGTCATCAAAGGATACGTTCGCAACATGTCACGTCCAGAGGGAAGCATAGCCAGGGGCTTTCTGACCGAAGAGTGCATCTCCTACTGCACGAATTATCTAGGCATCGAGAACCCCGTTGGTCTGCCCGTCAACAGGCACCTCGGCAGGCTCGCTGGATGGGGTCACCGTGAGGGTCGCCGCGAAATGCATGTCGACTTCGAGGGTCGACTCGCCGACTTTGAAAGAGCAAACCTAGTCGCGCTACAACACATAGACGTGGTCGATCCTTGGGTGGTAGAGCACAAAACCTTTATTAAGAAGACATACAATGACCGAGGCCAACAGAGGACGGACGGAGATATACTCAAAGAGCACAACTCATGTTTCACGCGTTGGTTCAAGCAGAAGCTTCTGTCGTACCCTTTACATGAGGATTCTTCCGCGGAAGAACAACTCATATTCGCCTTGTCACAGGGCGCCGAGCACAACCTGATGACCTATGAGGCATACGATACAACGGCTACACATTCTACACCGAGGCCAAGGACATGAAGAGCGATGGTTATCAGAACTCCGGGGTAACGATGGAATCCTACACCAGTAACGACAAGGACAGATACTACGGAAGGATCGAGGAGATCTGGGAGCTGAGCTACGCTGGAGAGAAGGTCCCGATGTTCCGTGTCAGATGGGCCAAGAGCGTCCTAAAAGAAGACCGGTATTTCACCACCATGGTTATACCCAAAGCCAAATCCAAGACCGCAGGCGCAAACGTCACCGCGAAAAATGAGCCATGGGTACTGGCTTCCCAAGTGGACCAATGCTTCTTCATTACCGACCCGTCAAAGCCCAGTCGTGTTGTCGTGAGGAGAGGCAAAAGGAAGATCATCGGAATGGATGGAGTAGCCAATGAGCAAGACTTCGACAAGTATGGCGACCCGAGAATCAAACATGACGACGATGATGAAGTAGCAGCATACACCACAAGAAGAAGCAGGACCACCCTACCTAAAGGACGTCCGTTCCACAGAAGAACTCCATTTGCGAAAAAGAAGGGCAAGAAGATTGTGAACAGTTAGCTAGCTAAGATCGATTGTATTTAAATCGTAGCCTTCATTTCTCGATTGTATTTCATGGGCACTTTTTGAACTATCATGAATATTTTTAAATTTCATGGACACTCGATCTCGATCCCCCTCCATCTCGATCGCTATCCCACCTCGCCAGATCCGGTCCCCCTCGCCGCCGAGCACCCCCCGGTCCACCGGCCCCCCGCACCCCGCGCACCCTCCCCCGCTCCACCGGCATTACTGTTTGATGATATTTTTTAAAAAATTATTACTGTCTTATAAAAAATATTACTGTTATGATTTAAACAAGTTTGAACATATTTAAACATAAATAAATATCAAACAGCATTTTAAATGCATAAAAAGATGTGGAGCCTGGGAATCGAACCCAGGACCTCCTGGTGTGAGAACTAGCTGCTGACCAGTCGAGCTAGTAGAGGGAACTTGGTGTGGATCAGGTCAGGTGGAAGATAACCTGTTGGCTCGAGCAGAAATAAAAAAATACTAATGGCGCACCAGGGTGAGGTGCGCCATTAGTATGGATGTACTTATGGCGCACCGAGGGGTGGTGCGCCATTAGTATTGTGCCCTCGCCCAAACCTATCCCCTCTCTCTCCCTCGCCCTCGCCCTCGATCCCCTTCCCCTCTCCTCTCCCGACGCCACTGCCCCGCCGCCTCGACGCCGCCCCGTCGTCCTCGTCTCCGCCCCGACGCCCCGACGCCGCTGCCCCTTCCCCTCTCCTCTCCCGACGCCGCTGCCCCGACCTCCTCCTCGCCCCTCGACGTCGCCCTCGATCCCCTTCCCCTCTCCTCTCCCGACGCCGCCGCCCCGTCGTCCTCGTCCTCGCCCTCCTCCTCGTCCGCGCCACCGCCGCGCCGCTCCGACCTCCTCCGCCTCCTCAGGTACTGCCCCCACCTCTCCCTCCCCCTCCGGCCTCCTCCGCCTCCTCAGGTACTGCCCCCACCTCCCCTCCGGCAAGCTTTGTATTCTGGCAGTCAATTGGATGCATCATGCCTTATCCAATCGCGCCTGCAATTGCTCCCCACACAGATTACTTCCATAATGCAGCATAAATTTGTTTCAGTAACCCTGTAGTGCACTTTTTTGGAACCGTCTGTTGCCCAGTTGCTGTAAACTCTTACAAATTATCACATAGTCTACTGTTGAAGTGCAGCTAGATATTGGTGAAAATGAACCATCATAAAAATCTGTAGTAGCTACTATAGTGAAAAAATACAACCAATCTTCTTTGCACTCTTATATATGTTAGCAAGCTCTTTTATTCTACTTAAGTCAAAATTGAGCACATCATCAAGTTGTGTATTTTTTTCAAGTACCTGCACAAAGAGACACACAGGGAAAATATGGCTTCAGAGCAACAAAAGATCAAATGAAGCCCTTGTCCATGTCCAGAACTAGTTATATTGAATTTTGATGCTTCACCTAACATCTGACCACTTTATGTGGTCTAGGCGTTTACTGCATGAAGAAAAATAATCATGACTTTGTGCAAGACACTGACTGAAAATGGGTGTAGCTACACCCGGTAGTAGGATGCATTTTCCCGGTAAAAATAATCATGACTTTGTGCAAGACACTGACTGAAACTGGTTATGAATATGTGTATATATATGAATGTTAAAGAGGAAAATCATGAAGGGTAGCTGCCAAGAATTTTAGATGACAAATTCATACTTTTTAACAAATTCATAACCAGTTTTGTATACGGCTGCATGACATCATATAAAAATTTTCCCATATAAAATAATACAAAGCATGTTGTAAATTTAGCAACTCTGTTCCTTTTGTTGTAATGCCTAATGCCTTCATATTCTACTTGTATCACTGTATCATTGTAGCAAAAGTACAAGGATCAGATCACTTGGGCATGAAATGGTTCCAGAAACCAAAAGCCTGTTGTAAATTATAGCAGTTCCTTGTGTTTTTGTGTAATGCCTAATGCCTTCTCTGTGTTCCAAAAAACAGTACCAAAAAAATTAGGTATAAAAACAGTAGCAAATAAAAAATATTAGCAAATATAGCTAGGGTAATTTTGTTTAGGTATAAAAGCAGTAGCAATTTTAAAAGAATAGTAGCAATTTTAAAAACTGTAGCAAAAAAATTAGGTATAAAAATAGTAGCAAATAAAAAAAGAGAAGCAAATATAGCTAGCGAAATTTTGTTTAGGTATAAAAACAGTAGCAAATAAAAAAAGCAGTAGAAAATTAAAAAAACAGTAGCAAAAAATTAGGTATAAAAACAGTAGCAAATATAACTAGGGCAATTTTGTTTAGGTATAAAAAACAGTAGCTACAATTTGTAAAAAGCATGAGCAACTGATCTGATTCATCTCATCCTCTCTCGATCTGCAGGATACAAGTGGAACAAGGCAGGGGCGTAGGTGCTTGCTACTCAGGCACGGCGGCAGAGCCAAGCACACCCTCCTCTCCCAAGGTACCAACCCCTCTTCCTCTCCCCCTGTATATACTGCTGTCCAGTGCATTTTTTTGCTCAATTTGCTGCTGTCCAGTACATCTTGTTAAAATTGCTGCTGACCAGTACATCTTTGCAATATATGGTGATGTGTACCATTCTTGATAGGATGTATCAATTGTAGTAGATGGTCAAGAAGATGTATAGAAAAGAAAAATGATTGTATACTTGTCCACCCGAGAGGCCCTTGAGTTTGCCGGAATGTCGATTAACTTCCGTTCCGGCAAATTCGGGTACTCCATATGTCCTATTTTCAGCAAAGGTCACGCTGAAATTTTCCATGAATTTTAGCATGACTTTGCTAAAAATAGGACATATGGGGTACTTGTGACTAATGCATGGGCCGGGGTATCTTAGTAGGTAATTAAGTAGGATCAAGTGGCCCGGCGTACTTGTGACTAATGCATGGCTTTTAGGGTGCCTCGGTGTCGATAAAAACCGAAATGATGAAAGCTTAGGCTTTTAGGGTGCCTCGGCGTCGAAAAACCCTCAATGATAAAAGCTTAGCTTTTAGGATGCCTCGGTGTCGACAAACCCTAAATGATGAGACCATGATCTTGTTCCTTGACAATAACCAACTTTTTGACCAAACTTTGTTCCTATTTAGAGAGAAACATGGCCAACAACGATGAGGCCGGGGGTTCGAGCGTCAAGCCATTCTGGAAGCTGTCCCAGGAGATGGAGGAACAACCTCACTTGTATGAGGACGCCGCCTTCCCCACCGATTCTGAGACCACTGATGGTACCGCCGAGGATGACCCCACTGATGCCACCACTGATGGTGCCGCCGAGGATGCCACCACTGATGATGGCGGCGCACGCACAGATGGCAGCCAACCGAAGAGGCAACGGAAGGACCGGCGCCCGACCGTGCTCCGCACCCTCAAGGAGGAAGTTACTGAAGTGGACTCCGACGGGAATCCAACGGCGCCCGAACGAATAGTCAAGGGGTACTCGCTTCAGCTCGGGTGCATTCTCCGGAGCACCGTCTCGATCAACACCGAGAACCTGAGGCATCCTGACCGAGGGAATTTGCGCAACCTCCTCTTCACGAAGCTGCACGAACGATACAAGTTCCCCGCTGAATTTGAAAACACAAGCCTCAAAGGGAATAAAGTGAACAATGCTGCCCTCACGAAGATGAGCAAGGCCCTGTCTACTTGGAAAAGCAATGTGAAGAGAATGATCGAGAAAGGTGAGAGTTATGAGAAGATCAAGGAGAAAAATCCTTCGATCACCGAAGATGACTACAACGACTTCAAGATCAATTGCTCGAGCACCGCAAACTCCGAATCAAGTAAGTGGGGGAAAGAAATGCGGGAGCTGAACTTAGGGGAACACACACTCGGTCCCGGCGGTTACAGAGTGGCGGAGCCTATATGGGACAAGGAGGAGGCGGACCGTGCCGAGCAAGGCCTACCGCCCCTCTTCGATAAATACGGTGACAAGCAGACCAGGAACTTTGTCAGGGCCCGGTACAAGAAGGACCCGAAAACAAAGGAGCTTACCACGGATCCGAAGACCAGGGCGCTTGAGCTTGTTCTGGTAAGGAATACACCCCCTCGTAATTAGCTCCATATGGTTGCATTCTAATTAATGAAGCCAAATTTCTAAATGGTTCACATTCCTTCCGCAGGCGACTGAAAGCAGTAGCGCGGGGTCGACTAAGAGCAACCCTTGGGACACCACTCTAAATAGGGCGTTGAATGTAATGAAGAACAAGGATAAGCTCAGTAAGCCGACGTCAGCTGGTCGTGTGGCCGGCAAAGGCTTGTCGACAAAATGGTCGTCATACTATGACACTGCTGGGCGAAAGGAGAAAAAGACCAGCTCGGAAAGCCAGGCGCGCGAGGTTCAAGAACTCAGGGCACAGGTGGCGCGGATTCCGGAGATTGTCCAAGAGCAAGTGCAACAACAACTCGGAGCGACGATCACCGCCATTGTGCCTACCTTGATCCAGGGGATTAGTGCGTGGATTGCGGGCGGCCAACAGGGGCCGCCCCCGATTCCTAGCTTCACGGCCAGCAACTCGCAGAACGCGATGGCGGGGCCATTGGTGTCTCCGGCGGAGGGGCATTGGTGTCTCCGACGCCGGCACGGGAGCTTAATGCACCCGGGTGTACGCCGGCCGGCACCTCTGCAGCAAGCGGCCCCTCCGTCAACTGCACGCCCGCCGTTGGCGGTGCCTCGACATTAGCCGAGCTCGACGCCATCATCACGGTAACTAATTAAGCCTCTCTCGGCCGAGGACTTCATCTCCTTGCCTTTGACTGGGCATCCCTAATGCCCTACATGTTTTCGCAGGGCGCCGCCGACGTTCCGTGCACTCTCCTGCACTTCGTGAACAACGAGTTGGTCGATGTCGCCAAGGGCAAAATCGTTCAACCGGGCAACCCCTTGTTCCACGGTACCCAGATGCCACCCAACTTGTTTAGGGTTCAACTGGTTCGGGTGCTGCCAGGCTGCGAGGAGGTGTTACCTCCGATTCGACCCCTCGGGGCCGACGATGATGACGTGATGAACCTCAGCGCCTGCCTGAGTTGGCCCCTGCTTTGGCCGAAGAGCCAGATTCGTTTGGGTGTGGGGGACACCACCCCAAAGACAACACCGCCAGTCGTGCCGGCGCCAAGTCGGCCCCATGGCAAGACCGCCGCAACGGTGCCGGACATCCCTATGCCACTGGATCCAAACATGCATATGGCACAGGATCAGAACGACGACGACGACGATACATTTGCCAACGTCGATCAGTACTTTGCCGATCATGGGGACGGTGGCGACTTCATGGGGCCTCCTTCTCAAGAACCCAACCCAACAAAAGACGTGTGCGATCTAGCTGGTACCGCGGAGAAGCCAAGTTGCAACAGGCGTCGTCTGCGGTTCAGCTCTCAGGAGACGCCTCCAGCTACCGACTTCACCGAGCCTCAGATAGGCGAGGTGCCAAATATGATCAGCCCCAACACACTCAAGAAGGCGGTCTGTGAGCAGAACTCGGTCCCATTATAGGAGATCAAGAAGAAGGCACGCAAAAGAAAGACTAACAAGGGTGCGGGCCAGCCGGCACCGAGTACGATCCGTGCTCAGGACGGGCCACCTTCAACTGCGGATATCTCGAGGAGGGTGCATGTGGCGGGTAGGCCGATGCTACCGAGAAATATGCTCGATGCTGCAACCGGTGCTATGCGGAGTCTGCATGACAGTGTTCTTTCTTTGGAGAAGCGGCGTCTCCGAGAGAAGGATGTGGCATACCCGGTTTTCGCGGCCAAGGTGCCAGAGGGCAAGGGCTTTGTGGATAACTCCATCGGGGGTACGATCGTCCTGCGGTTTGATGACATCCACGCTATGTTGAACCTTCATCCGCTGCACTACACCTTCGTTCGGCTATTTTCGCTGAGTATGGAGATGCGGATCATTCGCGACAAGACCCCGGACATCGTGATAGTCGACCCCTTCTACATGCGTGCCAAGATCTTGGGCAGCGCTGGGGACCGGCAAGTCGCGAGTTCTTACCTCGAAGGCGTCATTCTGGCAAACCAAGATAAGGATAACTTCCTCGTGCCTTACTTTCCCGAGTAAGTCCTCCCCTCAACCGCCCCGTAACATATGAATTCTTAGATTTCGATCGTTTTTCTTTTAACATTCCGTGTTTTCTGCAGTGACACACATTGCACGCTCATCCTCCTAAGCCCCAAATATTCCATGGCCACGTATTTCGACCCGGACCGTCAGTCGAACGTAGACTACACAAATGTCAAGAAGGTTCTTGATGATGTTCTCCCCGGCTACGTCAAATCTGGAGGCACCTTCACTAGGCCTATTCGTAAGTACGGCAAGCACGTGTTCTCCCACAATACGACGTTCTGCTGCGTCAAGCAGCCACCTGGCGGTCAGAAGGATGCCTACTACGCCATCCATCACATGCGGGCGATCGTGCGGGACCATAATCACCTTCTCCTACCAAATAATCTCAAAGATTGGGCCGCAAGCTTGGGGGCAATCCAGGACGCGGACATCAGACAAGAATTCTTTCGCATCCAGTCGGAGTTTGCGGAAATCATCCATCAAGATGTCCTTCGTACCTCGGGGCAGTTCTACCTCAGAAATCAACCGTCCAACAGTGACATCGACACAATCCTACAAATGCAGGCTGACAACGCCCGTTGTTTCATGACTCCCACGATAGACGGCGGCTTCATCCACGCTCCGGTCCCTTGAGTCGAGTCGAAAGCAGTGATGCTGTGTCTAGTTCTGAAACATCGATTGGCTCATGTTGTAATTAAACTTTAATGAACTTGTAGTATGTCTCTTTGGTTTCGAGAGTCGTTCAACTTAGATGTAATCGATGCTATTAATGTCTTGCTTTTCTCTTCCGATCGTTCTGTTGCATACTTATATATTGCTTATGTATTGTCTGTGAATTGGTACTAACGTTTCGTTTGGCTACTGCATAGCGATGCCGTGGTATGTCGTGTACAAGGGTAAGGTTCCCGGAGTCTACGACGACTGGGAGGAGTGTCGGAGACAGGTTCACCGATTCAGCGGTAACAGTTACAAAGGGTACGCCACTAGGGCCGAGGCCGAATCTAGATACGACCGCTATCTAGCGGGAGAGGGGAGGGAGCGTTGGAGGAACCGGATGAAGACGAGTTTCATCGTGATGATGCTCATCGTGATGACCGCAGCTCTCTTCTATGTGATGGTAGTTTAGATGATCGATATCGACTTGTAATGTGAAGACAAACTCGCGGTCTCGAGACTTGTAATATAATGTTCTATCTTTGTTCGGTTTTTTCAATTCGGAGACTAATATGATGAATTGTAATCGGAGACTAAAATGATGAATTGTATTCAGAGACTAATCTTCTATTGTATTCGATGAATCTGTTGTTGATGTGTGCTGTCTATATTTTGTCCAATTATACATTTTGTAACCTGTGCAAAAAACAGAAAATAAAAAATAAAAAAACCTAATATTCATACTAATGGCGCATCACATCATAGTGCGCCATTAGTATGCCAAAGGATACTAATGGCGCATCACTAAACAGTGCGCCATTAGTATGCCGAAGTTACTAATGGCGCATCCAGTTGTTGTGCGCCATTAGTATGCCAAAGCACCTGGGTATAGATGGCCCCCTGGGAGGCATACTAATGGCGCACTGTTGTATATACTAATGGCGCATCTGGGGTGCGCCATTAGTATACCAGATACTAATGGCGCACCAGTGGTGCGCCATTAGTAAAATATACTAATGGAGTGCTACTAATGGCGCACCACTAATGCACCATTAATGGCCAAATTAGGTGCGCCATTAGTAGGCCTTTTCCTAATAGTGTATATCGACAACGACGACATACATACATGGGAAAATAATGTTTCGGGGAGGGGGTAGGTCGACACCCCCCCCCCCCCTCGTGTTGAAGTTATCGGGATAGAAGTGAAGAAAAAAAAATAGAATTTTCTTATTTTTTCTTAAATGTAACTTTTGCATATATGAACATATACATACATAAATTATACATACATGGAAAAAATTGCTATGAACAAAAAAACATCATATATGAATATTTTGTATATACATCCATATCCATCCATCCATCCATCCATTCATACATACATACATGGACAAAACAAATGCTATGAACAAAAACATCAGTAGAATTTTCTTATTTTTTCTTAAATGTAACTTTTGCATATATGAACATATACATACATAAGTTCTACATACATGGAAAAAAATTGCTATGAACAAAAAAATCATATATGAATATTTTGTATATACATCCATATCCATCCATCCATCCATTCATACATACATACATCGACAAAAAAAATGCTATGAACAAAAACATCAGTAGAATTTTCTTATTTTTTCTTAAATGTAACTTTTTGCACTAGAACTATTTCAAATAATTCCTTTCAAATGACACAAAATTTTTGAGAAGTCCTCTAATGCCTATAGATCATTTTTATTCAAAAACCCACTTTGGTCATTTGAAAATTTTGAGCACAACTTCCATTTTTCAATTTTGGTCCAATCTTGGCATTGAGCTACAACCCTATTTTTCCTTGCTAAAACAATTCTGAATATTTTACATCTTGTAGTCCTTCCTACTAAACCCTTAAGTCCAGAAGGGCAGCCCCAATTTCATCTAGCAAGTCCACCAAAAAAATTCATGTAGTTTCTGTCCAGCACTAAATTTTAATAAAACTTGCACTAACAAGTTTTTCCTTTTAACAAACCAACTTGACCATCTTCACCAACATCCAAGGAGACATCATCCTGCCAAGTTTCACATAAAACAAAGTTCCCTAGCTAGCCCTAGCATTTCATCAAACACCTTGTGGACATGGCTGAAAACATGCAATTCTCTGAAACTTTGCACTGAACCAACTTCACCATCATCACACACATGAAGGAAGGACAGAGGAGAGGGGTGGGAGGGAGGAGGTAGTACCGGCCTGTCCGGCAGGCAGTGGTGCGGCGGCGTTGACGGCAGGGCAGGGGCGTGGCGCAGCGTCGGGGCAGGGCAGGGGCGCGGCGGCGTTGTCGTCGAGGTCGAGGCAAGGGCGCACGAAGGCGTCGTCGGGGTACGGTAGGGGCGCGACGGCGTCGGGGCGAGGCAGGGGCGCACTGCGTCGGTGTCGGGGCAGGGCAGGGGCGCACGACGTCGGCGTCGGGGCACGGCAGGGGCGCGAAGGCGTCGGGGAAGGCAGGGCGCGGCAACGGTGTCGGGGCACGGCAGGGGCGCGGCGGCGTCGGGGCAGGCAGGGCGCGGCGACGGCGTCGGCGTCGAGGTCCGGCAGCCTGGCGGCGTCGAGGTGTTCGTCGGTGTCGAGGCGTTCGGCGGCAGAGAGGCAGATCGAAGAACTGAATGAAAAATTTCACAAGTCCAGCTTATATACACAGAGCATTTGTCCCGGTTCGTGCCACCAACCGGGACTAATGCCCCCTTTAGTCCCGGTTGGTGCCACCAACCGGGACCAAAGGCCTCTTTTCAGCAGCCCAAAGGGCGGGAAGCGGCGGCCTTTGGTCCCAGTTGGTGGCACCAACCGGGACTAAAGGGGGGCATTGGTCCCGGTTCGTGGCACCAACCGGGACCAATGCACCCCTTTAGTCCCGGTTGGTGCCACCAACCGGGACCAAAGGACATGTGCTGCCCGCGTCGCGGCCAAAGTTTAGTCCCACCTCGCTGGTTGAGAGAGCTCGAGAGTGGTTTATAAGCGCTGCTGCGCCCACCCTCTCGAGCTCCTCTCAATTGCAGGCTTTCGGGCCTAACCGTACACTGTGTGCCTGTGGGCCTACTGGGCCACCTGCGGGCGTGAATCCTGGCCCATGTTGGGTTTCTAGTCGTATTCAGGCCGTCGTGGCCCAGTAGATGGCACTTTTTTTTGTTGCTTTATTTATTTTATTTTGTTTCTACTTACAACAAAATACTTATTGTTGCTATTTTTATTTATTTTATGAAAGTTTATTTTTTAATTCTTTTTGCTTTTAGGTCACAAAAATTATAAACTTTCTGTTAGTGCCATTAGTTTTCAAATTTGAATAGTTTAAATTTGAATTCTTTGAAATTTGTGTGAATCACTAGTTTGTGATTAACTTTACTATAAAAATAGATTTTGGAGTGATTCTTTTTCCTACTATTTAATATTACTGTGTTTTATGATTCTATTCAAAAACAGATTTTGTTATTTTAGTTTCTAACAAAAAAATCTTTATGATAATGCTTTTTGCTATTAAAGTTTCTAACAAAAACATTCTTTATGAAAATTCTTTTTTGCTTTTAATGTTTTGAACAGAAAATGATTTGATAATTTTAGTTGCATAAATTTTATATAATTTTAGTTTCAATAATACTAGAGGTTTATAAAAAAATTGTTGATTCCTTTTGCTATTGGAGTTTTATAAAAGCTTTTTAGTTGATTCTTTTGGCTATTGAAGAATATTATAGTTTTGTTTTAGTTGATCATAACAGCATATTTTAATTGATTATTTTTAGTTCATTCTTTTTGCTATTAGTTGATGAGCTATAAATGACCCTTAAAATGAAAAGCACTACAAATGAACTCTGAAAAGGTTGAAAGTTGGCATGGTATCATCATTTCACCCACATAGCATGTGCTAAAAAGTTGAGAGGGTTACGGCAAAAACTGGATGCACTTCGTGTACAAAATGGACAATCTCTTCCGAAGTATCACGGTTTTGAACGAAAACTCATCAGTTACAAAGGGATTTCATTTTTTTGAACTTATTTGAACTCCAGACTTTTTGTGTGTTCAAAATGCACCATTCAAAGCCACATCATCAATTTTCAACCCTTTCTGACATCATTTGTTATTTTTCATGCATTTACAGATTTTTTGAGCTATATGACCGTGCTAAAAAGTTGGCATGGTGTTGTTCACCCACATAGCATGTGCTAAAAAGTTGAGAGGGTTATGGCAAAAACTGGATGCACTTCGTGTACAAAATGGACAATCTCTTTCGAAGTATCAAGATTTCGGACGAAAACTCATCAGTTACAAAGGGATTTCATTTTTTTGAACTTATTTGAACTCCAGACTTTTTGTGTGTTCAAAATGCACCATTCAAAGCCACATCATCAATTTTCAACCCTTTCTGACTTCATTTGTTATTTTCATGCATTTACTGATTTTTTTGAGCTATATGACCGTGAAATTGAAAAGCACTACAAATGAACTCTGAAAAGGTTGAAAGTTGGCATGGTATCATCATTTCACCCACATAGCATGTGCTAAAAAGTTGAGAGGGTTACGGCAAAAACTGGATGCACTTCGTGTACAAAATGGACAATCTCTTTCGAAGTATCAGGGTTTCGGACGAAAACTCATCTGTTACAAAGGGATTTCATTTTTTGAACTTATTTGAACTCCAGACTTTTTGTGTGTTCAAAATGCACCATTCAAAGCCACATCATCAATTTTCAACCCTTTCTGACTTCATTTGTTTTTTTCATGCATTTACTGATTTTTTTGAGCTAAATGACCGTGAAATTGAAAAGCACTACAAATGAACTCTGAAAAGGTTGAAAGTTGGCATGGTATCACCATTTCACCCACATAGCATGTGCTAAAAAGTTGAGAGGGTTACGGCAAAAACTGGATGCACTTCGTGTACAAAATGGACAATCTCTTTCGAAGTATCAGGGTTTCGGACGAAAACTCATCTGTTACAAAGGGATTTCATTTTTTTGAACTTATTTGAACTCCAGACTTTTTGTGTGTTCAAAATGCACCATTCAAAGCCACATCATCAATTTTCAACCCTTTCTGACTTAATTTGTTATTTTTCGTGCATTTACTGATTTTTTTTGAGCTATACGACCGTGAAATTGAAAAGCACTACAAATGAACTCTGAAAAGGTTGAAAGTTGGCATGGTGTCATCATTTCACCCACATAGCATGTGCTAAAAAGTTGAGAGGGTTACGGCAAAAACTGGGTGCACTTCGTGTACAAAATGGACAATCTCTTTCGAAGTATCAGGATTTCGGACGAAAACTCATCAGTTACAAAGGGATTTCATTTTTTTGAACTTATTTGAACTCCAGACTTTTTGTGTGTTCAAAATGCACCATTCAAAGCCACATCATCAATTTTCATCCCTTTCCGACTTCATTTGTTGTTTTTCATGCATTTACTGATTTTTTTGAGCTATACGACCGTGAAATTGAAAAGCACTACAAATGAACTCTGAAAAGGTTGAAATTTGGCATGGTGTCATCATTTCACCCACATAGCATGTGCTAAAAAGTTGAGAGGGTTACGGCAAAAACTGGATGCACTTCGTGTACAAAATGGACAATCTCTTTCGAAGTATCAGGGTTTCGGACGAAAACTCATCAGTTACAAAGGGATTTCATTTTTTTGAACTTATTTGAACTCCAGACTTTTTGTGTGTTCAAAATGCACCATTCAAAGCCACATCATCAATTTTCAACCCTTTCTGACTTCATTTGTTATTTTTCATGCATTTACTGATTTTTTTGAGCTATACGACCGTGAAATTGAAAAGCACTACAAATGAACTCTGAAAAGGTTGAAAGTTGGCATGGTGTCATCATTTCACCCACATAGCATGTGCTAAAAAGTTGAGAGGGTTACGGCAAAAACTGGATGCACTTCGTGTACAAAATGGACAATCTCTTTCGAAGTATCAGGGTTTCGGACGAAAACTCATCAGTTACAAAGGGATTTCATTTTTTGAACTTATTTGAACTCCAGACTTTTTGTGTGTTCAAAATGCACCATTCAAAGCCACATCATCAATTTTCATCCCTTTCCGACTTCATTTGTTATTTTTCATGCATTTACTGATTTTTTTGAGCTATATGACCGTGAAATTGAAAAGCACTACAAATGAACTCTGAAAAGGTTGAAAGTTGGCATGGTATCATCATTTCACCCACATAGCATGTGCTAAAAAGTTGAGAGGGTTATGGCAAAAACTGGATGCACTTCATGTACAAAATGGACAATCTCTTTCGAAGTATCAGGATTTCGGACGAAAACTCATCAGTTACAAAGGGATTTCATTTTTTTGAACTTATTTGAACTCCAGACTTTTTGTGTGTTCAAAATGCACTATTCAAAGCCACATCATCAATTTTCAACCCTTTCTGACTTAATTTGTTATTTTTCATGCATTTACTGATTTTTTTGAGCTATACGACCGTGAAATTGAAAAGCACTACAAATGAACTCTGAAAAGGTTGAAAGTTGGCATGGTGTCATCATTTCACCCACATGGCATGTGCTAAAAAGTTGAGAGGGTTACGGCAAAAACTGGGTGCACTTCGTGTACAAAATGGACAATCTCTTTCGAAGTATCAGGATTTCGGACGAAAACTCATCAGTTACAAAGGGATTTCATTTTTTGAACTTATTTGAACTCCAGACTTTTTGTGTGTTCAAAATGCACCATTCAAAGCCACATCATCAATTTTCATCCCTTTCCGACTTCATTTGTTATTTTTCATGCATTTTCTAATTTTTTTTGAGCTATATGACCGTGAAATTGAAAAGCACTACAAATGAACTCTGAAAAGGTTGAAAGTTGGCATGGTGTTGTCATTTCACCCACATAGAATGTGCTAAATAGTTGAGAGGGTTATGGCAAAAACTAGATGCACTTCATGTACAAAATGGACAATCTCTTTCGAAGTATCAGGATTTCGGACGAAAACTCATCAGTTACAAAGGGATTTCATTTTTTTGAACTTATTTGAACTCCAGACTTTTTGTGTGTTCAAAATGCACCATTCAAAGCCACATCATCAATTTTCAACCCTTTCTGACTTAATTTGTTATTTTTCATGCATTTACTGATTTTTTTGAGCTATACGACAGTGAAATTGAAAAGCACTACAAATGAACTCTGAAAAGGTTGAAATTCTGCATGGTGTCATCATTTCACCCACATAGCATGTGCTAAAAAGTTGAGAGGGTTACGGCAAAAACTGGGTGCACTTCGTGTACAAAATGGACAATCTCTTTCGAAGTATCAGGATTTCAGACGAAAACTCATCAGTTACAAAGGGATTTCATTTTTTTGAACTTATTTGAACTCCAGACTTTTTGTGTGTTCAAAATGCACCATTCAAAGCCACATCATCAATTTTCATCCCTTTCCCTCATTTGTTATTTTTCATGCATTTACTGATTTTTTTTGAGCTATATGACCGTGAAATTGAAAAGCACTACAAATGAACTCTGAAAAGGTTGAAAGTTGGCATGGTATCATCATTTCACCCACATAGCATGTGCTAAAAAGTTGAGAGGGTTATGGCAAAAACTGGATGCACTTCATGTACAAAATGGACAATCTCTTTCGAAGTATCAGGATTTCGGACGAAAACTCATCAGTTACAAAGGGCTTTCATTTTTTTGAACTTATTTGAACTCCAGACTTTTTGTGTGTTCAAAATGCACCATTCAAAGCCACATCATCAATTTTCAACCCTTTCTGACTTAATTTGTTATTTTTCGTGCATTTACTGATTTTTTTGAGCTATACGACCGTGAAATTGAAAAGCACTACAAATGAACTCTGAAAAGGTTGAAAGTTGGCATGGTGTCATCATTTCACCCACATAGCATGTGCTAAAAAGTTGAGAGGGTTACGGCAAAAACTGGGTGCACTTCGTGTACAAAATGGACAATCTCTTTCGAAGTATCAGGATTTCGGACGAAAACTCATCAGTTACAAAGGGATTTCATTTTTTTGAACTTATTTGAACTCCAGACTTTTTGTGTGTTCAAAATGCACCATTCAAAGCCACATCATCAATTTTCATCCCTTTCCGACTTCATTTGTTGTTTTTCATGCATTTACTGATTTTTTTGAGCTATACGACCGTGAAATTGAAAAGCACTACAAATGAACTCTGAAAAGGTTGAAAGTTGGCATGGTGTCATCATTTCACCCACATAGCATGTGCTAAAAAGTTGAGAGGGTTACGGCAAAAACTGGATGCACTTCGTGTACAAAATGGACAATCTCTTTCGAAGTATCAGGATTTCGGACGAAAACTCATCAGTTACAAAGGGATTTCATTTTTTGAACTTATTTGAACTCCAGACTTTTTGTGTGTTCAAAATGCACCATTCAAAGCCACATCATCAATTTTCAACCCTTTCTGACTTAATTTGTTATTTTTCGTGCATTTACTGATTTTTTTTGAGCTATACGACCGTGAAATTGAAAAGCACTACAAATGAACTCTGAAAAGGTTGAAAGTTGGCATGGTGTCATCATTTCACCCACATAGCATGTGCTAAAAAGTTGAGAGGGTTACGGCAAAAACTGGGTGCACTTCGTGTACAAAATGGACAATCTCTTTCGAAGTATCAGGATTTCGGACGAAAACTCATCAGTTACAAAGGGATTTCATTTTTTGAACTTATTTGAACTCCAGACTTTTTGTGTGTTCAAAATGCACCATTCAAAGCCACATCATCAATTTTCATCCCTTTCCGACTTCATTTGTTATTTTTCATGCATTTTCTAATTTTTTTTGAGCTATATGACCGTGAAATTGAAAAGCACTACAAATGAACTCTGAAAAGGTTGAAAGTTGGCATGGTGTTGTCATTTCACCCACATAGAATGTGCTAAATAGTTGAGAGGGTTATGGCAAAAACTAGATGCACTTCATGTACAAAATGGACAATCTCTTTCGAAGTATCAGGATTTCGGACGAAAACTCATCAGTTACAAAGGGATTTCATTTTTTTGAACTTATTTGAACTCCAGACTTTTTGTGTGTTCAAAATGCACCATTCAAAGCCACATCATCAATTTTCAACCCTTTCTGACTTAATTTGTTATTTTTCATGCATTTACTGATTTTTTTGAGCTATACGACAGTGAAATTGAAAAGCACTACAAATGAACTCTGAAAAGGTTGAAATTCTGCATGGTGTCATCATTTCACCCACATAGCATGTGCTAAAAAGTTGAGAGGGTTACGGCAAAAACTGGGTGCACTTCGTGTACAAAATGGACAATCTCTTTCGAAGTATCAGGATTTCAGACGAAAACTCATCAGTTACAAAGGGATTTCATTTTTTTGAACTTATTTGAACTCCAGACTTTTTGTGTGTTCAAAATGCACCATTCAAAGCCACATCATCAATTTTCATCCCTTTCCCTCATTTGTTATTTTTCATGCATTTACTGATTTTTTTTGAGCTATATGACCGTGAAATTGAAAAGCACTACAAATGAACTCTGAAAAGGTTGAAAGTTGGCATGGTATCATCATTTCACCCACATAGCATGTGCTAAAAAGTTGAGAGGGTTATGGCAAAAACTGGATGCACTTCATGTACAAAATGGACAATCTCTTTCGAAGTATCAGGATTTCGGACGAAAACTCATCAGTTACAAAGGGCTTTCATTTTTTTGAACTTATTTGAACTCCAGACTTTTTGTGTGTTCAAAATGCACCATTCAAAGCCACATCATCAATTTTCAACCCTTTCTGACTTAATTTGTTATTTTTCGTGCATTTACTGATTTTTTTTGAGCTATACGACCGTGAAATTGAAAAGCACTACAAATGAACTCTGAAAAGGTTGAAAGTTGGCATGGTGTCATCATTTCACCCACATAGCATGTGCTAAAAAGTTGAGAGGGTTACGGCAAAAACTGGGTGCACTTCGTGTACAAAATGGACAATCTCTTTCGAAGTATCAGGATTTCGGACGAAAACTCATCAGTTACAAAGGGATTTCATTTTTTTGAACTTATTTGAACTCCAGACTTTTTGTGTGTTCAAAATGCACCATTCAAAGCCACATCATCAATTTTCATCCCTTTCCGACTTCATTTGTTGTTTTTCATGCATTTACTGATTTTTTTGAGCTATACGACAGTGAAATTGAAAAGCACTACAAATGAACTCTGAAAAGGTTGAAATTCTGCATGGTGTCATCATTTCACCCACATAGCATGTGCTAAAAAGTTGAGAGGGTTACGGCAAAAACTGGGTGCACTTCGTGTACAAAATGGACAATCTCTTTCGAAGTATCAGGATTTCAGACGAAAACTCATCAGTTACAAAGGGATTTCATTTTTTTGAACTTATTTGAACTCCAGACTTTTTGTGTGTTCAAAATGCACCATTCAAAGCCACATCATCAATTTTCAACCCTTTCTGACTTAATTTGTTATTTTTCATGCATTTACTGATTTTTTTTGAGCTATACGACCGTGAAATTGAAAAGCACTACAAATGAACTCTGAAAAGGTTGAAAGTTGGCATGGTGTCATCATTTCACCCACATAGCATGTGCTAAAAAGTTGAGAGGGTTACGGCAAAAACTGGATGCACTTCGTGTACAAAATGGACAATCTCTTTCAAAGTATCAGGATTTCGGACGAAAACTCATCAGTTACAAAGGAGTTCATTTTTTTGAACTTATTTGAACTCCAGACTTTTTGTGTATTCAAAATGCACCATTCAAAGCCACATCATCAATTTTCAACCCTTTCCGACTTCATTTGTTATTTTTAATGCACTTACTGATTTTTTTGAGCTATATGACCGTGAAATTGAAAAGCACTACAAATGAACTCTGAAAAGGTTGAAAGTTGGCATGGTGTCATCATTTCACGCACATAGCATGTTCTAAAAAGTTGAGAGGGTTACGGCAAAAACTGGATGCACTTCGTGTACAAAATGGACAATCTCTTTCGAAGTATCAGGATTTCGGACGAAAACTCATCTGTTACAAAGGGATTTCATTTTTTTGAACTTATTTGAACTCCAGACTTTTTGTGTGTTCAAAAAGCACGATTCAAAGCCACATCATCAATTTTCAACCCTTTCTGAATTCATTTGTTATTTTCATGCATTTACTGATTTTTTTTGAGCTATATGACCTTCCACAGCTGTAAAAGTTCTTCAACTAATGGCCTTAGGTACACATCAATGTCGTTGCCGGGTTGCTTAGGGCCTTGGATGAGAACTGGCGTCATAATGAACTTCCACTTCATGCACATCCAAGGAGGAAGGTTATACATACATAGAGTCACGGGCTAGGTGCTGTGATTGCTGCTCTGCTCCCCGAAAGGATTAATGCCATCCGCGCTTAAATCAAACCATACCTTCCTTGGGTCAGCTGCAAACTCAGCCCAGTACTTTCTCTCGATTTTTCTCCTCTGCGACCCGTCAGCGGGTGCTCTCAACTTTCCGTCTTTCTTACGGTCCTCACTGTGCCATCGCATCAACTTGGCATGCTCTTCGTTTCTGAACAGACGTTTCAACCGTGGGATTATAGGAGCATACCACATCACCTTCGAAGGAACCCTCTTCGTGGGGGGCTCGCCGTCAACATCACTAGGGTCATCTCGTCTGATCTTATACCGCAATGCACCGCATACCGGGCATGCGTTCAGATCCTTGTACGCACCGCGGTAGAGGATGCAGTCATTAGGGCATGCATGTATCTTCTGCACCTCCAATCCTAGAGGGCATACGACCTTCTTTGCTGCGTATGTACTCTTGGGCAATTCGTTATCCTTTGGAAGCTTCTTCTTCAATATTTTCAATAGCTTCGCAAATCCTTTGTCAGGCACAGCATTCTCTGCCTTCCACTGCAGTAATTCCAGTACAGTACCGAGCTTTGTGTTGCCATCTTCGCAATTGGGGTACAACCCTTTTTTGTGATCCTCTAACATGCGATCGAACTTCAGCTTCTCCTTTTGACTTTCGCATTGCGTCCTTGCATCGACAATGACCCGGCGGAGATCATCATCATCGGGCACTGGTTCCTCTTGATCTTCAGCAGCTTCCCCCATTGCAGCATCATTGGGCACATCGTCTGGTTCCTCTTGATCTTCAGTAGCTTCCCCGGTTGCAGCATCACCGTATTCAGGGGGCACATAGTTGTCATCGTCCTCTTCTTCTTCGCCGTCTTCCATCATAACCCCTATTTCTCCATGCCTCGTCCAAACATTATAGTGTGGCATGAAACCTTTGTAAAGCAGGTGGGTGTGAAGGATTTTCCGGTCAGAGTAAGACTTCGTATTCCCACATGTAGGGCATGGACAACACATAAAACCATTCTGCTTGTTTGCCTCAGCCACTTCGAGAAAATCATGCACGCCCTTAATGTACTCGGAGGTGTGTCTGTCACCGTACATCCATTGCCGGTTCATCTTCGTGCATTCCGCTAAACCGTACAAATCTCAAGGAAAATGGAGCTTTGAGGTCGAGCTTCGAGAAGAGAAAGCTTAACTACTGTGGCTCGGGCATTTCATCGAACACCTCATGTGCATAGGAGGTGAGCTAGAGCACCACAAAGCCCTCCCCTCGCCGGCCAGAGAAAAACAGAGCACTGGAGTGCTCTGCTCGCGGGCGAGGGGTATATATAGGCACGTCATTGGTCCCGGTTCGTGGCATGAACCGGGACTAAAGGGGGGGCATTGGTCCCGGTTGGTGCCACCAACCGGGACTAAAGGGGGGGCATTTGCTGCCACGAACCGGTTCAATGCACCCGTTTAGTCCCGGTTGGTGGCACCAACCGGGACCAAAGGTCCTGTGCTGCCCGTGTCGCGGCCAAAACTTTAGTCCCACCTCGCTAGTTGAGAGGGGCGCGCGGTGGTTTATAAGCCCCACTGCGCACCCCTCTCGAGCTCCTCTCTATTGTAGGCTTACGGGCCTAACTGTCACTGCTATGCCTGTGGGCCTACTGGGCCTTCTGCGGGCCTGAATCCTGGCCCATGGATGGGTTTCTAGTCATATTCAGGCCGTGGTGGCCCAGTCGGTGGCATAATTTTTATTTTTTCCCTGTTTTTTGTTTTCTCTTTTGCTTTATTTATTTTGTTTTGTTTCTACTTACAACAAAAAACTTATTTATTTTATTCCATTTTGTTTCTAATTACTTATGTATTTTACTTTATTTATTTTATTTTTATTTATTTTACTGCTGCTATTTTTATTTATTTTATTAAGGTTTATTTATTTTATTTACTATAGTTTGTTTTATTTTATTTTATTTTGTTTCTACTTATTTATTTTATAAAAGTTTATTTTATTTTGTTGCTACTTATTTATTTATTTTATTTTGTTTTGTTTCTACTTATTTATAAAAGTTTATTTTGTTTATACTTATTTATTTCATTTTCTTTTTTGCTTTTTGTATTTATTTGATGAAAATTTTGTTTGCTTTCGAAGTCACCCACATAGCATGTGCTAAAACATAAAAAAATGAGCATAGATGCGCCTATAGAGAAAATTCAACCTAAATTCATAATAAACTTCTATGAATTTCAAAGAAATTTACTCTGAATTTAGATCAAATTCCCTGTATAAGGGCATCTATTTTCACTTTGAGAGGAGATCAACAAGGCAGAGAGGGATGGGCTTATAAACCGGTGTGAGCGCCCTTCGGTTGGCGAGGTGGGACAAAACTCTGACCGCAACTAGGACCAACCATTTAGTCCCGGTTTGTGGCACAAACCGGGACTAATGGTCATGGGCCAGGGTCGAGGCTCTACTCGCGGGCGAGGGGTATATATAGGCACCTCATTGGTCCCGGTTCGTGGCATGAACCGGGACTAAAGGGCAGCCTATGGTCCCGGTTCAAGCCACCAACCGGGACCAATGGTGGTGGGCCAGGAGCGAGGACCATTGGTCCCGGTTCGTCCCACCAACCGGGACCAAAGGGGCCAGACGAACCGGGACCAATGCCCCCACGAGGCCCGGGCAGGCCCCTGGCCTCACGAAACGGGACCAATGCTAACATTAGTCCCGGTTCGTGACTGAACCGGGACTAATGTGAATATTGCCCTGTGACCAAAGCCCTGTTTTCTACTAGTGCTATGTCATGAATGTGGCCATAAGATTGATCATTTGCCTTGAAAACCATGAATCTTCACACATGATAGCTCATTTCTAAGAACACTTTTTAAAAATAATTACCATATTACAAGTTTATTATTTTTCCTGGTAACTTGGTCACATATAATGACACAATGCGAAGGTTTTCCAATTTTTTGATTTTTTTGAATTTTTTATGCCCGTTTCAAAATGCGGTCAAAACGGCGGGCTTGACCGTTCCTAGCTAGTGGTTGAATATTGGAAATCTTTTGATGTTTCTATGATTAAATAGATACTTATGTACCTAGAAATGATCTTTGGAAAAAATAAAGAGCAAACTATGAGTCAGCTGAAGTTCAAAATTGACCCGCTTCCTACTGAATAGGCAAAAAAAATTCTTTTTCACGAGAGGTGGATAAAAACTTTTGACACCCAACCATTTTGTCAATTGTGCATTAAATATGGTCTAATATTTTATAAAAATGATTTGGTCCAATTTTGCAACAAATATATGTTAGCTCCTTCACAAAAAAGACTCGTTCTGGGCATTCAAAAAATGGAAAATGAATTTTTCGTCCAAAGAAAATGAAAACTTCCTTAGCCAACATTGTTTTTCATTCCAAGATGCACCTTTGTACACAATATTAGATCATTTGAACAAACTATGCCATGAATATGGCCATAAGATTGATCATTTGCCTTGAAAGCCATGAATCTTCACACATGATAGCTCATTTCTAAGAACACTTTTTAAAATAATTACCATATTACAAGTTTATTATTTTTCCCGGAAACTTGGTCACATATAATGACACAATGCGAAGGTTTTCCAATTTTTTGATTTTTTTGAATTTTTTATGCCCATTTCAAAATGCGGTCAAAACGACGGGCTTGACCGTTCCTAGCTAGTGGTTAAATCTTGGAATTTTTTTGGTGTTTCTCTGATTAAATAGATACTTAAGTACCTAGAAATGATTTTTGGAAAATATAAAGAGCAGACTATGAGGCAACTGCAGTTCAAATTTGACCCGGTTCCAACTGAATCGGTAGAAATTTGTCTTTTTCACGGGAGGTGGATAAAAACTTTTGACACCCAACCATTTGGTCAATCGTGCATTAAATATGACTTAGTATTTTAGAAAATTGATTTGGTACAATTTTGCAACAATTATTTGGTAGGTCCTTCACAAAAAAAACTCATTTTCGGCACTCGGAAAATGGAAAATGATTTTTTCGTCCAAAGAAAATGAAAACTTCCTTAGGAAACATTGTTTTCCATTCCAATATGCACACTTGTGCACAATATGAGATCATTTGAAAAAACTATGCCATGAATGTGGCCATAAGATTGATCATTTGGCTTGAAAGCCATGAATCTTCACACATGATAGCTCCTTTCTGAGAACACTTTTTTAAAATAATTGCCGTATTACAAGTTTATTATTTTTTCTAGTAACTTGGTCACATATAATGACACAATGCGAAGGTTTTCCAATTTTTTATTTTCTTTGAATTTTTTATGCCCGTTTCAAAATTCGGTCAAAACGGCGGGCATGACCGTTCCTAGCTAGTGGTTGAATCTTGAAAAACTTTTGGTGTTTCTCTGATTAAATATATACTTATGTACCTAGAAATGATTTTTGGAAAAAACAAAGAGCAAACTATAAGGCGGCTGCAGTTCAAACTTGACCCGCTTCCGGCTAGATCGGCCAAAATTTGTCTTTTTCACCAAAGGAGGGGCGAAACTTTCGACACCCAACTATTTTTGGTCAATGTGCATTAAATATGGCCTAATATTTTATAAATTTGATTTGGTCCAATTTTGCAACAAATATATAGTAGGTCCTTCACAAAAAAACTCATTTTTGGCATTATAAGAATGGAAAATGAATTTTTCGTCCAAAGAAAATGAAAACTTCCTTAGGCAACATTGTTTGCCATTTTCCAAGATGCACCCTTGTGCACGATATGAGATCATTTAAACAAACTATAGCATGAATCTGGCCAGAAGATTGATCATTTGGCTTGAAAGCCATGAATCTTCACAGATGATAGCTCATTTTTGAGAACACATTTTAAAAAGAATTACCGTATTACAAGTTTATTATTTTTTCTGGTAACTTGGTCACATATAATGACACGATGCGAAGGTTTTCCAATTTTCTGAATTTTTCATGGCCATTTCAAAATGCGGTCAAAACGACGGGTATGGCCGTTCCTCGCTAGTGGTTGAATTTTGCAAAACTTTTGGTGTTTCTATGATTAAATAGATACTTTTGTACCTAGAAATGATTTTTCGAAAAAATCATGACCAAGCTATGAGGCAACTGCAGTTCAAACTTGACCCGCTTACAGTCTTTTTCATGAGAGGTGAATCAAAACTTTTAACATCAACTATTTGATCAATTGTACATTAAATATGTCCTAATATTTTATAAAATTGATTTGATCCAATTTTGCAATAAATATATTGTAGGTCCTTCAAAAAAACTCATTTTTAGCACTTGAAAAATGGAAAATAAAGCTTTAGTCAACTACGACCATTTTTTTTTTAACTACGAACAATTTAGATGGTCATGACATGGTACGCGTGTATTGCATTTTGATTGGTCCGTGGGAGTTTCACACGGATCGTGGATGGATCACCGTCGTCTGCACATTTTCCAACCCCCCCCCCACCCCCCGCGCCTCCTTTCTCTCCTTCCTTTCTCCCCCCTGCGCCGCACGCCCCTCTGCCGCCCGCGCGCGCCCCTCACCTCGTCCGAGACCGCCGTAGACCCCCACCCTCTCCTCTACCCCGCCACCGCCGGCGCCCCCTACCTTTTCCTTCTTTCCCAAGCACCCGAAACCCTAGACCGCGGTGCAGCCATGGCGACCAAGCTCTGGATCTGCCTGCTGGAGGTGCAGCACCGGATCCGGTCCAAGGCGCCGCCATCGTGCAGCACCACCACCAGCTGGACCAGTGGCTCGCCGGCGGCGTGGGCGGTGTGCTGCGCCCGACAAAGTCTGTCCCCGGCCTCCCCATGCCCGACCGCTCGCTCCACCTCAACCTCGCCGTCTCCTAGGACCTGCGCCGCCGCCTCCAGGACCACGTCTTCGTGCTCGAGGAGGACCTCCATGCCGCCACCCGACGCATCAGCCTCCTTAGGGTCAGTCCGCCCCCCTTCCCCCCTTCCCCCGTCCATTCCGCTGCGGCGGTTACTCGCGCACTCAACCTGTTCGCCAGAATGCCTGACGGATCGGAACGGCCCTATGCGGTGCATGCAGAACGAGTCGGCGATGAACGCGGAGGGGATCCGGCGCTGCGTGGAGGAGAACGAGGCCGTGGCGGCCGCGCGCGACCAGCTCACCGCCCACGCCGCCAGGCTCGAGAAGGAGTGCGGCCTCTACGAGCGCCACCTCGAGCGCGCCATGGAGTCCTGCGACGAGCTCGCCAGGGAGAGCGACGACCTACGCAAGCGCCTCAGGGACGCTCCCGACGACAGTAACACCACCACACCCCGTCTCCCTTTCCTCGCTCATATTATCAGTCGATTTCATGCTTGATGGCTCCTGTTATCCACCGATTTCTACATTCTGGATATGATTTACTGTCTGCTCTTGTGTGCTCTGCCATTAGGAAAGGAAAATTAGTTAGTTGCGTCAGTTGATGACTAATTATATCTTCCACGGATTTTAATCACTTGATGCATATTCAGTTTGACTAGTTGGTCTTGTTACATTGTTTGTTTTTGGTCTGGCAATTGTAGTAGAGCTCCATCACCATCAATCAGGTGATTTGGTGTTGGATGAACTGTAGAGCTCCATCACCATCATTGAACACTCTGCTTGCTTGCATGATACTCCTGTATGCTATTGCGGTGGCTGCTTTGTATAATTACTAGTGCAGTGCTTTTTAACCAACCTGATCCTCCAACATTCATCTTACTCACGCGCAGCTTACTGAACAAGTGCAAGCGCTGCAGAAGGACAAGGAGATACTCAAGACCAACCTAAAAAAAGCAGAGGAGGTAACATGTTATCTCACTCTTGTACTTGCAACACCTATGTTTTGTACCTGCAACTTATCGCCCTCTCAGTGAACATTGCTTCATGCAACACTAATGAAGTCTTGACAGTTTGAAGTCTCTTTCGCGTCATTCAAGGTTAAGTTATTCGAGGAGAAAAGAGTTGTTGACGAAGCCAACAAGAGGCTGCTGTGCTTACTGGAGAAGGAGCAGAAACATCAGTCCGAAAGGAAGCACTCCGCCAGCAATTCCACCAAGGTAAAAGCACCAACCAACCCAACCATAAAAGCTCAAGTGTTTACTGATATAATTTAATCTGGTACACGCACAGCACAGGCAGTACAACTGTTAGTCGAAACCTGAATTACCCTACTGTCTGGCTACCTTGACTACATTAACAATGTCATTCTTGGTGCTGCAGCAGAAGCGCAAGTCGTCGAGCCTGAAGGACACGAGCCCGGTCGGCCTGGCCATCGATTTCAACAACACAGACGCATGCAGCCAAACTCCCCAGACTGCAGGGTGCACAAGAAGTGAACCCAGCCGGCCGTCCTGACATTCTCTTCTGGATAGCTTGAACTGAAGTGAACTGAACAATCCACCCTTATGCATCTGGGCTGCTTGCCTCATCTGACTAACTTGTTGGGTTAATTTGGTTGGTTCTTGTTGGTAGAACCTCGGTCATGTAGCCTGCATTTTCCATTTTCCTCTTCCTGTTGGTAGCTGCCTATGCCTATCATGATCCTTTCATGAGAATATGTATTAACTTTGGTAGACAAGCATGGAAATATGTATTAACTTTCCTGAAAATTGAGTTTTTCTTAACTAATCAAGAACTCCCCTCATTATGTGAAACACCTATGCATATGACTAATTCTGCACGGCAATTCTGTTCAATTCTGATTTCTTTGGTATTCAATTATGTTCAATTGTGAAATACCTATGCATATGACTGTGAAAGAATGTCTACATCAGTACAACTTTGCATGCATATTTTATTGACTAGATATATACGTGTTGACTGTTTGTTTGTTCCTATGTACTGCATATTGTGTAATGGAGTTTGCTTGTATGGTGTTTGTGAAAATGTTTGTATGAAAATAATTCACATTGGTGACAGCGTACATGGCCATTAGAAATGCGGAAGCGTACAGCGGCCGCGGCCGCCCATGCCTTGCTTCTCTTGGTCTCTGTGTACCCTGCTTGCATACTGTCTGTTTGTGATTTGTTCTAGCAAGTATCTATTCATGAGAAATAAGCTCTCCAGGATTCACTGGACCAACAACTACTTGTTCTAGCATGTTTATTTCAAGAAATTTGTGATTCATGCTGTTTGATGAACCAGTACCCATGTCGGGAGACTAGTAGAACTTGCAAACTTCAGTTTTCTCACCAATAGTCACTTATCCTGCTGTTCATGTCCATATAGCATTTGTATTGGTTCTATGTTACAGCTCCTGCAAACAATTTATTAATGTGGGATGTGGCTCTATGTTCAGTTCCTCTTCTAAAGAAATCCCCTCTGCCTCTGGTGTGCTGCAAGTTGATTGTTCTGTCTCTATTATTGTGCAGATTGGCCAAGTGTTCGTTGATCTGCAAGCCGGTTTAAGAGCTGGATTGGCCAGTCCAATTCAACACGGAGCTGAGTGTATGTTGAAATGTTTCTTCCATCAAGCGCTGCCTCGCCGCCTCCGGCCGCCCCGACGACGCCCTTGCCTTTGCCAACCTCCACTCCTCCATGAGGTACGCATGCATTTCTGTTGCTATTGCTCGCACTTTGTTCCTGATGTATTCCTTTGACTAATGAACCTAGCAGCATCAAAGTCCAGATATCCACACCAAAATGCATTGGCTTGCTGAACCCTTGTGCTGGTTAGAAATGCAGAATTGTGATATTGTGCTAGGAGCACTCTTGCTACAATCATCAGTTAGATTGCAGCTTTGCATCTTTTCAGGTTTAACTGTTGGTTTACATTGAAACTGTTAAGCAAATATCAAATTGAGTGCATAGTGTGCAATTTGTGTTTAGTAATCTAGTAGCTCATAAGCATCAGACCATATGTTTTCTTATAAGCAAACTATATTGATTGTTGCAAGATAAGTTAAAATATACTAGTGCTTCCTTGATTTTTTATACTGCTTGCCATTTATTTCTTCGTTTGATGTTTTATATGCTTCTGATGCGTGATCCTTCTAATGCTAGGTGATTTGTTTCTTGGAATTTGGAAGAGGAAGACGATGAAGCGTGGTTGTTATCTATCAATATGCCTTGTGTTCTGGTTGTACTTCATAGCTAGTTACATTGTATTATGTACTGGTCTGGTTGTATGAACACTATGTAAAGATTGTAATAGGCTAATTTTGGCTATCATTTCAAGTATATAGTTCTGTTTCATTTGAAATATTTGTCATCTGTGTACTGTGAAAATGTGAGAAATAGAAAGCTGATGAGTTGGACCTACATATTGGTAGAGGCCATGGCCCAAAACGTAAATAGCCTGCAAAAAGGCTGAGGCCCAAAAAAGAAGTTGACTGTAAAAAGGCTAAGGCCCAAAAAGAAATGGAACGTAAAAGTTCTATGTCTTAGAAACCAAAAAGGCCAAATTGTTGGGCTTCGCCCATGTAGCTGATCAAAATTGATACGAAAATAAAAGATAAATGGGCTGAATTGTTGGGCTCGGCCCATGTAAAACACCGAACTGGACCGGGCTGAATCTTATCAGCGACATTTTCAATTGGTCGCAATTTTGCCACGTTAGATTGCCATGTCGGATCCGATGTGGCCTGGGCAGAGAGCTAGCGACCAAAACAGAAGGTCATAGAATCAACGACCTTTTGTTTTGGTCGTGGAATTCCACGACCTTCTCACAAAGAAGGTCGTTAATTTCAGTTTACGACTGCCAGCTTTTGACCTTCTGTTTTTGGTCACAAAAAGGTCGCAAATGAAAAACAATGGCCTTTCAGTGACCAATAGTGATGGTCGCAAGTTGACATATTTCTTGTAGTGATCAATAACCAATAGCGGACCTGGATGTTCATATTGGATCCCACATATTCTGCGAAGATCTTTATCGGTCAAACCGCATAACAACATACGTTGTTCCCTTTGTCATTGGTAAGTTACTTGCCCGAGATTCGATCGTCGGTATCTCAATACCTAGTTTAATCTCGTTACCAGCAAGTCTCTTTAATCGTTCCGTAATGCATCATCCCGTGACTAAC
Organism: Triticum aestivum; assembly: GCF_018294505.1. NCBI lineage: Eukaryota > Viridiplantae > Streptophyta > Magnoliopsida > Poales > Poaceae > Triticum > Triticum aestivum. The sequence goes on along the minus strand of NC_057796.1, from coordinate 4,283,745 downwards.
TCATTAGTCACATTGCTTGCAAGGCTTATAGTGATGTGTATTACCGAGAGGGCCCAGAGATACCTCTCCGATACACGGAGTGACAAATCCTAATCTCGATCTATGCCAAAAACCCAACAAACACCATCGGAGACACCTGTAGAGCATCTTTATAATCACCCCGTTACGTTGTGACGTTTGATGGCACACAAGGTGTTCCTTCGGTATTCGGGAGTTGCATAATCTCATAGTATGAGGAACACGTATAAGTCATGAAGAAAGCAGTGGCAATGAAACTGTAACGATCATAATGCTAAGCTAACGGATGGGTCTTGTCCATGACATCATTCTCCTAATGATGTGATCCCGTTCATCAAATGACAACACATGTCTATGGCTAGGAAACATAACCATCTTTAATAAACGAGCTAGTCAAGTAGAGGCATACTAGGGACACTCTGTTTTGTCTATGTATTCACACATGTACTAAGTTTTCGGTTAATACAATTCTAGCATGAATAATAAACATTTATCATGATATAAGGAAATAAATAATAACTTTATTATTGCCTCTAGGGCATATTTCCTTCAGTCTCCCACTTGCACTAGAGTCAATAATGTAGTTCACATCGTCATGTGATTTAACACCAATATTTCACATCATTATGTGATTAGTTCACATCGCCATGTGACTAACACCCAAAGGGTTTTACTAGAGTCAATAATATATTTCACATCGCTATGTGATTAACACCCAAAGAGTACTAAGGTGTGATCATGTTTTGCTTGTGAGAGAAGTTTAGTCAATGGGTCTGCCACATTCAGATCCGCATGTATTTTGGAAATTTCTATGTCTACAATGCTCTGCACGGAGCTATTCTAGCTAATTGCTCCCACTTAAATATGTATCCAGATTGAGACTTAGAGTCATCCAGATCGGTGTAAAAGCTTGCATCGACGCAACTCTTTACGACGAACTCTTTATCACCTCCATAACCGAGAAACATATCCTTATTGTACTAAGGATAATTTTGACCGCTATCCAGTGATCTACTTCTAGATCACTATTGTACCCTCTTGCCAAACTCATGGTGAGGTACACAATAGGTCTGGTACACAGCATAGCATACTTTATAGAACCTATGACTGAGGCATAGGGAATGACTTTTCATTCTCTTTCTATTTTCTGGCGTGGTCGGGTTTTGAGTCTTTACTCAACTTCACACCTTGTAACACAGGCAAGAACTCCTTCTTTGACTGTTCTATTTTGAACTACTTCAAAATCTTGTCAAGGTATGTACTCATTGAAAAATCTTATCAAGCGTTTTGATCTATCTCTATAGATCTTGATGCTCAATATGTAAGCAGCTTCACCGAGGTCTGTCTTTGAAAAACTCCTTTCAAACACTCCTTTATGCTTTCCAGAAAATTCTACATCATTTCCGATCAACAATATGTCATTCACATATACTTATCAGAAAAGTTGTAGTGCTCCCACTCACTTTCTTGTAAATACAGGCTTTACCGCAAGTCTGTATAAAACTATATGCTTTGATCAACTCATCAAATCGTATATTCCAACTCCGAGATGCTTGCACCAGTCCATAGATGGATTGCTGGAGCTTTGCACACTTTGTTAGAACCTTTAGGATCGACAAAACCTTCTGGTTGCATCATATACAACTCTTCTTTTAAGATATCCATTAAGGAATGCAGTTTTGACATCCATTTGCCAAATTTCATAAATGCGGCAATTGCTAACATGATTCGGACAGACTTAAGCATCGATACGAGTGAGAAAGTCTCATCGTAGTCAACACCTTGAACTTGTCCAAAACCTTTTGTGACAATTTGAGCTTTGTAGATAGTAACACTACTATCAGCGTCTGTCTTCCTCTTGAAGATCCATTTATTCTCTATGGCTTGCCGATCATCGGGCAAGTCAACCAAAGTCCATACTTTGTTCTCATACATGGATCCCATCTTAGATTTCATGGCCTCAAGCCATTTTGCGGAATCTGGGCTCATCATCGCTTCCTCATAGTTCATAGGTTCGTCTTGGTCAAGCAACATGACCTCCAGAACAGGATTACCGTACCACTCTGGTGCGGATCTTAGTCTGGTTGACGTATGAGGTTTGGTAGTAACTTGATCTGAAGTTTCATGATCATCATCATTAGCTTCCTCACTAATTGGTGTAGGAATCACAGGAACTGATTTCAGTGAAGAACTACTTTTCAATAAGGGAGCAGGTACAATTACCTCATCAAGTTCTACTTTCCTCCCACTCACTTCTTTCGAGAGAAACTCCTTCTCTAGAAAGCATCCAGTTTAGCAATAAAAATCTTGCCTTCGGATCTGTGATAGAAGGTGTGCCCAATAGTTTCCTTTGGGTATCCTATGAAGACACACTTCTCCCATTTGGGTTCGAGCTTATCAGGCTGAAACTTTTTCACATAAGTATCGCAACCCCAAACTTGAAGAAACGACAGCTTAGGTTTCTTGCGAAACCATAGTTCATACGGTGTCATCTCAACGTATTTAGATGGTGCCCTATTTAACGTGAATGCAGCTGTCTCTAATGCATAACCCCAAAACGATAGTGGTAAATCGATAAGAGACATCATATATCACACCATATCTAATAAAGTATGGTTATGACGTTTGGACACACCATTATGCTGTGGTGTTCCAGGTGGCATGAGTTTGTGAAACTATTCCACATTGTTTTAATTGAAGGCCAAACTCGTAACTCAAATATTCACCTCCGCGGTCAGATCGCAGAAACTTTATTTTTCTTGTTACGATGATTCTCCACTTCACTATAAATTCTTTGAACTTTCCAAAAATATTTCAGACTTGTCTTTCATTAAGTAGATATACCCATATCTGCTCCAATCATTTGTGAAGGTCAGGAAATAATGATACCGGCTGCGAGCCTCAACACTCATTAGACCGCTCCGTTGTTCCGGAGAACGGAGTCTTAGTCATCTTGCCCATGAGGCATGGTCCGCAAGCATCAAGTGATTCCAAAAGCCCATCAGGATGGAGTTTCTTCATGCGCTTTACACCAATATGACTTAAACGGCAGTGCCACAAATAAGTTGCACTATCATTATCAACTTTGCATCTTTTGGCATCAATATTATGAATATGTGTATCACTACTGTAACGCCCGGATAATTAGGCTACAGTAAAACTCTGCTAACGATGCCACGTCACCTCTGTTACTGTTACTAATCTCGCGTAGTTCAAAACCGATTCAAATTCAAATTTGAAATCAAGTCAAACGATAGAAGCTTTCAAACATTAAAATAAAAATGTTCGGAGTGTCCAGTTAAATGCCTGGGCAATTATAGTGCAGAAAACACATTTTTAGTAAATGCCTAAATACATTAAAATAAATTAAAACAGAAAAGAGAATAAATAAAAAGAAAAAGTGGAAATAAGACAAAACCAACAGAAATAAATAAAAGCGGAAAGGAACCCCCCCACCCCCACAGGGCCAACCGGCCCAGCTGCTAGCCAGGCCAGGCCCAACTGGCCTCCCCACTCCTCCATAACCACCACGACACCCAAACCCTATCGCACTCGACTCCCCCCAACGTCTCCCTGTTCTTCCCCGATCCCCTTCTGGATCGGGGCATCGGGCCTTGACGCCGCCCCCGTCCCGCCACTCGACGCCGTTGCCAGAGCTACGACGCCACCGCCCGGAACACTGCCTCGCCGGACTGCCTCCCCGTCTCCGTCGCGCGTCTCCGTCCTCCTCCCCAAGCCCCGCTGCCCGTGCCCTGCAACCCCTCGTGAGGCCCCCTCCTTCTCCTCTGCCCCGCTCCGCCGCACACGCGCGCCTTGCCCGCACGTCGCGCCTGCACGCGTCGCGCGCTGCGCCCGCGACCCCCGTGCTGCTCCTCCTCCTGCCGCCCGCACACCCACGCGCGCTCGCTCGCGCGAGGCCGCGCCCGAGCCTCCAGCCCGCCGCACGCGCACCGCGCGGCGCCCCATTGCTCCTGTGCGCACCCCGTCTGGCTAGTCCATCGCCGCGCCACCGCACCTCCACTGCGCTGCTCGCCCGCCACGCGCCCGTTCCAGCCACGGCCGGCGCGCCGCTCCGCTCCCCACGTCGACCGCCGCTGGCCTCCCCTGTCGCGCCCGCTTCTGCTCGAGCGCCGGTCGCCGCTCCGCGCCGCGCACCACAGCCGCCCCCTCGCTTTCGCCCGCGCGAGCCACTACCTGCCGGCACGGCCATCGCACGCCGTGGCTGCGCCCTCCCTCCTGGCGGAGTTCACTCCCCTGGTGGCCATGGGCGCACGCCCGCGCCCACGCCCAGCGCCCACTAAGACCTCTATGCCACTGCACGCGGGGCCCAGACCCTGGAACGAAAAAAATTTAAATAAAAATGAATAAGTAAATAAATAATAACTAATTAATTAATTAACTTAATTAATCCTGTTTAATTAATCTAATTAACTAGTTAGTTTAATTAAACAGTAATTAGATTAGCTAAATCCTAATTAATCTAAACAGAGTATGATAGGTGGTCCCGCACGTCAGGTTGACCAGTAAACCCTGTTGACTGCTGACGTCAACATGACATCATGCTGATGTCATAACTCCAATTTTGAATTAAATTAAATAATTAATTAAATTCCCGAAATTAATAAATTCTTTTTGAAAAATCATATCTTTTAGACCGACGCCGCCGCTACCCAGTATGACTACGGTGTTGACGACCCCTCCTTCTCGGTTGAGCTTCCAGGCAAGCCCCCCCTTTGATCACCAGATATCGCCTACTCTTCTCTCTACTTCTTGCAATAGATCAGTGTAGCTTGTTACTGCTTTCGGTTAATCCTATTCTGATGCAAAACCTGTCATTGTTGCTACAACTGTTGATACCCTTACCTGCTATCCTAATGCTTAGTATAGGTTGCTAGTACTGCATCAGTTGCCCTACATTCTTGTCCGTCTGCCATGCTATACTACCGGGCCGTGATCACTTGGGAAGTGATCGCGGGTATATACTTATATACATATACATGATACAAGTGGTGACTAAAGACGGGTCGGCTCATAGAGTACCCGCGAGAGACTCATGGATTGGGACCGAAAGGACGTTTGTCCTGACGGCCCTCTAAGTGAACCTTTGTGGCGGAGCGGCAGGGCAGGTTGAGACCGCCTAGGTGAGAGGTGGGCCTGACCCTGGTCGGCGTCTGCGGTTACTTTAAAAATAACATGCTTAACGAGTTCTTGGTATTGGATCTAAGTCTGGCCACTGGCCTATACGCACTAACCAGCTACGCGGGAACAGCTATGGGCACTCAACGTCGTGGTATCAGCCGAAGCCTTCTTGACGTCAGCGACTGAGTGGCGCGCGCCGGATTGGACCGTAAGCCTGCGCTTGTATTACGGGGGCTAGGTCTGCTTCTGGCCGCCCACGCAACATGCAGGTGTGCAATGGGCGATGGGCCCAGACCCCTGCACCATAGGATTTAGACCGGCATGCTGACCTCTCTGTCGTGCCTAGGTAGGGCTGCGACGTGTTGATCTTCCGAGGCCGGGCATGACCCAGGAAAGTGTGTCCGGCCAAATGGGATCGAGCGTGTTGGGTTATGTGGTGCACCCCTGCTGGGAAGTTAATCTATTTGAATAGCCGTGATCTTCGGTAATAGGACGACTTGGAGTTGTACCTTGACCTTATGACCACTAGAACCGGATACTTAATAAAACACACCCTTTCAAGTGCCAGATACAACCCGGTGATCGCTTTCCCACAGGGCGACGAGGGGAGGATCGTCGGGTAGGTTCTTGCTATGCGATGCTACTTGGAGGACATAAATCTACTCTCTTCTATATGCTGCAAGATGGAGGCTGCCAGAAGCGTAGTCTTCGACAGGATTAGCTATCCCCCTCTTATTCTGGCATTCTGCAGTTCAGTCCACCGATATTGGCCCTTTACACAGATACCCATGCATATGTAGTGTAGATCCTTGCTTGCGAGTACTTTGGATGAGTACTCACGGTTGCTTTTCTCCCTTTTTCCCCTCTTTCCATTTCTTCTTGGTTGTCGCAACCAGATGTTGGAGCCCAGGAGCCAGACGCCATCGTCGACGGCGACCCCTACACCGAGGGTGCCTACTACTACGTCCAGGCCGCCGACGATGACCAGGAGTAGTTTAGGAGGATCCCAGGCAGGAGGCCTGCGCCTCTTTCGGTCTGTATCCTAGTTTGTCCTAGCCTTCTTAAGGCAACTTGTTTAACTTATGTCTGTACTCAGATATTGTTGCTTCCGCTGACTCGTCTATGATCGAGCTCTTGTATTCGAGCCCTCGAGGCCCCTGGCTTGTAATATGATGCTTGTATGACTCATTTTATTTTTAGAGTTGTGTTGTGATATCTTCCCGTGAGTCCCTGATCTTGATCGTACACGTTTGCGTGTATGATTAGTGTAAATGAATCAAGGGCGTCACAAGTTGGTATCAGAGCCGACTACCTGTAGGAATCCCCCTTCCACACTCCTTGGCCGAAGTCGAGTCTAGACATTATGAAAACTTTTACTGACATGGTTGTGTGTCTTACGGGCCCACGTCGCCATTTGGGTGGTATTAGTATCTTTTACTCCTCGACCTTTACTCTGGGACTCTGAACTCTCTTCTACTCGGGTTAAACAAATTTACTAACTTTAATATTAGGATCCCGTGACCACATTCCCCCCAAAGTTGGATAAGACCTAGTTATTCCTTATATTATTTTGAACAATTCCCACACTGTCATTTGACTCCTTTGAAACATCTTTGCTTTCAGATGCAACCCACGAGGCAGATCGTGCGCCACACGACGGCCATTGGTGCCTCGGGATCACCGGCTGTGCTAGCTGAGATGATGACCTATCTGGGTTATTGCTGGCACACTGAGTACACCGTCTACGAGGAGTACCAGGACTTTAACCAGGACCAGTATCGTGCCATCGTCCACCTCTACTCTCAGGAGTATGACTCCACTACTGTGATGCATACCGCTCATGGTGTTGGAGTGACCATCGATATGGTAGTCCACGATGCTGCTTATGCTGCTCTAACACGTCTTCGTCGAGAGTATCGGGAGTTGGACACCTCCCCTTTCAGGCACATTGCTATCGCATCCGATGTTGGTGCGGAGGGATACTACACTGCTGCCTACTCCACCGTCACCTGAGAGCCCTTCCACCATCAGAACATGGTTCTGCATGCTGATGGGCTGGACCGAGCTAACCGAGCTCTTCGCCACGAGTTGTACACCACCCGTCAGCACCTGTGCCATGCTGTGACGCTGTTGCGCCCCCTTGTTCGATCTGGTGATCTATCGCGTTCTGCGATCTACCCAGCCAGGACTGTGATGCCCCAGGGTGTCGGTTGGCCAGAGGTGGGAGGCTACACTCCCCCACTTGGTCCACTTCTGCCACCTGAGCGTCAGGTTCTGCACCAGAGTATCCGTGGACCCCAGGTTACTAACGTGGAGTTCCCGATGCGTCACTACCAGCTGTCAGGCTACACCTACCTCCACAGTTCCTCCTGGGATTGATGTAGTCTTGCTTATTAGTATTAGATGCATTCGCCGCGAGCCTGCGTGCCGCTTATGATGTCTTTATTCTGTGTACTGTACTCTATGCATGATCCCTTTTGTAAGATATGCCAACTACTATATAGTATCTATCGTACTCCTTCTTTATGCATGTTTCATCATGAATGATTCTTGTCCTTGCAAATTTCTCAATGCTGAGCTACCCCCTATTAAATTTTAGCAGGATGGTTAGGCCAGGTGGTCGTGGTCGTGGTCGCGATGCCCCACCACCGCCTGAGTACATGGCTGGTATGATCCAACAGCTCGAGCTGAATCGCCAGTTCATGCAGAATATGATGGCTCAGTTTCCTCGCCCCAATAGAACCAGTGGCCAGCCCAAGTAACTCTGCAGGATTTCATGCGCCTCAACCCAAGTGTGTACCACAGCTCAACTCAGCCTCTGGATGCTGATGACTGGCTCCGTGACATCACCTATGAGATGGAGTCTGCTGATGTAGCCCCTGCTCGCTATGTCACCTTCGCTTCCTTCTTCCCGAAGGAACCCGCAGCTCAATGGTGGGACAGCCACCTGCGCACTCTGCCAGCTGGAACAATCATCACCTGGCCAGATTTCCAAGCCGCTTTTCGTGCCCGCTTCATTCCTCAGGGAATCATGGACCGGAAGAAGTGCGAGTTCCGCAGCCTCACCCAAGGCAACAAAACTGTCGAAGCTTGTCAGCGGGAGTTTCTGGACTTATCCCGCTATGCTGAAGAAGACATTGCAACTGATGCCCGTAGACAGGAGAAGTTATGTGATGGCCTTTAAGCTGTCATCAAGCTCGCACTCCTAGTGCATGACTTTGCCGACTTCGCCACCTTGGTGAACAAGGCCATCAATGTCGAGACTGGTCTGGAGGAACACCAAAACTCTCACTGGCGCAACTGTGATACGGGCTCATCTTCGGGCCCGCCCTCGCAGAAGCGTAGGATATGGATTCCCAACAGCATGTACCAGCCAACTGCGCCTGCCCCAAGGCAGACCTATGCTGCACCTCGTCTGCCTCCTCCACCACCTAGGCAGCTAAGGCTTCCAGCTCCACCACCCCGAGCTCCTGTTCCCACTCCCAGTAATGGTCTGTGCTACAAGTGTGGTCAACCAGGACACCATGCCAGAGACTGCTATCAGAATCAGAATCAGAACCAACTGGCCCTTCCCGCAGCTGGCCGTGGAAACAACCAGCCCCGCAACAACAATGTGATGTCTTATGGTCGTGTGCATGCCAACAACGTTGATCTGAACGAAGCTCAAGACCAACCTGCTACCGTGATGGGTACACTTCTCGTAAATTCAGTACCAGCATCCATTTTATTTGATACAGGCGAATCACATTCATTCATGTCAGAAGATTTTGCATGCTTGCATGACATTAAATGTGAGGACATGAGCGCTTCGCTATTAGTACACACCCCTGCGGGCCAATGTCGAACCTCCCTGATTTGCAACAACGTCCCCGTTGAAATCAAAGGATTGGAATTCCTTTTCTCTCCCATCATACTAAAGTCCTGTAGCATTGATCTCATTCTAGAAATGGATTGGTTGAAAGCGCATACTGCTTCTATAGTTTGCGTCACTAAGACCGTCTATCTGCTACACCCTTCCGATGAAGTACTAAGCTACAATGCTCATCTGGTTCAGAATGCCGAGGCACGGCTTTATGCCTTGAATGCATTGAATGCTGCACCACTCGAGGGCATTGAAAACATTCCCGTCGTGCGCGAATTCCTCGACATCTTTCCTGAAGAACTTCCAAGGACTCCCCCTGCTAGAGCTGACGAATTCATCATCGACTTGATACCAGGCACCACTCCTATAGCCAAGCGACCCTACAAGATGCCGCCGCATCAACTCATTGAACTTAAGGAGGAAATCGACAAATCTCTTCCCAATGGTTTTATTCACCCAAGTTGCTCTCCTTGGGGAGCACCCTCTCTCTTTGTCAAGAAGAAGGATGGGACCAACTGATTAGTCCAAGACTACCGTCCTATTAACCAAGCTACCATTCAGAATAAATATCCTCTTCCTCGGATCAATGATTTGTATGATCAACTGGCTGGTTCATTAGTGTTCTCCAAACTCGACTTGAGGTTGGGTTACCACCAGATCCATGTTCGTGAAGAGGATATCCCAAAGACCGCATTCGTGACTTGGTATGGATCTTACGCGTACACCGTCATGTCATTCCGCTTAACCAATGCTCCAGCCAACTTCTCTCGTCTGATGAACTATATATTTATGGAATACCTCGACAAGTTCGTCGTGGTTTATCTGGATGATATCCTAGTATTTTCCAAGAACAAAGAAGAGCATGCTGAACATCTTCGTCTTGTGCTGGAAAAGCTACGAGAGCTTCAGCTATATGCCAAGTTCTCAAAGTGTGAATTCTGGCTTCCCGAAGTAACCTACCTTGGGCATGTCATTTCCAAGGATGGTATTGCCGTCCACCCCAAGTAAGTTCAGGCTATTCTCGATTGGACTCCTCCAAAGAATGTCAAGCAAGTCAGAAGTTTTCTTGGACTCGCCAGCTATTGTCGTTGATTCGTCGAGAACTTCTCCAAGATCGCTAGGACTCTGACTAACCTATTGCGTAAGGGTGTCAAGTTCCAATGGACAGACAAATGTCAGGAAAGTTTCCAGGCACTCAAAGACAAGTTGACTTCTGCCCTAGTGCTAGCTCCACCTGATACTAAGAAGGACTTCGTCATTTACTGCGATGCTTCCCGTCAAGGATTAGGCTGTGTCCTAATGCAAGAGCGCAAAGTGATTGCTTATGCCTCTCGTCAATTGCGTCCTCACGAAGAGAACTACCCGGTTCACGACCTGGAGCTTGTTGCTGTCATTCATGCACTAAAGCAGTGGTGACATTACCTTCTCGGTAATCATTGCGAGATCTTCACCGACCACCAAAGTCTGAAGTATTTGTTTACTAAGCCAGACCTGAACCTCCGTCAGCAGCGCTGGATGGAGACTATTGCAGACTTTGACTTGGGTATTTCCTATACACCAGGCAAGGCTAATGTAATGGCTGATGCCTTGAGCCGCAAGTCTTACGGCAACCATCTCGAGGTTCGCAAAGTTTAGCCCTCGCTTGTTGAAGAATTCAGAAAGCTGAACCTCCATATTGTTCCTCCGAGTGCACTCGCTCCCCCTCCTAAGGAGTATCACAGGATGAACCTCCGTGTTGTTTCTCAGGGTTCCCTCAATACCCTGGCTGTCGAACCAGATCTCTTGCACTCCATCAAGAGAATTCAGGGATATGACTCTCAAGCCCACAAGATTAAGCGCTGCCTCACAGAAGGGAAGCCCTCATTCTTCACTGTTGCTGATGATGGCACTTTGTACTTCAAAGGCCGCCTAGTGGTGCCATGCTCAAAGAAAAACCTGGATATGACTCCGGAGGTTATGAAAGAAGCTCATGATACGCCTCTCTCTATTCATCCCGGTAGTACCAAAATGTACCAAGACATTCATCAGAGATTCTAGTGGTCTAATATGAAGTAAGACATTGCTCGTTAGGTTGCTGAGTGTGACGTTTGCCGTCGTATCAAAGCAGAACATCAAAGGCCTGCTGGAACTCTGCAACCTATCTCTATTCCTGAATGGAAATGGGACCATGTTGAAATGGATTTCGTCACTGGATTTCCCAAGTCGCAGAAAGGTAATGATGCTATTCTTGTCGTCATTGACCGGCTTTCTAAAGTTGCACATTTTCTGGCGGTCAAAGAAACGATCACTGCTAGTCAGCTTGCAACTCTCTACATGTCCAGAATTGTTTCACTTCACGGTATTCCACTAGTTATCAGTTCAGACCGTGGCAGTTTGTTCACTTCAAGATTCTAGGCAAGTTTCCAAGAAGCTATGGGGACTCATCTGTCATTCAGTACTGCATTCCATCCTCAGTCGCAAGGGCAAGTTGAACGTGTCAACCAAGTTCTCGAAGACATGCTTCGAGCTTGTGTTATTTCCTTCGGCAAGAAATGGGAGGAATCTCTTCTGTTTGCTGAGTTCTCTTATAATAATAGCTATCAAGCTAGTCTGAAGATGGCCCCCTTCGAATTGTTATATGGACGAAAGTGCCGAACCCCTCTGAACTGGTCAGAAACTGGGAACGTCCACTCTTTGGTCCGGAGATTATCCAACATGCCGAAGAACAAGTCCGCGTTATTCGCAAGAATCTCAAGACTGCTCAGTCACGTCAGAAGAGTCAGTATGACCATCATCATAAAGACATGGTGTATCAACCTGACGAAAAGGCTTATCTTCGAGTTACACCAATGAAGGGTGCTCACCGCTTCGGGATCAAGGGCAAGCTAGCTCCTCACTATATTGGTCCGTTCACTATTCTGGAAAGGCGTGAAAAAGTGGCATATCAACTGGAGCTTCCGTCAAACCTTTCTCAGGTTCACGATGTGTTCCACGTGTCACAACTCCGCCGTTGCTTCAAGGACCCAATCCGAGCAGTGGGCCATGAAGTGCTCGAATTGCAACAGGACCTCTCCTATCAAGTTCCTCAAAGTCCAGTGGTCGCATCACTCTGAAGGGAAAGCCACTTGGGAACGCGAGGATCGCCTGCGTGATGAATACCCCGCACTGTTTTCTTCTACCTCCAAAATCTCGGGACGAGATTTCTTGTAGTGGAGGAGATTTGTAACGCCCGGATAATTAGGCTACAGTTAAACTCTGCTAACGATGCCACGTCACCTCTGTTACGGTTACTAATCTCGCGTAGTTCAAAACCGATTCAAATTCAAATTTGAAATTAAGTGAAACGATAGAAGTTTTCAAACATTAAAACAAAAATGTTCGGAGTGTGCAGTTAAATGCCTGGGCAATAATAGTGCAGAAAACACATTTTTAGTAAATGCCTAAATACATTAAAATGAATTAAAACAGAAAAGAGAATAAATAAAAAGAAAAAGTGGAAATAAGACAAAACCGACAGAAATAAATAAAGGGGAAAGGAACCCCCCCCTACTAGGCCAACCGGCCCAGCTGCTAGCCAGGCCAGGCCCAACCGGCCACTCCCACTCTTCCATAACCACCACGACACGCAAACCCTAACCCTACTGCACCCGAGTTTTCCGCCCCCATGTCTCCCTGTTCTTGCCCGATCCCCTTCTGGATCGGGGCATCAAACCTCGACGCCGCCCCCGCCCCGCCACTCGACGCCGTCGCTGGAGCTACGACGCCACCGTCCGGAACACTGCCTCGCCGGACTGCCTCCTCGTCTCCGTCGCGTGTCTCCGTCCTCCTCCCCAAGCCCCGCTGCTTGTGCCCTGCAACCCCTCGTGAGGCCCCCTCCTTCTCCTCTACCCCGCTCCGCCGCACACGTCCGCCTCGCCCGCACGCCGCGCCTGCACGCGTCGTGCGCTGCGCCCGTGAACCATGTGCTGCTGCCCCTCGTGCCGCCCGCGCACCCACGCGCGCTCGCTAGCGCGAGGCCGCGCCCGAGCCTCCAGCCCGCCGCACGCACACCGCGTCGGCGCCCCATTGCTCCTGCGTGCACCCCGTCTGGCTAGTCCATCGTCGCGGCACCGCGCCTCCATTGTGTTGCTCGCCCGCCACGTGCCCCTTCCGGCCACGGCCAGCGCATCGCTCCGCTCCCCACGTCGCCCGCCGCTCGCCTACGCGCATCCACCCCTCTCGCCTCCCCTGTCGCGCCCGATTCTGCTCGAGCGCCGGTCGCCGCTCCGCACCGCACGCCGTGGCCGCGCCCTCCCTACTGGCGGAGTTCGCTCCCCTGGTGGCCATGGGCGCACGCCCAGCGCCCACTAAGGCCTTTGTGCCACTTCACGCGGGGCCCAGCCCTTGGAACGACAAAAAATTAAATAAAAATTAATAAGTAAATAAATAATCACTAATTAATTAATTAACTTAATTAATACTGTTTAATTAATCTAATTAACTAGTTAGTTTAATTAAACAGTAATTAGATTAGCTAAATCCTAATGAATCTAAACAGAGTATGACAGGTGGGTCCTGCACGTCAAGGTTGACCAGTCATCCCCTGTTGACTGCTGACGTCAACATGACATCATGCTGATGTCATAAATCCAATTTTGAATTGAATTAAATAATTAATTAAATTCCAGAAATTAATAAATTCTTTTTGAAAAATCATATCTTTTAATCCGTAACTCGGATTAAAATATTTTCTACCAGAAAGTTGCTCAGCTCGACGAGACGAATCCGAATACGCAGCCCGTTCGTTCGCCACACATCCCTAGCATAGCGAACATGCAACTTTTCCCTCCGGTTCATCTGTTCGAAAACGCGAAAACACCGGGGATACTTTCTCGGATGTTTCCCCCCCTTCGTCGGTATCACCTCCTACCGCGTTAGGGCACACCTAGCGCAGCGCATTGTCATGTCATGCATCGTCACGCATATGTTTGCTTTATATTTATTGTTTCTTCCCCCTCTTCTCTCGCTAGACACCGAGACCCAAGCCGCTGCTACCCAGTACGACTACGGTGTTGACGACCCCTCCTTCTCGGCTGAGCTTCCAGGCAAGCCCCCCCTTTGATCACCAGATATCGCCTACTCTTCTCTCTACTTCTTGCGTAAGAGTAGTGTAGCTTGTTACTCCTTTCGGTTAATCCTATTCTGATGCATAACCTGTCATTGTTGCTACAACTGTTGATACCCTTACCTTCTATCCTAATGCTTAGTATAGGTTGTTAGTACTTCATCAGTGGCCCTACATTCTTGTCCGTCTGCCATGCTATACTACCGGGTCGTGATCACTTGGGAGGTGATCGCGGGTATATACTTATATACATATACATGATACAAGTGGTGACTAAAGACGAGTCGGCTCGTAGAGCACCCGCGAGTGATTCACTGATTGGGACGGAAAGGACGTTTGTCCCGACGGCCCTCTGAGTGAACCTTTGTGGCGGAGCGGCAGGGCAGGTTGAGACCGCCTAGGTGAGAGGTGGGCCTGGCCCTGGTCGGCATCCGCGGTTACTTTAAAAATAACACGCTTAACGAGTTCTTGGTATTTGATCTGAGTCTGGCCACTGGCCTATATGCACTAACCAGCTACGCGGGAACAGTTATGGGCACTCGACGTCGTGGTATCAGCCGAAGCCTTCTTGGCGTCAACCACTGAGCGGCGTGCGCCGGATTGGACCGTAAGCCTACGCTTGTATTACGGGGGCTAGGTCTGCTTCTGGCCGCCCATGCAACATGCAGGTGTGCAATGGGCGATGGGCCCAGACCCCTGCACCATAGGATTTAGACCGGCGTGCTGACCTCTCTGTCGTGCCTAGGTAGGGCTGCGACGTGTTGATCTTCCGAGGCCGGGCATGACCCAGGAAAGTGTGTCCGGCCAAATGGGATCGAGCATGTTGGGTTATGTGGTGCACCCCTGCAGGGAAGTTAATCTATTTGAATAGCCGTGATCTTCGGTAACAGGACAACTTGGAGTTGTACCTTGACCTTATGACCACTAGAACCGGATACTTAATAAAACACACCCTTTCAAGTGCCAGATACAACCCGGTGATCGCTTTCCCACAGGGCGGCGAGGGGAGGATCGCCGGGTAGGTTCTTGCTATGCGATGCTACTTGGAGGACATAAATCTACTCTCTTCTATATGCTGCAAGATGGAGGCTGCCAGAAGCATAGTCTTCGACAGGATTAGCTATCCCCCTCTTATTCGGGCATTCTGCAGTTCAGTCCACCGATATTGGCCCTTTACACAGATACCCATGCATATGTAGTGTAGATCCTTGCTTGCGAGTACTTTGGATGAGTACTCACGGTTGCTTTTCTCCCTTTTCCCCCTCCTTCCATTTCTTCCTGGTTGTCGCAACCAGATGTTGGAGCCCAGGAGCCAGACGCACTACTAGGAAAAGGCCTACTAATGGCGCACCTAATTTGGCTATTAATGGCGCATTAGTGGTGCGCCATTAGTAGCACGCCATTAGTATATTTTACTAATGGCGCACCACTGGTGCGCCATTAGTATCTGGTATACTAATGGCGCACCCCAGATGCGCCATTAGTATATACAACAGTGCGTCATTAGTATGCCTCCCAGGGGGCCATCTATACCCAGGTGCTTTGGCATACTAATGGCGCACAACAACTGGATGCGCCATTAGTAACTTCGGCATACTAATGGCGCACTGTTTAGTGATGCGCCATTAGTATCCTCTGGAATACTAATGGCGCACTATGATGTGATGCGCCATTAGTATGAATATTAGGTTTTTTTATTTTTTTATTTTCTGTTTTTTGCACAGGTTACAAAATGTATAATTGGACAAAATATAGACAGCACACATCAACAACAGATTCATCGAATACAATAGAAGATTAGTCTCTGAATACAATTCATCATTTTAGTCTCCGAATTGAAAAGACCGAACAAAGATAGAACATTATATTACAAGTCTCGAGACCGCGAGTTTGTCTTCACATTACAAGTCGATATCGATCATCTAAACTACCATCACATAGAAGAGAGCTGCGGTCATCACAATGAAACCTTCATTTAGGAAGAGAGTGAACCTTTGGTGGGTTCTCTCCACTGCTCCCAGAGTTGATCCCAGATTGTATATTTGAACCGACATTGCTTGATTCGCTTTCTTCAGGAAATGCTGCCCCATCATGCGCATTGAGAATCACACAATAGCAGTGTTCTGGGTCTGACAAAACCTGCTCAAATTTACAAGATCACTTTACTCTTTATGGTTAACTTAGAAAGTATATGGTCAAAGCCATCTGAAGGAAAACCACGGAACATCAGTGATAAAACCGCAGGCATCTACAATATTTGCAAAGTATTGCCAGAACACAATGTTATGTAATTTTTGGGAGAAGTAAATCAGAACTCACCACAGCATCAAAAGGATCATCGAAGTCATCAATTGAGAAATAAATGTTCGGATATGCAGGTACTGTCTCTACAGCCTATTAAAGGGATGTGAGTTACGACAGATTATTTATATTGAAAGGCAGTCTCTCTGAAAAGATGATGCCAGAAAAAAAATTACCTTTCTTTGATCAAGGCGGAAATTTACACGGCTAGGGGATGCATATACAGTTTTTGAAACCTTGTAAATTGGAGGCAACCGCTTGCTTTTGTCTGCACGATTGCGAAGATTGCTGATACTGTGGAAGTAGATTAGAAGAAGCACATAACCAACCATTAAATATTACTGAGGGGAGTTATGAAAAAAAAGGTTTTGTTGTGCATGACAATTGATACTACTGGCACTCTAAGATTTGTGAGTCCCTTAACATTCCAGGGCAAACTCAAGCTGAAAGATAAATTTGTGGTCACAAATTGTTCATCCAGCTAATGAAAAAAGTGTGATTGTACCAACAACCCAGACCCGTTTCGCAACATTTAGTTGAAACAGAGAATGCTGTTTCAATACGGAATTAGATGACATGACAATCATTATTTGCCAACCGTCTCAGATTTTGATAAAGGGTGAGAAACTATGAACCAAAAATCTGGGGAGTTCTTTAACTGACTATAGCTAACAGACCAAAAGTGTTGTATTAATATAAGGATTTACTTCATTTAGCACCCCGTTGCCATTGGCGATCTGCCAAGACGCGATGAAGATAGTAAACACGAAGGCTTGGAGAAGAAGAGGAATAACTGAGAGTAGGAGGCTAATTGGTAGATTTCTCTCAATTTGTTCAGCTTAACCATTCTCTAGGTACAGACTGGCTTATATAGCCTACAGCTCAACACAAGGCCACATCGATGCTGAACACACACACACACTCTGCACCACCGTTATTACACCTCTTCTATACGGTGGCGCCTCCTGAATATATGTCTCAACTCCAGTGTCTCGCACACCAGCCATAACACCTCAATAGATCACCCAAAAAGGTTTGCAGTTGTTCTTATGCATAGTTATAGCTAATTGTTCAGAGCATACAAAGCTTGTAAGATCTTAGCAGAAGTGCCACAGAAACATACCTGCACAATGCCACTGTGACAGTATATGACGTGTGAGCGACTAAATTCAAATAGAAGGAACGTTCCCAATCAACCTCAGTTGAATTAGCATTTATGAGCTTTTCAAGCTGGCAATTGCAAAAAAGGAGCATATTTAGCCTAGTAATTCAAGGGAACGTAATTGTTCCCATCATGGGTTCTCCAACTAACACTATGTTATGTTAACTAGATAAGACATAAAAGAACACCGATAAGGATTTCCCATTGTCACTAGTTTTAAAAATTACGCCTCCCAAATATGAAAATTACTGTATTGAGTGTTCATCTGTTCATGCATACAAAGTTAAAAATGGTAAGGGATCTAACATTGTCGTCATGCAACTCACAGATAAAATTTTCCAGTACTGTATGTTCATTACAGTTATACATATGAAAATTGCGTAGCATGTACCCAAAAAAGGCTCCTTCGGCAATTAAGGACAACAAATTAGAATAAATTTTCTCTCTATATATATATGGTTAATGAAATAAAACAATGGGAACATTTTCCCTTACTTAAAAAAGCAGTTTATTTTAACAATAACTACAAAAACTGTTAGCTGAACTGAATACAGAGCATACTTGTTATGGTTGCAACTAAATTAACTCAACAGTAGAGAACATACAAATAAAAAAAAAGTGAAGAAAGAATGAATAAATTTTATAAAATTTTCTTGAATCTACACTACCAAGGAAGCCTAAAGAATTGGCCAAAAAAATCTTTAGTAAAGTGGATTTAGTGTACAAGCTGGGACAAAAAAAGAAGAAGAGAGAAAATAATTCATTATGGCAACAGCAACCGACTGGGACAACCTGAAATACTGCTAGTAACAAGCTGGTCCACCGACTGTTCGACCAATTGCAGAACAAATGAAGTTTCATGGCCTGGTGCATTAACACGAAGAATTTCCTGAGCCTATTGCAAAGCATTGAAAGCAGCCCTGTCGAAAATGTAACCCCATGAAAGCCTACGATGAATTGCATATCCTACACATACACACAGTTTCCAGCATTCCACAGAAACAACTCCATACCATACGTGGTGCAGTAATAAAACATATGCACAGCGGCAA
The DNA here is from genome assembly GCF_018294505.1 of Triticum aestivum. Lineage (NCBI taxonomy): Eukaryota > Viridiplantae > Streptophyta > Magnoliopsida > Poales > Poaceae > Triticum > Triticum aestivum. The sequence goes on along the minus strand of NC_057796.1, from coordinate 4,265,128 downwards.
TACTGGGCCAAACAGAGTGGGATGCTAAGTTGACACTGCAGCTGCAAAACCAACAACGCTGCTCGAAATTATCACATGGAACTAACAACACCCATCACTTAGTCCTCGGTAAGTGTTGTTTTCTCCCAATTCTATAACCTGCCACAGCAAGCACGTACGGACCACCAACTGTTCGACAGATTGCTTCGGCCAAATCCAGCCACAAAACTCCCTTCCACTCCACAGATCAAACCCACGGAGGCGCAAACTCGAATCCAATACCACGCATGCCCACTCAATCGGCAGCTAAAACGAAGCAGGAAACGGGAAGGATCGGCTTACTGTCTGCTGCATGAAGTAGCCCTTGGTGGCGGGGTCGACCTCGGCCTGCAGGCCCGGGTTGTTGGCCGGCGCCTCCTTGGCCCCCGACGACGTCGACATGGCGGAGGCGGCAAACGCGGCCGGGTAGGACCGGCGAGCCCGGGCGAACCCCTGCACCTGCAGAACCCCGATCAGAAACCGTGAGCGCGAGTGCGAGAAGCGCGACGATCTAGTATATCAGTTCGCCCGGAGACCTTGGGCTGGGCGAGGCGGGGGGCGCGCGGCGCGGAGGCGGAGGCGAGCCGGCGGAGGGCGCAGGAGGAGAGGAGGGCGGAGCGGAGTGTGGCGGCGGCCATGGCAGAGCGGTACGGCGGGGTTATTTAGGGGAGAAGAGGATAGAGGAAAGGCGCACTAGTTACTAATGGCGCACCTTCAGGTGGTGCGCCATTATTACGTTCGGACAGGCGCACTAGTTAAAAAAAATTGATACTAATGGCGCACCCTGGGCCAGGTGCGCCATTACTAGTTACAACTAGTAATGGCGCACTGTGTCTGGATGCGCCATTAGTATGTTTGGACATGCGCACTAGTTAAATTTTTTTTTATACTAATGGCGCACCCTGGGACAGGTGCGCCATTACTAGTTACAACTAGTAATGGCGCACTGTGTCTGGATGCGCCATTAGTATGTTTGGACAGGCGCACTAGTTAATAAAAAATTTGATACTAATGGCGCACCCTGGGCCAGGTGCGCCATTACTAGTTACAACTAGTAATGGCGCACTGTGTCTGGATGCGCCATTAGTATGTTTGGACAGGCGCACTAGTTAAATTTTTTTTTTGATACTAATGGCGCACCCTGCGCCTTGTGCGCCATTAGTAGTTTCAACTCTAATGGCGTATCAAAAGGTGGTGCGCCATTAGTATATACTAATGGCGCACCGCTTGTCTGGTGCGCCATTAGTGTCAATCCCATCTATAGCCCTTTTTCTAGTAGTGACGTCATCGTCGACGACGACCCCTACACCGAGGGTGCCTACTACTACGTCCAGGCTGCCGACGACGACCAGGAGTAGTTTAGGAGGATCCCAGGCAGGAGGCCTGCGCCTCTTTCGGTCTGTATCCTAATTTGTGCTAGCCTTCTTAAGGCAACTTGTTTAACTTATGTCTGTACTCAGATATTGTTGCTTCCGCTGACCTGTCTATGATCCAGCTCTTGTATTCGGGCCCTCGAGGCCCCTGGCTTGTAATATGATGCTTGTATGATTTATTTTATTTTTAGAGTTGTGTTGTGATATCTTTCCGTGAGTCCCTGATCTTGATCGTACACGTTTGCGTGTATGATTAGTGTACGATTGAATCGGGGGCGTCACAACTACGATCGAGATTCAATAAACCATTTTTGGTGCATGACCTCAGAAGGTTTTGTTCATGTAAACAGAATAACAATTATTCTCCGACTTAAATGAATAACCGCATTGCAATGAAGATGATCCAATCATATTTATGCTCAACGCAAACACCAAATAACATTTATTTAGGTTCAACACTAATCCCGAAGGTAGAGGGAGTATGAGATGGTGATCTTATCGACCTTGGAAACACTTCCAACACACATCGTTACCTTGCCCTTAACTAGTCTCTATTCATTTTGCAACTCCTGTTTCGAGTTACTAATCATAGCAACCGAAACCGGTATCAAATACCCTGGGGTTACTATGAACACTAGTAAAGTACACATCAATAACATGTATATCAAATATACTTTTGTTCACTTTGTCATCCTTCTTATCCGCCAAATACTTGGGGTAGTTCTGCTTCCAGTGACCATTTCCTTTGCAGTAGAAGCACTCAGTTCCAGGTTGGGTTCAGCTTTCGGCTTCTTCACGGGAGTGGCAACTTGCTTGCCATTCTTCTTGAAGTTCCCTTTCTTTCCCTTTGCCCTTTTTCTTGAAACTAGTGATCTTGTTAATCATCAACACTTGATACTATTTCTTGATTTCTACCTTCGCCGATTTCAACATCGCAAAGAGCTCGGGGATCGTTTTCGTCATCCCTTGCATATTATAGTTCATCACGAAGTTCCAGTAACTTGGTGATAGTGACTAGAGAACTCTGCCAATCACTTATCTTATTTGGAAGATTAACTCCCACTTGATTCAAGCAATTGTAGCACTCAGACATTCTGAGCACATGCTCACTGGTTGAGCTATTCTCCTCCATCTTGTAGGCAAACTACTTGTCAGAGGTCTCATACCTCTCGACACGGGCATGAGACTAAAATACAAATTTCATCTCTTGAAACATCTCATATGCTCCATGGCATTTCAAAAACGTTTTTGAAGTCCCGGCTCTAAGCCGTAAAGCATGGTGCACTAAAATATCAAGTAGTCATCATACCGAGCATTGTCAAACGTTCATAACGTCTACATCTCCTCCTGCAATAGATCTGTCACCTAGCAGTTCATCAAGGACATAATTCTTCTGTGCAGCAATGAGGATAATCCTCAGATCATGGACCAAGTCCGCATCGTTGCTACTATCATCTTTCTACTTAGTTTTCTCTAGGAACATATCATATATAAAACGGGGAAGCTATACGCAAGCTATTGATCTACAACATAGATATACAAATACTATCAGGACTAAGTTCATGATAAATTTAAGTTCAATTAATGATATTACTTAAGAACTCCCACGTAGATAGACATCCCTCTAGTCATCTAAATGATCACGTTATCCAAATCAACTAAACCATGTCCGATCATCACATGAGATGGAGTAGTTTTCAATGGTGAACATCACTATGTTGATCATATCTACTATATGATTCACGCTCGACCTTTCGATCTCAGTGTTCCGAGGCCATATCTGCATATGCTAGGCTCGTCAAGTTTAACCTGAGAATTCCGCGTGTGCAAAACTGGCTTGCACCCGTTGTATGTGAACGTAGAGCTTATCACACCCGATCATCACGTGGTGTCTCGGCACGACGAACTGTAGCAACGGTGCATACTCAGGGAACACTTGTACCTTGAAATTTTTAGTGAGAGATCATCTTATAATGCTACCGCCGTACTAAGCAAAATAAGATGCATAAAGGATAAACATCACATGCAATCAATGTAAGTGATATGATATGGCCATCATTATCTTGTGCCTTTGATCTCCATCTCCAAAGCACCGTCATGATCACCATCGTCACCGGCGCGACACCTTGGTCTCTGTTGTCGTCTCGCCAGCTATTGCTTCTACGACTATCGCTACCGCTTAGTGATAAAGTAAAGCAATTACATGGCGATTGCATTTCATACAATAAAGCGACAACTATAAGGCTCCTGCCAGTTGCCGATAACTTTTACAAAACATGATCATCTCATACAACAATTTATATATCATCACGTCTTGACCATACGTAACTTTATTGCTGCGGGTGTGACACACGCATGATTTGGCCTTGCAGGACGCCTTCATGCAAGTGATCCTCCCGTGCTCTGCATGGGCGGAGGCTTGGTTGGCTTGACCGCTTGTTGGCTACTAAGCACATGAGTAGCTTTGGACCCGTTTCTGCCGGTAGATCCCCCGTTGTACTGCGGCCGACTACCGGCGCCGTGTCCCGTCAATTGTGAACCCACATCACAACATGCCCTTAAAAAAAGTTAGACATCCTCTACTTTGTTGTTGCAAGGTTTATGTGGCTGCTACGGGTTTAGCAAGAAACGTTCTTACCTACGCATCAAAACCACAACGATTTTTCGTCAAGTGTGTTGTTTTAACCTTCAACAAGGACCGGACGTAGCCACACTCGATTCAACTAAAGTTGGAGAAACTAACACCCGCCAGCCACCTGTGTGCAAAGCACGTCGGTAGAACCAGTCTCGCGTAAGCGTACGCGTAATGTCGGTCCGGGCCGCTTCATCCAACAATACCGCCGAATCAAAGTATGACATGCTGGTAAGCAGTATGACTATTATCGCCCACAACTCTTTGTGTTCTACTTGTGCATATAACATCTACGCATAGACCTAGCTCGGATGCCACTGTTGAGGAACGCAGTATTTCAAAAAATTTAACTATGATCACGCAAAATCTATCTATGTGATGCATAGCAATGAGCGGGAGAGTGTGTCCATGTACCTCGTAGACCGAAAGCGGAAGCGTTAAGTAACGCGGTCGATGTAGTCGAACGTCTTCGCGATCCAACCGATCAAGTACCGAACGCATGATACCTCCGCGATCTGCACACGTTCGGCTCGATGACGTCCCTCAGACTCTTGATCCAGCTGAGGCCGAGAGAGAGTTCCGTCAGCACGACGGCGTGGTGACGGTGTTGATGAAGTTACCGGCACAGAGCTTCGCCTAAGCACTAGAACGATATGACCGAGGTGGAATTCTGTGGAGGGGGCACCGCGCACTGCTAAGACAACTGTCAACTTGTGTGCGCTATGGTGCCCCCTGCCCCCGCATATAAAGGAGGGGAGGGGAGGGGAGGCCGGCCGACCCTTGTTGGGGCGCCCCAAGAGGGGAGTCCTACTAAGATTCCTCCTCCTAGTAGGATTCCACCTCTTGGTGGAAGGGGGAAGGAGGTAAAGGGAGAGAAGGAGAGGGGCGCCGCCCCCTCCTAGTCCTATTCGGACTCCTTGAGGGGGGTGCGGCCAGCCCATGGTGGCTTCCTCTCTCTCTCCCCTAAAGCCTGCTAAGGCCCAATTCGCCCCCGGGGGTTCCGGTAACCCCTCCGGCACTCCGGTATTACCCGAAACTCTCCGGAACACTTCCGGTGTCCGAATAACATGGTCCAATATATCAATCTTTATGTCTCGACCATTTAGAGACTCCTCGTCATGTCCGTGATCTCATCCGGATCTCCGAACTACCTTCAGTACATCAAAACACATAAACCCATAATACCGATCGTCATTGAACATTAAGTGTGCGGACCCTACGGGTTCGAGAACTATGTAGACATGACTGAGACTCATCTCCGGTCAATAACCAATAGCGGAACATGGACGTTCATATTGGCTCCCACATATTCTGCGAAGATCTCTATCGGTCAAACCGCATAACAACATATGTTGTTCCCTTTGTCAATGGTATGTTACTTACCCGAGATTCGATCGTCGGTATCTCAATACCTAGTTCAATCTCGTTACCGGCAAGTCTCTTTACTCATTCCGTAATGCATCATCCCGTGACTAACTCATTAGTCACATTGCTTCCAAGGCTTATAGTGATGTGCATTACCGAGAGGGCTGAGAGATACCTCTCCGATACACGGAGTGACAAATCCTAATCTCGATCTATGCCAACCCAACAAACACCATCGGAGACACCTGTAGAGCATCTTTATAATCACCCAGTTACGTTGTGACATTTGATAGCACACAAGGTGTTCCTCCGGTATTCGGGAGTTGCATAATCTCATAGTCTGAGGAACATGTATAAGTCATGAAGAAAGCAATAGCAATGAAACTGTAACGATCATAATGCTAAGCTAACGGATGGGTCTTGTCCATCACATCATTCTCCTAATGATGTGATCTCGTTCATCAAATGACAACACATGTCTATGGTTAGGAAACCTAACCATCTTTGATAAACGAGCTAGTCAAGTAGAGGCATACTACGGACACTCTGTTTTGTCTATGTATTCACACATGTACTAAGTTTCCGGTTAATACAATTCTAGCATGAATAATAAACATTTATCATGAAATAAGGAAATAAATAATAACTTTATTATTGCCTCTAGGGCATATTTCCTTCAATGATTGTGGTGGTTTGTTCCACCTTTCTCTAGAGGATTTCTGTAATAAATCCGTGAACCAAATTTATTCTAATGTGAACGAATCTGAGGTTTGGCATTCACGTCTTCGTCACATAAATTTCGGTTGTATGACACGGCTAGATAAGATGGATCTAATTCTGAGTTTCACTTTAGCCAAAGGCTCTAAGTGCCATGTGTGTGTGCAAGCTAAGCAACCTCGTAGGCCTCACAAGCCTGCGAAGGAGAGACACCTGGCACCGTTAGAGCTCATACATTCAGATCTTTGTGAGATGAATGGTGTGTTGACTAAAGGTGGAAAGAAATACTTCATGACTCTGGTTGATGATTCCAGTAGATTCTGCTATGTGTAATTTGTTAAATACTAAGGATGAGGCTCTGCACTACTTTAAAATCTATAAGGCTGAAGTTGAGAACCAACTTGAGAAGAAAATAAAACGAGTCCGGGCTGATCATGGTGGAGAGTAATTTTCTAACGAGTTTGAATTATTCTGTGCGAAACATGGTATTATTCATGAGAGGACGCCTCCCTATTCACCCCAGTCAAACGGGGTTGCCGAATGGAAAAACCGTCCTCTAACTGATTTGGGTAACGCCATGTTAGATACATCGGGTTTATCCAAGGCATGGTGGGGGAAAGCTATACTGACATCATGTCATGTCCTGAATAAAGTTCCCACGAAGGATAATGAGACTACTCCCTATGTGCAATGGGAAAAGAAAAGAACTACACTCTCCTACTTGCGCACTTGGGGCTGTTTGGCGAAAGTCAACGTGCCAATAACCAAAAAGCGCAAGTTGGGACCAAAGACTGTGGATTGCGTTTTTCTTGGCTATGCCAAGCATAGCGTTGGCTATAGATTTCTAGTGGTGAAATATGAAGTACACGACGTGAAGGACGGTACGATCATGGAGTCTAGGGATGCTACATTCTTTGAGGATATTTTCCCCATGCGAGATATGCAAAGCACTTCTAGACCGAAATCTGATGAGACTCCTGAACCTGCCATTCTGATGGAATATTATGAACATAAAAGTGATGAAAGTTTCACTGAGGATGATGAGGAAGCTCCCGTAAGGAGCAAGAGACAAAGGACTGCAAAGTCTTTTGGTGATGATTTCCTCGTGTACCCCGTGGATGATGAAACTCCCAGTTCCATTTCAGAAGCTTATGCATCCCCGGATGCTGACTACTAGAAGGATGCGGTCCGCAACGACATGGAGTCCATCTTGGCTGACGGAACATGGGAGATCACAGATCGTCCTTATGGTTGTCAACCATTGGGATGTAAGTGGGTGTTCAAGAAGAAGCTTAGGCCCGATGGTACTGTTGAGATGTACAAGGCTAGGCTTGTGGCCAAGGGTTATACCCAAAAAGAAGAAGAGGATTTCTTCGACACTTACTCACCTGTGGCTAGACTGACAACCATTCAAGTGTTACTCACTTTGGCTGCCTCGCATGGTGTTCTCGTTCATCAGATGGACGTTAAGACAGATTTCCTTAACGTAGAGCTAGACGAGGAAATTTACATACAACAACCAGATGGCTTTGTAGTAAATGGTCAGGAAAGAAAGGTGTGCAAGCTAGTGAAATCTCTGTATGGCCTGAAACAAGCACCTAAGCAATGGCATGAGAAGTTCAACACTACTCTGACATCTGCTGGCTTTATTGTTAACGAAGCTGACAAATGTGTATACTATCGCTATGGTGGGGGCGAAGGAGTTATATTGTGTCTGTATGTCGATGACATACTGATATTTGGGACCCACCTCAAAGTCATTGTGGAGGTCAAGGCTTTTCTATCTCATATCTTTGAGATGAAAGACCTGGGTGTGGCTGATGTTATCTTGAACATCAAGCTACTGAGAAATACTGAGGGTGGAATTACACTTTTGCAATCCCACTATGTTGAGAAGATTTTGAGCCGTTTTGGATATTCAGACTGCAAACATTCTGCAACACCGTATGATCCTAGCGTGCGGATTCAGAAGTTCGAAGGCATGGCTGTAGATCAATTGAGATATTCTCAAGTGGTTGGTTCACTAATGTACCTAGCCTCGTCCTGACATCTCATTTGTTGTGTGCAAACTGAGCCGGTTTGTTTCCAATCCGGGAGATGTGCATTGGCATGCTATTGAGCGAGTGATGCGCTATTTGCAAGGTACTGTGAACTACGGAATTCACTATTCTGGGTATCCGACGGTACTTGAGGGGTATAGTGATTCGAATTGGATATCTGATGCTGATGAGATGAAAGCCACAAGTAGATATGTCTTCACACTTGGTGGCGGTGCTGTTTCCTAGAAGTCTTGCAAGCAGACGATCCTAACAAGATCGACTATGGAAGCAGAACTCACAGCATTAGACACATCATGCGTCGAAGTAGAATGGCTTCGAGAGCTTTTGATGGATTTGCTAGTGGTTGATAAACCAGTCCCGGCTGTCCTTATGAACTATGACAATCAAACTGTGATTGCTAAGGCTAGGAGTTCAAAGGACAATATGAAATCCACAAAGCACATAAGAAGAAGATTGAAATCTGTCAGAAAATCAAGAAACTCTGAAGTGATAGTGTTGGATTATATCCAGACAGCTAAAAATCTGGCAGACCCTTTTACGAAAGGGCTATCACAGATTGTGATAGAAAATGCATCGAGGGAGATGGGTATGAGACCCACGTAAGTTGCCATGGGGGTAACCCAACTTATGTGATCGGCGATCCCGTGAATTAGGACCTGGGAAAACAATCCAGCGGTCAACTGAGGAGAGTATCCCTGATTAACCCACTCCATTGGAGATGCAATAATACTCTCAATTATGTAAAGCAGACTGACTTTTGTCTTAATGTGTTCCAAAGCTTAGTAAGCAAGATGCTAACCTACAGAGCATTTTTTGGAGGAACACACCTATGTGAGCCCGACTACTGGTCACGGTCTATGAGATTGGGCAATCTTTAGGAAGCTCATGAGAAGGTACGGAGTATGACTAATAAGCTCCACCCGTGGGGTTTAGCCTTCGGCAGCCACGTATCAGCTAACAATAGGCAAAACTTCTGCATGCCAAACTGACAATTTAAGGAATAGTCCATTGTTCAGTTGCGAAGAAGTCTAATCCTATTGCTCTAGGTGGAAGTTCAACTTAACAGTCTCCACTGAAATTTTTAAAACATTGTTTGGAACAGTTGACAAACTTATGTGCCTCGAGATCTGGTGGGGGATTGTTGAATCATAGATGGGCATTAGGCCCATATGAACAATGATTCCAGGTTAATCTTGAGGCCTATGTATGAGAGGAGAGTTGATACCCCTTTATAAGGGCTGCTCTACCACTTGCCATTGAGAGCTTTGGAAGAGGAATGGTACACGCGCGCTCCTCCTCCGCCGCCCGCCTCGTCACAACACGACGCGACGCGCGCGCGCCGCGTATTGCGAAAATGAGCCGAGCCGGAGCTTATATTTGCCGCTCAGGAACGAATTAATTAATCAAGGATTAATTAACGAGTCGCTAACAGGTGGGCCACTGTCCGAGAAGTTGGACAGTGGGCTGGCTTGTGTTCGTCGACTCCGTTCGCGGGTGTGCGACCCTTCTCCCGGAACGACGGCTCCCTTCCCGGGAGTGCGTCGTCTCGGTCGTGGGCCTTTGCTCAGGCCCACGACTTTCTACCCGACGGACTATATAAGAAGGCTAGACAATGGAGTGACCTAGTTCGGTTCACTCACTCCCTCTCGCGTAACCTAGCCGTCATCTACTGTTCCTCACTCTGTGCTGCCTCCGGCGACCCCATCCCGACGACCGCGTGCACAGTTGGTCGGGAGAGCAGGTGCCCCCGGAACCCTGTCGTTCGAGATCCTGCCCGGGAGAACGACAATAAGGTTTTTGGGGAGCGTCTCGACGCGACTGCTCCCGATCCGTCTCCGTCCGCCTCTGCTTCCACTACTTTCCCTGCATCGACACCATGGCCAACGATGCCGCTGCCAAGAAGAAGAAGGCAACGGACGACGACGAGGCTGCTGCTGCCGCCGCCGCGTTGGCCTGGCCAACCGGAGGGTATGATCTGTTCATCCCTAGTTCACTTGTTCATGTGCTAGTCGTATATGTGCTGCTCATAAATGGTTCGATTCTATGTTCTGTACGTGCTAGTATGCTTAGGTATCGTTATGAGATCCATACCGTTTATGTCATGCTTACTGTTTACTCGTGGATTAGTCTAATCAGAAAAGTGCTAATATTTCCAACACTCACTATTTAGAAATACACTGGAAGAAATCTGTTCCTACTATGTATATTTTTGAAAAATTCATGTAAAAAGTTTGAACAATTAAACTGCTTACAAGAGTAAGACAAGTGTACCGAAAACAAATAACACGAATCTTAAAGTAGTTACTACGTAGTACATCATATAAACTCAAAACTAATCTACCTAAGATAGTATCCATAATGAAATTAGACATAGTGCGCTAAGTAATTAGCTAATAATCAGGCCAGCCGGCATGGATGAATCAGCTGGAGTTCCCCAGCGGGTGCGGTTCCTCCATGTTGCAGGTGAACCGATCGGTTATGCACTTGAGAAGCGCCGCCTGTGCGCTAGTGCATTCTGCGGCGTCCGGCTCCAGCCCCAAGCACGCAGCACCCCAGGCGTCGACCTTGTCGAGAGCATAGAAGTACCTGGTAGCTCTCTCCATGCCGGCCGACAGTTTTGCCGACGACGTCTTGATGTCGACCAAGGATTTCTCCAACGACGTCTCGACGCTCTGCCTCTCCATGCTGGAGGCAGACGGTGTTGCTGCGCTCTCCATCATGATGACACGGCGATCTGACCAGGGCGTGAAAGTGTCTATCGATGTCGATGTCGCTGTGGCCGGGACTCGATGGTTTTCGTATGGACGTGCTTGATCTTGTATTTTTATAGGCGCACGTACGTACCCGCTGATAGGAGTAGATGAATTCGGCTCCAGTTTTTTTTTTTTGAGCCGAAACCGTAGAACAATTGCTCTACGGTATATTTTCATTAATTAAAAGGAACAATACAAATACAAAATATAGTACATGTCAACCAATGCCAGCTCTAGGAATCCCCATTATTAAATTAAGTGTTCTGTTCTATCCAAATTCTGATCCTCTCTGCCTTTGATGGTTTGGCTCTGAGCTCTGTAGCTTGAAGTCCTTCTTTCAAATAGTGCTTCCAAGTGTTCACGGATGAGGCAGCTCTCCTGAAAATTTTGTCATTTCTACTCATCCAGATACCCCAGCAACCCATAATAATGATGTCCATAGCAATGTCTGATGGGAGGTGTCTCATGGAAAGATGAATTTCATCATACAGAGATATACCTCTGAACTTATTTGGGCTCCAACTAGGTTTGACATGCTAATATAGGCGCACATATGTACCGGCTAATATAGCACATTTGACATGCTATGAGTAGGTTTCATATCCACTGAATGTTGGCTTAAATGACCACTCAAAGTTAAATTTGAGTAAAGATGAGTGAGTATTTTCTCAACCTAGAGATGACCCATCAGTTATAGAGGGAAAAGGTTCAGGCTATTCCAGGATGCAGGAAACGTGTCCCTGTCAATCTCTTTTCCATGGGGCAGCCGTTACTGTCATACTTACTACTATAGAGAAGTTGTGGAATTGGATCTCTAGTGTACCACTCATCCGCATTATGCGTGCCACTGAAAATCGAGTGAGTGCATCCTCTTTCCCTCAATATGTTGGTCCTCCAAGATAATATATGCGTATGGCCTTCAGTGGATACCAGATCAAAAGACATGGGCCTGATTTGATACCACAAGTAAAGCATCCTCTCCTACTTGGTTCATAAGTTTCGTCACAGGCTAAAGGTTAGTATCTATATTGCTCTACAGACAACCAAGCAAACTATGACATAACATCTTATATTTGTGGGCGCGACGAGACGGTCGACAAGGCATTGCTGCTTTCAGGTTGCTTACTTACCAGAATCTATCCATGTCCAGTGGTAGATATTCGGACACAACCTTCCCTCTGGCATTCCTCATGCCATCGACAAGGTAGCACCACGTCGATCCCACCACCCGGACCAAGGAATCTGCTCATCATGAAGTTAACGAGGGGGTTGTTCGTGCCGGTCTCGCAGCCAAGACTGGCTTTGTACATCTCCATGGACACGTTTTGACAGCATGTCGCGTCACGTTCGTGAAGTAGAAATTCCAGTTGGGATAGTGTTCACTAGGTGATCGATAACTATGAAATGACCGTCCATAGTTTCACCGACTAAAATATTGCAGCACGCATATGCATTATCAAACCTAGTGGCGGCCGGTCTCGTTTCGTCTCGCCCAGTGCGCGCACTACATATACTCCCCTTAGCTATGGTCTAGGGTTTAGGCATAGCTTTTTTCTTTTTTCACGCTTAGGCATAGCTTTGTTCTTATATGACTTTGCTATTTGCCGGCGTGTTTATGTGTGTGCTGGTGTTGGCTGTGTGCACCTTAGCTATGCAGAGGTCAGGTGCGCAATCATTGTATTTGTATCTCCTTGATGCTTTATTTTGAGTAAATATAATCCAGCCTTTATCAATAAAAGTGCGTGCACTACATATACTCCCCCACGTACCAGGTCACACAGTCTCATCTACATCGTGTACACATACGTACATGCACGCTGCATCGTGTACGTTGTCTGCACTCGCTTATATAAGGACGATTGCTTAGGACGGTGGGGGTACGCAGAAATGGGGAACAGAGTCCTATTCATCACGAGCCAACTAGCTGGAGCGAAACGGTGGCCTGGCAGGAGGTGGAGCACGTGAGCCCGAGGCCCATGTGCGTCGCGCAAGAGAGCTGTCGAGGCCGTGAGTGCCTTGATGCGTTGTGCTAATAGTCAGCCGGAGATTTGTTTGAGAAAAAAAAGGGCAGTCTGGCACACTTGGTAAAGTCACGAGAGCTTCCATGGAAGCAGTTTTCTGACGCAGTGCTAATTGACGTACGGTGTTTTACCAGGAGTTTAGCAGATTGGCGACATGCATATTTGGTTCAGAGGAGCCTGGAAGTGCATCGTGAAGATCATGCATACACATGGCGTCTAAGACATGCACAGATGTGCGCGCGGTTATGGTGCAGGGTGGAGCATGGTTGCAGTCGGATATGTTCGGCTGGGTCGGACAAGACAATCTGACGAATCGACATGGATGTCGGTTGGTATGAAAGACGGTGGTAGGGTCAGCGAAGACGACATAGGAACGTGATGCTGATGGTGACCAACTTCTGAGCATGAAAACACGTGGTGCAGGCCCGAAGGGGTTGTGTGGCTTCGACAAGACTATGGCGTGGAGGAAGATTGAAGGTGGTGTACACACGAAGCTTGAAGTCGACGGGACACAAGGGGTGGACTGATCATCTACCATGGAGTCATGTTGAAGGTGGAGCTGCAGTCTGGAAGACTTCACACGGTGCTGATTGAGGGGCTACGGCGTAAGTCGACAGAGAGTCGAAGCCTATTCAGCGGGAAAAAGCAAGGGACACGTAGTTCGGACTGAAGCCCAGTGGTCCGATGAAAGCGTGAAACTCGTCATCGGTCGGTGACGATTGGTGGTACTCTGCAGTGGGGGTTGAGTGGTGTGGGTTCGCGACCCTTGAGACGCCACCGGGACAGCGGAGGCTGGACGCGGTAATAGAGACGAGGCGTGCGGTATGCATGGGACATGGAGACGGTCCAGGTCTCCGGTGGTCATACATGTGGTGAGACAATTACGAATTTGACTCGGGATGACTACAAGCAACAGTGAAATTCTTTCAAGTTTCGGAAAGGCGGTCAAGAAAGGAGTGGTAATGTTGAGTTCAGGTAACTCTTATGTGTGACACCCAATATGTGAGTTGTTCACTTTCACGCAGGTCAGTGATCAGTGTGTGACGGCGTTGGACGGATACTCTGGAAGTTGGGAGTACAGACTAGAGCGTTGACTGTGATCAAGAAAAGAAAGGACTACAAGTTGCAGGTGGAGTCATATAGAGTCTTTGGAGTAGCAGTCGTACTCATGGGATAAGCTCAAGTCCAATGTAAATGGAAGTTTGACGCATTGACGAATTCAAGGTGATAAAGAATATTCGCCAAAGTGGAGTTTGTTAGAGTTGTGTCGAACATTGTGTACAAGTTAGGTTACAGTTGGACTCTGAGTAGTATTGTGTTTAGATAGGATATGGAGTCGTATCCTACTAGGACACTTGTATTCTAGGCCTCTTATATATAGCGAGGATAGACACACGATCTAAACTATGCCAACATAATAGCACAGGAACGCAGGGGAAGCCGGCGGCATGTGCCGCTGTCTAGGGCGACTGGGTTGCGGTATTGTAGCGATGTCATGGGGAGGAGCGCCCATAGTTACGCCCCGGAGATGTAGCCATATCGGTGAATCTCGTTAACAAATCTTGGTGTCGTGCTCGTGTGATTGCTTGGTCCTTAAAAGATCAATGATGCTGTGACGCCCCCGATTCAGTCGTACAGTAATCATACACGCAAACGTGTACGATCAAGATCAGAGACTCACGGAAAGATATCACAACACAACTCTAAAAATAAAATAAGTCATACAAGCATCATATTACAAGCTATGGGCCTCGAGGGCTCGAATACAAGAGCTCGATCATAGACGAGTCAGCGGAAGCAACAATATCTGAGTACAGACATAAGTTAAACAAGTTGCCATAAGATGGCGAGCACAAACTGGGATACAAATCGAAAGAGGCGCAGGCCTCCTACCTGGGATCCTCCTAAACTACTCCTGGTCGTCGGCAGCGGCCTACACGTAGTAGGCACCCTCGGTGTAGTAGGGGTCATCGTCGACGGTGGCGTCTGGCTCCTGGGCTCCAGCATCTGGTTGCGACAACCAGGGAAACTAGAAAGGATGGTATTTCCCAGCATGAATTCTATTGATATCCTCGAAGAGCTCAAAATGTTGATGATGATCATGACACAATTGTCGAGAGATTTCTTGAAGGTGTAATCGATCGGCGATGACATCAAGTCAAAGGAATGATGAAGCGAAAGGTTATTGGAAACACAAGTACGTCACATACTCAAAATCAAGCTTGCTGTTCAAGGCGAAATGATATGATGAAGAAAGTCGACGTAAGCTTAGCTCATCGTCGAAAATTATGCTCCGGGAAGGACCAGATAGCATAGCTAAAAATTTAGCACGCTAATGATATAGCCGATCAGGCTAGGAATGACTTAAATGATTATTAGCTCGTAAGCAACAAAAATTACGTAGAGTTATTGAATCAGAGTGCGGAATTGATTCACTTATCGGTGTTCTCGAGTGACTATTAACTCGGAACCCGGGGTGGATTGGAATCGGCGAGAATAATAGTTGATGAAGAACTCATAACAAGTTATGTAGTTCCGTGATATTCTCGAGATACCAGAGGGTATACTCGAAGGCAAATCGGGATAGAAACTGAATTGGAGCATTGACTTGCGATAGCAGATACTTTAATCTTGTCAGAATAGACGAGGCAATGGAATGGTTTCCATTCAGATATATTGAATAAGGTTAGCATGGTCAAAACCATAACTACAAGGGATCCAATTTATGATACCGGAAGAATTATTCAAATGATTAAATATTCTTACAAGAAGCTTTCATGATAAGTTCCACATCGTGTCCGTGGGAGTGAACTCAAAGGTTCAAGGTCGACTCCCACTTCTACAATGCATAACCTTTCTTCACTTCTCGTTTTCGAAAAAGTTGCAGTGTCGAAATTTTATTTGGCAGAGCAACAGAAGAGTATGACTCGCAAAAACTTTCGGGTTCATATGGTTCTGGGTAAGGCATAGGTTCAACCGATCGGGGCATCTTAGGAGCATATACCACAAATTCCAAGAGTAAATAACACAAGCTCGTTAGTAGAGCGTGCTTGAGAAAGCAGAGGATACAATTTACCAAAGGCATTATGTATCCGAGGAAAGGCTCACAGGCTTATTGAATATGAAGGACGTTGTCAGATAAAATCCGACAAAGGGTCTGGTGGTTCACAAAGGATCTGATATGAGCATCGGTACTCAACCAGAGGAAGAAAGAATGCAAGGAGATCAGATTATAGAAACAACTGACTAACTCAAAGCTCAAATGCAAAGGATTTATGAATTCCAAGACAAGGGATCAGAAGCAATGCTCTGATTGTGGATGGATAAGTTGAATAGCCTTAGGGGTACAATCGATGGCAATTTGATTGGTCGAGATCCAGCTCATGTTTAAAATGGCGTCTAAGCCGGAAAGATAATTTAAAAGGATCAACCGATGATTGCGTGCATTCACAACATATTAAATCAAGGGACTTGAAATGATAGTGACCAAGGATGCCAATAAGATTACTATACTTATGGGATTAAACATAATGCAAGGAAGCAAGAATTTCCAGAGCATTAAGCTGCTGAGGATTTTTGGAAGATCGAATAGTATTTCGAAGTCCTTTGTGAAACACATGAACAAAGTAGTCTCAAAACATTAGAGGGAATTGCAGGGTATCTTGTAATAACAAGATCAACGGGGTATGATTGTATGAACGGCAAGTGTACGTGGTTATCCATAGGGGTTTATCGATGGAAGGGAATTGCAAAAGCGATGGCACAAAGTATCGAGAGAACATCGCAGAGTATCTTATGAATCTTCTGGTGGAGCAGGCGATCATCTGTAATAAGTGGCTCTCCGGGTGAAAGTGGCCACGAGATCCTAATGTTAGATTTAGCAAAATTCATTTAACCCGAGTAGAAGAGAGGTCAGAGTCCCAGATTATAGACGAGGAATAAAACATCCTAATACCACCCAATGGCGACGTGGGCCCATGGGCCGCACGGCCATGTTAGTAAAACAGTTTTCATCGACTAGACTCAACTTAGGACAAGGAGTGTGGAAGGGGGATTCCTACATGCAGTCGGCTCTGATACCAACTTATGACACCCCCGATTGAATCGTACACTAATCATACACGCAAACGTGTACGATCAAGATCAGAGACTCACGGGAGGATATCACAACACAACTCTAAAAATAAAATAAGTCATACAAGCATCATATTACAAGCCAGGGGCCTCGAGGGCTCAAATACAAGAGCTCGATCATATATGAGTCAGCGGAAGCAACAATATCTGAGTACATACATAAGTTAAACAAGTTGCCATAAGATGGCGAGCACAAACTGGGATACAGATCGAAAGAGGCGCAGGCCTCCTGCCTGGGATCCTCCTAAATTATTCCTGGTCGTCGTCGGCAGCCTGGACGAAGTAGTAGGCACCCTTGGTGTAGTAGGGGTCGTCGTCGACGGTGGCGTCTGGCTCCGGCGCTCCAGCATCTGGTTGCGACAACCGGGGAAAGTAGAAAGGGGGGAAAGAGGGAGAAAAGGAACCGTGAGTACTCATCCAAAGTACTCGCAAGTAAGGATCTACTCTACATATGCATGGATATCTGTGTAAAGGGGCTATATCGGTGGACTGAACTGCAGAATGCCAAAATAAAAGGGGGATAGCTAGTCATGTCGAAGACTAAGCTTCTGGCAGCCTCCATCTTGCAGCATGTAGAAGAGAGTATATGGTAAGTTCTCCAAGTAGCATCGCATAGCATAACCCTACCCGGCGATCCTTCCCTCGTCGCCCTGTGAGAGAGCGATCACCGGGTTGTATCTGGCACTTGAAAGGGTGTATTTTATTAAGTATTCGGTTCTAGTTGTCATAAGGTCAAGGTACAACTCCAAGTCGTCCTATTACCGAAGATCACGGCTATTTGAATAGATTAACTTCCCTCCAGGGGTGCACTACATAACCCAACATGCTCGATCCCCTTTGGCCGGACACACTTTCCTGGGTCATGCCCGGCCTCGGAAGATCAACACGTCGCAGCCCCACCTAGGCACAACAGAGAGGTCAGCACGCCGGTCTAAATCTATGCGCGCAGGGGTCTGGGCCCATCGCCCATTGCTCACCTGCACGTTGCGAACGCGGCCGAAAGCAAACCTAGCCCCCTTAATACAAGCGCAGGCTTACGGTCCAATCCGGAGCGCGCCGCTCAGTCGCTGACGTCAAGAAGGCTTCGGCTGATACCACGACGTCGAGTGCCCATAACTGTTCCCGCGTAGTTGGTTAGTGCGTAAAGGCCAGTGGCCAGACTCAGATCAAATACCAAGAACTCGTTAAGCGTGTTATTTTAAAGTAACCGCGGACGCCGACCAGGGCCAGGCCCACCTCTCACCTAGGCGATCTCAACCTGCCCTGCCGTTCCGCCACAAAGGTTCGTTCAGAGGGCCGTCGGGACAAACTTCCTTTCGGTCCCAATCCATGAATCACTCGCGGGTACTCTACGAGCCGACCCGTCTTTAGTCACCACTTGTATCATGTATATGTATATAAGTATATACCTGCGATCACCTCCCAAGTGATCACGACCTGGTAGTATAGCATGGCAGACAGACAAGATGTAGGGCACTGATGGAATACTAGCATCCTATACTAAGCATTTAGGATTGCAGGTAAAGGTAACAACAGTAGTAGCAAAGACAGGCTATGCAGCAGAATAGGATTAACCGAAAGCAGTAACATGTTACACTACTCTAATGCAAACAGTATAGAGAAGAATTGGTGATATCTGGTGATCAAGGGGGGGGCTTGCCTGGAAGCTCCGCCGAGAAGGAGGGGTCATCAACACCGTAGTCATACTGGGTAGCAGCGGCGTCGGTCTCGGTGTCTAGCGAGAGAAGAGGGGGAAGAAACAATAAATATAAAGCAAACATATGCGTGACGGTGCATGACATGACAATGCGCGGCGCTAGGTGTGCCTAACGCGGTAGGAGGTGACACCAACGAAGGGGGAAAACATCTGGGAAAGTATCCTCGGTGTTTCGCGTTTTCGGACCGATGAACCAAGGGGAAAGTTGCGTGTTCGCTATGCTAGGTATGTGTGGCGGACGAACGGGCTGCGCAACCGGCTTCGTCTCGTCGAGCTGAGCAACTTTCATGTACAAAGTTTTTCCATCCGAGCTACGGTTTATTTTCTATTAATTTTAAAAGATTTAATCATTTTTAGATTTTACTTAATTATTTTAAATCAACATTATCCAGAATAGTGTATGCTGACATCACCATGACGTCAGCAGTCAACAGGGCGTTGACTGGGTCAAACCGACGTGCGGGACCCACCTGTCATACTCTGTTTAGATTAACTAGGATTTAGCTAATCTAATTATTGTTTAATTAAACTAACTAGTTAATTAGATTAATTAAACATGATTAATTCACTAATTAATTAATTCATTCATTTTTATTTTATTTTATTAACGTTCCGTGGGTGTGTCCTGGCTATCATTGGCCAGGGCCATAGCGGGGCGGGCTAACGGGCACGACCCGAACGGGCGCATGCCCGAGGGGCGCTGGGCATGCACAGCGCACGCCGGCGCCGGCGGCCAGGGCCATGGGAGGCGGCGGAGGGGGGGGGCGCGACGGGCACTGGGGGCGGGCGAAGGCACATGGACGGTTGCGAGGGCGCACCACGCTTGACCGGGTGAGTAGCAGGCGACGACGACGAGGCCATGGGCGGGCGCGCGAGCAGTGCACGGTCTACGAGGCGCGGGCCGGCCACGATGCGGGGCATGGGGCGAGGCCAAGGGGCCGAGCGGCGCGCGCGGTCGCGGGAAGAGGCGGCCGCCGGCCGGAGCGACAGCGGCAGCAGGCGGGGCACGCGCTGGGCGTGATGGAGAGGCTCGGAGGCCGCGACGCAGCAGGGAGGAGCAGGGGAAAGCGGGTCCGGGTGGGTGGCCGTGGGCGGCCGGGCGAGGCCAGTGGCAGGGAAGCGGCGATCGGAGCGGGGTGGTGCGGGGAAGGGAGGAGGGAGTGGAGGCCGGAGGTGGCCTCACCGACGTTGGAGAGAAGCGGGGCGGCGAGGCTCGGGGGCGACCTTTGTGGAGGAGGACGGGGACGAGGCGTCGTCGCGCCGTCGGGGAGGCAGGCGCAGTTCGGCGGGGAGGAGGACGGGGACGCGGCGACGGCGGGGCAGCGTCAGGCGGCTTCGGGTCCTCGTGCGACGATGGTGGTCGACGACGGCGGGTGGCGATGGTGAAGCGGTCCTCGGCGACGGCGGGCGGCGGCAAAGCCCGATCCCGATCCAGAATTGGATCGGGGGGAAGGGGGGAGTGAGCGAGTGGGTGGGGGAAAGTGGGGGCGGTTGGTGGCTAGGGTTTCGGGGAAGGATGGATAAGGAAGGCGGGTGGGAGGGCCAGGGGGCTTGGTAGCCCTGTTGGGCCGAACGGCCCAGGGAAGGGGGTCTTGCTTCATTCTTTTTATTTTTTCTTTGTTTTTTGTTTTACTTTTCTTTTTCTGTTTATATTTTAGGATCTAATTATTTTAGTTTTGTAAAACACATCTTTAGCACCTAGATTAGCATAACATGTTAGACCAGTGCCATAGAAAGTTTTTAGTGCCAAATTAAATTAGTTTAATATTATATTAACTATAAAAGATATTTACTTAATCGTTTTACCTACTATTTTAATTATTTTAGAGTCGTTAAGTATTTTATAAAAGTGGGGTTTCTTCACCACAATTACCTTTGCATTATTTGGGATAACTCGAACATTTTATTTTTAATGTTTGAAAACTTTTGTTGTTTGCCTTTAATTAAATTTTGGATTTGAATCGGTTTTGAACTAACCCGAGATTACCTCCAGTGATAGAGATGACGTGGCATCATTACTAGGGAATTACTGTAGCTTAATTATCCGGGCATCACAGATGGCCTCAAATGTTTTCTAACACCCCCCACCGGCCGGGGTGTGGCGTACTGCAGAACGACCAAAACGGAGTTATGTTCATCCAGCGCTAACCCTCTATGGCCGAAACGGGGTCATGTTCATCGGGTGGTGTGTGGCGTAGCAAGAAACGGGGTCCAGTTCATACAGCGCCAACTACCTACAGCCACCAGGGGGTCCTTTTCATCGACCACGAACCAGCTGGGGTATGGCATACCGCGAAACGGCGTCCTTGGGGTCCTGTTCATCCAGTACCTACTGCCTATGGCCTGACCTCCACAGATACCTGTTCATCCAAGCTCTACTGGATGGAGTGGGCTTAGCCGCGCGGCAACAAAAGGGGATTGTACACCGAGAGCCAACTGGCTAGGTCAACTCTAAGTATTGCGCAAGGGTCTATTGCTCGGGCTCAGTAATGCGAGGGCACGGTCGCTCGGGTTCAGTAATGCGAAGGGCTTGCTTGGGTTCACACATGCCTGTACGAGAGAAACGTGCAAACCACGCCTGTATTGCTCAGGTCCAACCATCCACCATATACGGAGAAATTCGCAAAAAGTTCTCGCCCTCACTTCTACCACAATTTTTTTCTCATGGACGGCACAAAGAACGTCATGCCGGTGCACCTCCGGCCCGCCCAAGAAGAAAACCCCATTTTGGTCACAGAAGTAGGTGCCAGCCACCTTCATGATGATACCTGTTTTCCCCACAATTATCTTCATGGAAGTGTCACTTCCGTGACAGAAAATATTTTCATTCGGGCCATAATGTCATGGATGTGTCCTTTTCTCGTAGTGTCAATATTTTTGTTTATGGATGGAAGGATATTACTAGCATTGCAATGGTGGGTTGAGGAAGTATTGTGGTGACTGAAGCTACCTCCTTCCTAACCAATTGATAGGCGAATGATGGAGACCTTCCAATAGCGGTGTCCACGGGGAGACCCTTAATCATTCTTGTTGTAACATGAATGTGGGGCGAAACAGTGGTGGTGTATTTAATATGTGGCTTCTACATGTATGAATGTATATGTAATTGGTTCCACCCACTTATAAAAACAATACAAGGTGGCTTAGTGATCCTAACCTAGAATTGTGCTCTTGCACAATTATGTAGTAGTGATGAGTCTCAAACCCCTAGGTCTGATATTACTCAAGCGTCATCCTTACTAGGCCAATACCTTTAATTTATTATTTTTACCACCTTGTTCGTAGTCTAGATAAAGCCCCCTTTATTACTGTTTCCTAAGCAACTAATATATTATACTATTTCCAAACTCTTGTTTGGGTACGAATGTAGATGCGTACGTGACATACGGGGTTGGTAGTTACTTACGCGTCACTCTCATGGGTTCGACACACTTACTGGTCACAAGTTGTGCTACATAGCTATAACGGATATGTCTATGACAAAACCCGACATTCTGTAAAAAAACAAGAATTGTCACATGAGACCATTTTCCTTGTAGTGGTTAAATAAGGAATTCGATGAAGCCAATAATTGTTTACTCTTTAGGGAGTTCAAGGTCAAGATACTCTCTAGCTTTATTTAGTCTAGGGTTATTTATTGCAACGCGTGTGTGTAATTTGGTGGCCCATATGATTTAAGTGCAGCTATTTATTGGCATGAACATGTTCCATACTTTGTGCAGTTCTAGTTGCACGTGATTTATTGACAATATTAAGCCAAACGACAGGATGATAGAAAGTTGCTAGCGGCGCATGGGCAGGAGTGGTGTGATAGAGATGCCAATGCAAAGTTCGCCAATCACAATCGAGATAACATCTGAGTCAAATCACCCTAAAGACACAAAAGGCCAACGCAAGAGGAGGAGAAGACAAATGAACACATTCGAAGGATAAGGAGGAGATTGGGGGTTGTCATGGACTCATGGTGAGAAAAAACAAACAAGTTGGAATCAGAATCTGAAATCAAAAGGTGTTAATTAATGTTATCGTACGTGCAATTTAATAAATGTAGTTTTCAATTTGCACATCCTATAAAGAATATTATACCATAAAATTTGAAATATATACTATATATATGATCAAAGCTTTAGTATGCATCATATATACACAACTTGAATATATATACAGATTATAAAACTTATCTTCTGCCGAGCTGTTTTTATACCAACAAGGATACCAAGTTGTCGAGAAAATTAACATTAGCTCGAAACAACAGAAAAATCATTTAGTGCCTTCATAGTTCCAGTAGAATATTCAGTGACCTACTGTGCACAAGGTGACCTCACGCTGACCAGCGGGGTTTACCTGGTGAAGGGAGGCGGGAGCGCTGACAGCTCCCTATTTGTAGGGAGCGTTCAGATTTAAAGGATGTCTATCGAGTGTGCCACATAACCATGTTCTCTGGTTGCGCGTGATTGTTGCATTAGTAAGAGCATCTCCAACAGCGACGCCAAAAGATGCGTGCATCTTTAACTGGCACTTTAGTGCGCGCGGGATGTTTTCCCGCGCTCCAACGGAGACAGAAAACTAACGTGTGCGGGAAACGATTGCGCATGGGCGGGAGAAAGCAGGCGACCGCGCGTTAGATTTGGCGAACCGCTTCCGGCGCGCGTATAAATTGGGGCCCTCATCACGCGGCCTCCCCACTGCCACGCGCGCTCTCCCCGCCGCCTCTGCCGCTTCCTCGCCCCGCCACCACCACGCCACCATGTCGCCGCGCCGCCGGGGATCTTCGGGCTACCGCGGCGTCCGCGAGCGCCCCTCCGGCGCCTACTACGCGAAGATCCGATCTGGCAACGTCCGCCACGGCCTCGGCACGTTCGAGAACGCGCACCAGGCCGCCCGCGCGTACGACGCGGCGGCGTGGCGCCTAGAGAGCCCTTGCGGGCAGATGAATTTCCACGACGTCTACACGCGCGAGCAGACGCAGGCCGTCGCCCCGCTGCCCCGTCTTACAACAGACCAGGATCGTGAGGAACACCATCGGCAGGAGCGCTGCCTCCTCATCGCCGAGGAGGACGAGCGAGCCACGGAGAAGTGGCGCCGGCGCCACCCGGAGGACGTCGCCAATGAGAACGCTTTCTGGGCGGAGAGGACGGCAAGGCGCCGCGTGGAGTGGGCTGACAGGCGTCGGCGGAAGGCACTGGCCATATCACAGTGCGATCCCGTTAACGCCGGTGGAAAGTCGTTCTTCTCGTCAGACGATGATCGTTGGGATGACGTGTGGCTCGATACCTCGGACAAGACCAGCCTAGATGACGATGTGGACGACTCAGAGTAGGTTCTAGTAGCACCGTAGTTTTTATCTAGTTGCACCGTAGTTTTTATTTATCTAGTTGCACCATAGTTCTTTTATCTATCTATGATAAACTATGTACGCATTGTGAAATTTCTATATTTCGTTTCTACCTATCTATCTATGCATATGCACCGAAGTCCAGTGTGTTTGTGCGAAAGTGCGCACTGCATTTTAGCGCGCCTGCTGGAGCTACGCGCGTGCGCTAAATTTACCGTGACCGCTAGAGCCAGCGCTCCTCGCCGCGCCAAAGCAGAAGATCGGTGTGCTGCAAACTGATTTTTAGCGCGCCGCACGTTGGGCGGCTGTTGGGATGCTCTAAGAATCCCCTTCTCCTCCCCCCACCGCGACCTCATGGTATGGACGCACATAACACACCAAAACCACCGTCAACATTTTTTTAACTAAGAGTAGTGATTGATGCTTTCATTTGTATTAAGAAGGGTAAAAAATATTGCTTTCCAAAAAAGAAAAGAATGGTGAAAAACATAGTACTGATAAAGGGTGCTGCAAGATACAATTACGGTAATGATAGCTCCCGAAAGTTTGGGAGTTTAGCATGGCAACCCGAACACTCTTCATGGAAACTTTGGTTTACGTGAGATTGGTAAAACATGGCAATTTTCTGAAAAAAAAACGAAATGGGACAAAGTTGCCATGTGTAAACAACAGTTGCCACCGCTCATCAACTAAAGTTGCCATGGAAAATTGTTCGGGACGAAATGCTTAAAAGCCGAATGTTCGGGGCTTATCGGGGTTATACAATTACATGCCATTTGTGCAGTCAAAACAATCATCTGGTCCCATCTACCAATAATATACGACTTCAAGCAAACTGGAGGAGAGAAAACAATAAAATGCTTAGAGCATCTCGAGCCGCGCCCTCAATAGTCCCCCCCACTGATGTCTACTACGCAACCTTCTTCTTGTAGATGTTGTTGGGCCTCCAAGTGCAGAGGTTTGTAGGACAGTAGCAAATTTTCCTCAAGTGGATGACCTAAGGTTTATCAATCCGTGGGAGGCGTAGGATGAAGATGGTCTCTCTCAAGCAACCCTGCAACCAAATAACAAAGAGTCTCTTGTGTCCCCAACACACTCAATACAATGATAAATTGTATAGGTGCACTAGTTCGCCGAAGAGATGGTGATACAAGTGCAATATGGATGATAAATATGAGTATTTGTAATCTGAAAATATTGCTATGCTTCGAAACAAGGCCTAGAGTTCATACTTTCAGTAGTGCAAGTTCTCTCAACAATAATAACATAATTGGATCATATAACTATCCCTCAACATGCAACAAAGAGTCACTCCAAAGTCACTAATAGCGGAGAACAAACGAAGAGATTATTGTAGGGTACGAAACCACCTCAAAGTTATTCTTTTGGATCGATCTATTCAAGAGTTCGTACTAGAATAACACCTTAAGACACGTATCAACCAGAACCCTAATGTCACCTAGATACTCCAATGTCACCTCAAGTATCCATGGGTGTGATTATACGATATGCATCACACAATCTCAGATTCATCTATCCAACCAACATAAAGTACTTCAAAGAGTGCCCCAAAGTTTCTACCGGAGAGTCAAGACGAAAAGGTGTGCCAACCCCTATGCATAAGTTCACAATCCTACGGAACCCGCAAGTTGATCACCAAAACATACATCAAGTAGATCACGTGAATATCCCATTGTCACCACAGATAAGCACATGCAAGACATGCATCAAGTGTTCTCAAATCCTTAAAGACTCAATCCGATAAGATAACTTCAAAGGGAAAACTCAATCCATTACAAGAGAGTAGAAGGGGAGAAACATCATAAGATCCAACTATAATAGCAAAGCTCGCCATACATCAAGATCGTGTCAAATCAAGAACACGAGAGAGAGAGAGATCAAACACATAGCTACTGTTACATACCCTCAGCCCCGAGGGTGAACTACTCCCTCCTCGTCATGGAGAGCGCCGGGATGATGAAGATGGCCACCGGTGATGGTTTC
The DNA here is from genome assembly GCF_018294505.1 of Triticum aestivum. NCBI lineage: Eukaryota > Viridiplantae > Streptophyta > Magnoliopsida > Poales > Poaceae > Triticum > Triticum aestivum. The sequence continues at coordinate 4,238,999 of NC_057796.1, read as the reverse complement.
CCCCTCCGGCAAGGTGCTGGAACAGGGTCCTGATTGGTTTTTGGTGGCTACAGAGGCTTGCGGCGGCGGAACTCCCGATCTAGATTATTTTCCGAAGGTTTCTGTATTTATAGGAGAGGATGGCGTTGATTTCACGTCAGGGGGGTTTCCGTGGTGCCCACGACATAGGGGGGCGCGCCCCCCACCCTCGTGGGGCCCACGGGACTCCCCTCCGGTAGATTTTTGTCCCAGTATTTTTGTATTTTCCAGAAAAATTCTCCGTTGATTTTCATCGCGTTCCGAGAACTTTTATTTCTGCACAAAAACAACACTACAGTAGTTCTACTGAAAACAGCGTTAGCCCGGGTTAGTTCTAATCAAATCATACCAAAATCATATAAAACTATTGTAAACATGGCATGAATACTTCATAAATTATAGATACATTGGAGACGTATCACCCACCAAGGCCCTTTTTCAGCGCCGGCGCTAAAAAACGGCCCAGTCACGCCCCTAGAAGTCTAATTTTCACCGGTTCAGCCCAAATTGGCGCCAGCGGACCCAGGCCGAACCTGTCGCGCTGGGGGCCCCTGGGGCGCCGGGGGAAGCGTTTTTGGCGTGAAAGCCCGGTGGGACCGCCGAGTCAGCGACACTGGCGCATCGTCGTCCTTGTTGCCTCGTTTCCCGCAGGGAATCAATGCCAAGGCTGCCGCCACTACTAGGAAAATGCTTATACATAGAAGTTTAGCTATAGCGTTTGTTTGGGCCCCACGCTACTGGTAATGGGCAGTAGCGCTGGTTACAAAGCACGCTATTGGTATGGCTTAGCAGTAGCCTTGGTTAGCACGGGTCGCGCTGGTGTTGCGTGGGCCGCAGGGCTAGAACGGAAGCCCACTTAGCTGTAGCGTGGCCTGCCCACCAACTCTAGAGCTAGTGGGCTTAGGAGTGCGCCAGCCCATACCCAGTGCTACTACTATACCAAAAGAAAACCCCGCGCGCGGCCCCCAACACCCATCACTTCGATCGATTCCCTCCGCCCACCGCCGCCGCAGTTAGGGTTCGGCCCGCCACCGCCACCGCATGCCACCTCCCGCCGCCGCGGGTAATGCTCCTCCCCCCTCTGCTGCTCCTCCCCCCTCTCGCCGCCCCAATCTGCCGCCACCCGCGTGCTCTCATCGGCCGCCTACCCACCCCCTGCTGCCCCCCAACTCCGCCGGCGCCCCCACTCCCTGATAACCCACAAGTATAGGGGATCAATTGTAGCCTCTTTCAATAAGTAAGAGTGTCGAACCCAACGAGGAGCTAAAGGTAGAACAAATATTCCCTCAAGTTCTATCTACCACCGATACAACTCTACGCACGCTTAACGTTCGCTTTACCTAGAACAAATATGAAACTAGAAGTACTTTGTAGGTGTTGTTGGATAGTTTTGCAAGATAATAAAGAGCACGTAAATAAAAACTAGGGGTTGTTTTAAGTAAAGAAGCAATAAAGTTAGTATAGTGAGTGTGGAGAAGTAGTGGTAGGAGTTGCGAAATTGTCCCTAAGCAATTGACTGCTTTACTAGACCGATAGCAAGTTTTATGTGGGAGAGGCCATTGCTAGCATGTCATCCCTGACTTGGAATTCTATGCACTTATGATTGGAACTATTAGTAAGCATCCGCAACTACTAACGTTCATTAAGGTAAAACCCAACCATAGCATTAAGATATATTGGTCCCCCTTCAATCCCGTATGCATCAATTTCTATGCTAGGTTGAAGCTTCTGTCACTCTTGCCGTCCAATACATAGTCTTATCAACATACAACTAACCCTATGGTGTGATCCACGCGCACGCTCATATGATGGGCACCAAAGGATAGCAACATAACCACAAGAAAATTAAACCAATCATAGCAATTCACAAATTACCGATAGGACAACGAAAATCTACTCAGACATCATAGGATGGCAACACATTATTGGATAATAATATGAAGCATAAAGCACCATGTTCAAGTAGAGGGTACAGCGGGTAGCGGGAGAGTGGACCGCTGTAGATAGATGGGGGAAGGTGATGAAGATGTTGGTGAAGTGAAGAAAATATGCCCTAGAGGCAATAATAAATGTTATTATTTATTTCCTTATATCATGATAAATGTTTATTATTCATGCTAGAATTGTATTAACCGGAAACATGATTCATGTGTGAATACATAGACAAACAGAGTGTCACTAGTATGCCTCTTCTTGACTAGCTCGTTGATCAAAGATGGTTATGTTTCCTAACCATTGACATGAGTTGTCATTTAATTAACGGGATCACATCATTAGGAGAATGATGTGATTGACTTGACCCATTCCGTTAGCTTAGCACTTGATCGTTTAGTATGTTGCTATTGCTTTCTTCATGACTTATACATGTTCCTATGACTATGAGATTATGCAACTCCCGTTTACCGGAGGAACACTTTGTGTGCTACCAAACGTCACAACGTAACTGGGTGATTATAACGGTGCTCTACAGGTGTCTCTGAAGGTACTTCTTGAGTTGGCGTATTTTGAGATTAGGATTTCTCACTCCCATTGTTGGAGAGGTATCTCTGGGCCCTCTCGGTAATGCACATCATTATAAGCCTTGCAAGAAATGTAACTAATGAGTTAGTTGCGGGATGATGCATTGCGAAATGAGTAAAGAGACTTGCCGGTAACGAGATTGAACTAGGTATTGAGATACCGATGATCGAATCTCGGGCAAGTAACATACCGATGACAAAGGGAACAACGTATGTTGTTATGCGGTTCGGCCGATAAAGATCTTCGCAGAATATGTAGGAGCCAATATGGGCATCCAGGTTCCGCTATTGGTTATTGACCACAGAGGTGTCTCGGTCATGTCTACATAGTTCTCGAACCCGTAGGGTCCGCACGCTTAAACGTTCGTTGACGATATAGTATTATACGAGTTATGTATGGTAACCGAATGTTGTGCAGAGTCCCTGATGAGATCTTGGACATCACGAGGAGCTCCGGAATGGTCCGGAGGTAAAGATTTATATATGGGATAGTAGTGTTTGATCTCCGGAAGGGTTCCGGAATTCACCGGAAGGAGTTCCGGATGTCTCCCGAAATGTTTGGGTACGAGAACACTTTATTTGGGCCAAAGGGGAAAGCCCACAAGGTTTTTGGAAAGCGCAAAAGGAAGTTTTGCGGAGTCCATGGGCCAGACGCCAGGGTCCCTGGCGTCTGGGTCCAGACGCCGGGAACCCTAGCGTCTGGCCCTGGAGTCCGAGAAGGACTCTTGCCTTTCGGGTGAAACCGACTTTTTGGTAGCACACAAAGTGTTCTCGCTGAGTATGCACCGTTGCCAAAGTTTGTCGTGCCGAGACACCACGTGATGATCGGGTGTGATAAGCTCAACGTTCATCTACAATGGGTGCAAGCCAGTTTTGCACATGCAGAATACTCGGGTTAAACTTGACGAGCCTAGCATATGCAGATATCGCCTCGGAACACTGAGACCGAAAGGTCGAGCGTGAATCATATAGTAGATATGATCAACATAGTGATGTTCACCATTGAAAACTACTCCATCTCACGTGATGATCGGACATGGTTTAGTTGATATGGATCACATGATCACTTAGATGATTAGAGGGATGTCTATCTAAGTGGGAGTTCTTAAGTAATATGATTAATTGAACTTTAATTTATCGTGAACTTAGTCTTGATAGTATTTGCATAACTATGGTGTAGAACAATAGCTTGCGATGTTGCTCCCCGTTTATTTTTTGATATGTTCCTAGAGAAAAATATGTTGAAAGATGATAGTAGCAATGATGCGGACTTGGTCCGTGATCTGAGGATTATCCTCATTGCTGCACAGAAGTATTATGTCCTTGATGCACCGCTAGGTGACGGACCTATTGCAGGAGTAGATGCAAACGTTATGAACGCTTGACAAAGCTCGGTATGATGACTACTTGATAGTTTAGTGCACCATGCTTTACGGCTTAGAACCGGGAGTTCAAAAATGTTTTGAACGCCACGGAGCATATAAGATGTTCCAAGAGTTGAAATTGGTATTTCATACTCATGTCCATGTCAAGAGGTATGAGAACTCTGACAGTACTTTGCCTACAAGATGGAGGAGAATAGCTCAACCAGTGAGCATGTGCTCAGATTGTCTGGGTACTAAAATTGTTGAATCAAGTGGGAGTTAATCTTCCAGATAAGATAGTAATTGACAAAGTTCTCTAGTCACTATCACAAAGTTACTAGAACTTCGTGATGAACTATAATATGCAAGGGATGACAAAAACGATTCCTGAGCTCTTCGTGATGTTGAAATCAGCGAAGGTAGAAATCCAGAAAAAGCATCAAGTGTTGATGGTTGACAAGACCACTAAGTTTCAAGTAAAAGGGCAAGGGAAAGAAGGGGAACTTCAAGAAGAACGGCAAGCAAGTTGCTGCTCAAGTGAAGAAACCTAAGTCTAGACCTAAGCCTGAGAGTGAGTGCTTCTACTGCAAAGGGACTGGTTACTGGAAGCGGAACTACCCCAAAAATTGGCGAATAAGAAGGATGGCAAAGTGAACAAAGGTATATTTTATATACATGTTATTGATGTGTACTTTACTAGTGTTTATAGCAACCCCTCGGTATTTGATACTAGTTCAGTTGCTAAAGAGTAGTAACTCGAAACAGGAGTTGCAAAATAAACAGAGACTAGTTATGGGCGAAGTGACGATGTGTGTTGGAAATGTTTCCAAGGTTGATAAGATCACCATCGCATACTCCCTCTACCTTCGGGATTAATATTGGAAATGAATAAATGTTATTTGTTGTTTGCGTTGAGCATGAATATGATTCGATCATGTTTATTGCAATACGGTTATTCATTTAAGTCAAATAATAATTGTTGTTCTGTTTACATGAATAAAACCTTTTATGGTCTTACATCCAATGTAAATGGTTTATTGAATCTCGATCGTAGTGATACACATATTCATAATATTGATGCCAAAAGATGCAAAGTTGATAATCATAGTGCAACATATTTGTGCACTGCCGTTTAGGTCATATTGGTGTAAAGCGCATGAAGAAACTCCATGCTGATGGGCTTTTGGAATCACTTGATTATGAATCACTTGATGCTTGCGAAACATGCCTCATGGGCAAGATGACTAAAACTCTGTTCTCCGGAACAATGGAGCAAGCAACTGACTTATTGAAAATAATACATACTGATGTATGCAATCCAATGAGTGTTGCGGCTCGTGGCGGGTATCATTATTTTCTGACCTTCACAGATGATTTAAGGAGATATGAGTATATCTACTTAATGAAACCTGAGTCTGAAACATTTGAAAAGTTCAAAGAATTTCAGAGTGAAGTGGAGAATCATCGTAACAATAAAATAAAGTTTCTACGATCTGATCGCGGAGGCAAATATTTGAGTTACGAGTTTGGTCTTCAATTAAAACAATGTGGAATAGTTTCACAAACTCATGCCACCTAGAACACCACAGCGTAATGGTGTGTCTGAACGTCGTAACCGCACTTTATTAGATATAGTGCGATCTATGATGTTTCTTACTGATTTACCACTATCGTTTTTGGATTATGCATTAGAGACAGCTGCATTCACGTTAAATAGGGCACCATCTAAATCCGTTGAGATGACACCGTATGAACTATGGTTTCGCAAGAAACCTAAGCTGTCATTTCTTAAAGTTTGGGGTTGCGATGCTTATGTGAAAAACTTTCATCCTGATAAGCTCGAACCCAAATCGGAGAAGTGCGTCTTCATAGATACCCAAAAGAAACGTTTGGGTACACCTTCTATCACAGATCCGAAGGCAAGACATTTGTTGCTAAGAATGGATCCTTTCTAGAGAAGGAGTTTCTCTCGAAAGAAGTGAGTGGGAGGAAAGTAGAAACTTGATGAGGTAGTTGTACCTTCTCTTGAATTGGAAAGAAGTTCATCACAGAAATCAGTTCCAGTGATGTCTACACCAATTAGTGAGGAAGCTAATGATAATGATCATGAAACTTCAGATCAAGTTACTACCGAACCCCATAGGTCAACCAGAGTACGTTCCGCAGCAGATTGGTACGGTAATCCTGTTCTGGAGGTCATGTTATTTGACCATAATGAACCTACGAACTATGAGAAAGCGATGATGAGCCCAGATTCTGCGAAATGGCTTGAGGCCATGAAATCTGAGATGGGATCCATGTATGAAAACAAAATATGGACTTTGGTGGACTTGCCCGATGATCGGCGAGCCATAGAGAATAAATGGATCTTCAAGAGGAAGATGGACGCTGATAGTAGTGTTACTATCTACAAAACTCGAATTGTCACGAAAGGTTTTTCGACAAGTTCAAAGTGTTGAATACGATGATATTTTCTCACTCGTATCGATGCTTAAGTCTGTCCGAATCATGTTAGCAATTGTCGCATTTTATGAAATCTGGCAAATGGATGTCAAAACTGCATTCCTTAATGGATTTATTAAAGAAGAGTTGTATATGATGCAACCAGAAGGTTTTGTCAATCCTAAAGGTGCTAACAAAGTGTGCAAGCTCTAGCAATCCATCTATGGACTGGTGCAAGCATCTCGGAGTTCGAATATACACTTTGATAGTGTGATCAAAGCATATGGTTTTATACAGACTTGCGGTGAAGCATGTATTTACAAGAAAGTGAGTGGGAGCACTACAGCATTTCTGATAAGTATATGTGAGTGACATATTGTTGATCGGAAATGATGTAGAATTTTCTGGAAAGCATAAAGAAGTATTTGAAAGGTGTTTTTCAAAGAAATACCTCGGTGAAGCTGCTTACACACTGAGCATCAAGATCTATAGAGATAGATCAAGACGCTTGATAAGATTTTTCAATGAGTACATACCTTGACAAGATTTTGAAGTTGTTCAAAATGGAACAGTCAAAGAAGGAGTTCTTGCCTGTGTTACAAGGTATGAAGTTGAGTAAAGACTCAAAACCCTACCACGGCAGAAGAGAGAGAGAGAATGAAAGTCATTCCCTATGCCTCAACCATAGGTTCTATAAAGTATGCCATGCTGTGTACCAGACCTATTGTATACCCTTCCCTGAGTTTGGCAAGGGAGTACAATAGTGATCTAGTAGTAGATCACTGGACATTGGTCAAAATTATCCTTAGAGGACTAAGGAAATATTTCTCGGTTATGGAGGTGATAAAGAGTTCGTCGTAAAGAGTTACTTCGATGCAAGCTTTGACACCGATCTGGATGACTCTGAGTCTTGATTTGGATACATATTTAAAGTGGGAGCAATTAGCTAGAGTAGCACAGTGCAGAGCATTGTAGACATAGAAATTTGCAAAATACATACGGATCAGAATGTGTCAGACCCGTTGACTAAACTTCTCTCATAAGCAAAACATGATCACACCTTAGTACTCTTTGGGTGTTAATCACATAGTGATGTGAACTAGATTATTGACTCTAGTAAACCCTTTGGGTATTAGTCACATGGTGATGTGAACTAATCACATAAAGATATGAACTATTGGTGTTGAATCACATGACGATGTGAACTAGATTATTGAATCTAGTGCAAGTGGGAGACTGAAGGAAATATGCCCTAGAGGCAATAATAAATGTTATTATTTATTTCCTTATATCATGATAAATGTTTATTATTCATGCTAGAATTGTATTAACCGAAAACATGATACATGTGTGAATACATAGACAAACAGTGTCACTAGTATGCCTCTACTTGACTAGCTCGTTGATCAAAGATGGTTGTGTTTCCTAACCATAGACATGAGTTGTCATTTAATTAACGGGATCACATCATTAGGAGAATGATGTGATTGACTTGAGCCATTCTGTTAGCTTAGCACTTGATCATTTAGTATGTTGCTATTGCTTTCTTCATGACTTATACATGTTCCTATGACTATGAGATTATGCAACTCCCGTTTACCGGAGGAACACTTTGTGTGCTACCAAACGTCACAACGTAACTGGGTGATTATAAAGGTGCTCTACAGGTGTCTCCAAAGGTACTTGTTGAGTTGGCGTATTTCGAGATTAGGATTTGTCACTCCGATTGCCGGAGAGGTATCTCTGGGCCCTCTCGGTAATGCACATCACTATAAGCCTTGCAAGCAATGTGACTAATGAGTTAGTTGCGGGATGATGCATTGCAGAACGAGTAAAGAGACTTGCCGGTAACGAGATTGAACTAGGTATTGAGATACCGACGATCGAATCTCTGGCAAGTAACATACCGATGACAAAGGGAACAACGTATGTTGTTATGCGGTTCGACCGATAAAGATCTTCATAGAATATGTAGGAGCCAATATGGGCATCCAGGTTCCGCTATTGGTTATTGACCAGAGAGGTGTATCGGTCATGTCTACATAGTTCTCGAACCCGTAGGGTCCGCACGCTTAAACGTTCGTTGACGATATAGTATTATACGAGTTATGTATGTTGGTAACCGAATATTTGTTCGGAGTCCCTGATGAGATCTTGGACATGACGAGGAGCTCCGGAATGGTCCGGAGGTAAAGATTGATATATGGGATAGTAGTGTTTGATCTCGGGAAAGGTTCCGGAATTCACCGGAAGGAGTTCCGGATGTCTCCCGAAATGTTTGGGTACGAGAACACTTTATTTGGGCCAAAGGGGAAAGCCCACAAGGTTTTTGGAAAGCGCAAAAGGAAGTTTTACGGAGTCCCGGGGCCAGACGCCAGAGTCCTTGGCGTCTGGGTCCAGACGCCGGGAACCCTGGCGTCTGGCCCTGGAGTCCGAGAAGGACTCTTGCCTTTCGGGTGAAACCGACTTTAAGGAGGCTTTTCCTCCAAGTTTCGACCCCAAGGATCAACATATAAATAGAGGGGTAGGGCTAGCACCCAATACACATCAAGAAACACCAAGCCGTGTGCCGGCAACCCTAACCCCTCTAGTTGATCCTCTGTCATAGTTTTCGTAGTGCTTAGGCGAAGCCCTACGGAGATTGTTCTTCACCAACACCGTCACCACGCTGTTGTGCTGCCGGAACTCATCTACTACTTCGCCCCTCTTGCTGGATCAAGAAGGCGAGGACGTCATCGAGCTGAACGTGTGCTGAACGCGGAGGTGTCGTACGTTCGGTAATTGATCGGGACGGATCGTGAAGGTGTACGACTACATCAACCGCGTTGATAAACGCTTCCGCTTTCGGTCTACGAGGATACGTAGACACACTCTCCCATCTCGTTGCTATGCATCACCATGATCTTGCGTGTGCGTAGGTGGAAATTTTTGAAATTTCTACGTTACCCAACATGAAGATCATGGAGGTGTTGGTGTAGATCGTCGTCGCACGATGATGGCCTTGGTGGCACTCCGGCGCCACCGGAAGCGAGGGGGAGAGAGGCCCCCTCCTTATCCTTCTTCCTTGGCCTTCTCCCTAGGTGGGAGAAGGGTTCTCCCTTTGGTCCTTGGTCTCCATGGCATGGGAGGGGCGAGAGCCCCTCCGAGATTGGATCTGTCTCTCTGTCTCCCTCTGTTTCTGCGTTCCAGATTCTGGCCCTTCACCGTTTCTTAAATTCCCGGAGATCCGTAACTCCGATTGGGCTGAAATTTTAATACAATTTGTATCCAGATATTGTCTTTCTTGCGGCGAAAGAAGGGCACCAACCGCCTTACGGGGTGGCCACAAGGGTCAGGGGCGCGCCCACCCCCCTGGGGCGCGCCCTCCTGCCTCGTGGCCCCCTCGGGCATTGTCTCACGTTGATTCTTCTTCCCGAAAATTCTCCGTAAGCTTTTATCCCATTTGGACTTTGTTCGATATGGATTTTCTGCGAAACAAAAAACATGCAACAAACAGGAACTAGCACTGGGCACTGGATCAATATGTTAGTCCCAAAAATAGTATAAAAAGTTGCCAAAAGTATATGAAAGTTGTATAATATTGGCATGGAACAACCAAAAATTATAGAGACGATGATCAACATCCCCAAGCTTAATTCCTGCTCGTCCTCGAGGAGGTAAATGATAAAAAAGATAATTTTTTATGTGGAATGCTACCTAGCATAATCTTGATCATCTAATCCAATCATGGCATGAATATTAAGACACGAGTGATTCAAAGCAATAGTCTATCATTTGACATTAAGACAATAATACTTCAAGCATACCAATAAAGTAATTATGTATTCTCAAAATAACATGGCCAAAGAAAGTTCATCCCTACAAAATCATATAGTTTGGTTATGCTCCATCTTTGTCACACAAAATGTTCAAATCATGCACAACCCCGATGACAAGCCAAGCAATTGTTTCATACTTTAGTATTCTCAAAAAAATTCAACTTTCACGCAATACATGAGCGCGAGCCATGGACATACCACTATAGGTGGAATGGAATATGATGGTAGAGGTTTTGTGGAGAAGACAAAAAGGAAGAAAGTCTCACATCGACGCGGCTAATCAACGGGCTATGGAGATGCCCATCAATTGATGTCAATGCGAGGAGTAGCGATCGCCATGAAACGGATGCACTAAGAGCTATAAGTGTATTAAAGCTCAAACTGAAAACCAAGTGGGTGTGCATCCAACTTGCTTGCTCATGAAGACCTCGGGCATTTGAGGAAGCCCATCATCGGAATATACAAGCCAAGTTCTATAATGGAAATTCCCACTAGTATATGAATGTGATAACTCAAGAGACTCTCTATATGAAGAACATGGTGCTACTCTGAAGCACAAGTGTGGTAAAAGGATAGTAATATTGTCCCTTCTATCTTTTTCTCTCAATTTTTTTTCTTTTTTTCTTTTTTTTGTAGGCTTCTTTGGCCTCTCTCTCTTTTTTTTTGGGGGGGGGGGCTTCTTTGGCCACTTTTATTTTGATAACCTCACATGGGACAATGTTCTAATAATGATCATCAGACTTTTATTTACTTACAACTCGATGTCTTAGAAAAAAGTATGACTCTATATGAATGCCTCCGGTAGTGTATCGGGATGTGCAATGATCTAGCATAGCAATGACATCAAAAAACGGACAAGCCATGAAAACATCATGCTAGCTATCGTACGATCATGCAAAGCAATATGACAATGAATGCTCAAGTCATGTATATGATGATGACGGAAGTTGCATGGCAATATATCTCGGAATGGCTATGGAAAGGCCATGATAGGTAGGTATGGTGGCTGTTTTGAGGAAGATATAAGGAGGCTTATGTGTGATAGAGCGTATCGTATCACGGGGCTTGGATGCACCGGAGAAGTTTGCACCGACTCTCGAGGTGAGAAAGGGCAATGCACGATACCGAAGAGGCTAGCAATGATGGACGGTGAGAGTGCGTATAATCCATGGACTCAACATTAGTCATAAAGAACTCACATACTTATTGCAAAAATCTACAAGTCATCAAAACAAAGCACTACGCGCATGCTCCTAGGGGGATAGATTGGTAGAAAAAGATCATCGCTCGTCCCCGACCGCCACTCATAAGGAAGACAATCAAAAAAACACCTCATGCTTCAAATTTGTTACACAACGGTTACCATACGTGCATGCTACGGGACTTGCAAACCTCAACACAAGTATTTCTAAAATTCACAACTACCCACTAGCATGACTCTAATATCACCACCTTTATATCACAAAACTATTGCAAGGAATCCAACATATCATATTCAGTGATCTACAAGTTTTATGTAGGATTTTATGACTAACCATGTGAATGACCAATTCATGTCATCTCTCTAAATAGATATAAGTGAAGCAAGAGAGTTTAATCCTTTCTTCAAAAGATATTCCCGCGAAACAAATATAAGTGAAGCAAAAGAGCATTCTACAAATGGCGGTTTTCTATGTGTAGGGAAACAGGCAATCCAAACTACAAATGATATAAGTGAAGCACATGAAGCGTTCTATAAAGCCATACTCAAAAGATATAAGTGAAGTGCAAAGAGCACTCTATAAATCAACCAAGGACTATCTCATACCAGCATGGTGCATAAAAGAAAAATGAAAAATAAACGCAAAAGACGCTCCAAGATTTGCACATATCATGTGAACGAAACGAATCCGAAAACATACCGATACTTGTTGAAGAAAGATGGGATGCCTTCCGGGGCATCCCCAAGCATAGACGCTTGAGTATCCTTGAATATTTACTTGGGGTGCCTTGGGCATCCCCAAGCTTGAGCTCTTGTCTCTCCTCCTTCTCCTCATATCGAGACCTCCTCGATCTTCGAACACTTCATCCACACAAAACTTCATAGAAAGTTCGGTAAGATCCATTAGTATAATAAAGCAAATCACTACTCTAAGTACTTTTGAAAACCAATTTATATTTTGTTTTTAAATTGTAGCTACTGTAATATAACTTTTTCCTGGCTTAATCCACTGGTAGAAATCGATAGTTTCATCCAAACAAGCAAACAATGCATCAAAAACAGAATCTGTCTTAAACAGGACAGTCTGTAGTAATCTGAACATTCACCATACCTCTGGTACTACAAAAATTCTGAAACAATTACAAAAAATAAAACAATTGTATAGAAAGACAGTGCAAAAAGTTTCAGAACCGCTTGACGTTCCAGTAAAAATGTAAAATCGCGCACTACAGCCAAAGTTTCTGTTTTGCACCGCACAAACCAACAAGCAATCTAAACATCCTAAAGGCAAACCTTGGCACATTATTTTTATAATACAATGGAATTGTACAAGGGGATAATTATTTCTGTTGAAAAGTTTCTGTAATTAAGATTCACAAAGTTTCCGTGAGCATGAACAAAGTTCAAGGAGCTCCCCCACTTCAACAATGCTTGTGCCCTTCATCGTTTCTTAAATTCCCGGAGATCCGTAACTCCAATTGGGCTGAAATTTTAACACGATTTGTATCCAGATATTGGCTTTCTTGCCGCGAAAGATGGGCACCAACCGCCTTACGGGGTGGCCACGAGGGTCAGGGGCGCGCCCACCCTCTAGGGCGCGCCCTCCTGCCTCGTGGCCCCCTCGGGCATTATCTCGCATTGATTCTTCTTCCCGAAAATCACATATATTTCAAAAAAATTCTCCGTAAGTTTTTATCCCGTTTGGACTCCGTTTGATATGGATTTTCTACGAAACAAAAAACATGCAACAAACAGGAACTGGCACTGGGCACTGGATCAATATGTTAGTCCCAAAAATAGTATAAAAAGTTGCCAAAAGTATATGAAAGTTGTATAATATTGGCATGGAACAATAAAAAATTATAGACACGACGGAGACGTATCACTCCCCCTTCTGCCCCCAACTCCGCCGCCGCCCCCACTCCGATGACGGGGCCGTGGAGGGGGACGCGCTGGCCAGGGTGACTTCCACGTAGGGGTTGCCAGGGCCATTGCTGGCCACCGTGACGACGACGGCCGTGGAGTGCAGTGATGAAAGAGACGGTGAGAGCCCCCTTCTGCCCCCCAACTCGCCGCCCTCACTGTCCTCACTGTCCGACGAGAGAGACGTTGAGAGCCCCGCTCCTCAGACCCATGTATTACATCACTCCCTAGTCGTTGTAGGTTAGGGTAGATATGAAGTACTGTGGTAGGTTATGCTAGCATTAGAGTTTATCAGTGAACATAGGATGTGGTAGATCAGATGCTAGTGGCACAGTTTTGGTAGTAAGCTAGGTTTTGCTTGTCGGCAATGATGATGTTCTTGTTGTGGTAGATGCACATGCTTTTCATGTCGGTTTCGATGCTAGTATGGTACTATGTTGAGCTTCATGACTAGTCGATGCTAGTTTGCGATGTTGGTTTGCATGTTGAGCTTGGTGATCATCCCATGCTAGGTTGCTACATGTGGTTGTTAGATCCATTGATCTTGTTTAATTAGTACTGATGTTAGCTTGTTGACCGATCCAAGTTTTTAGGGATTATAGCTAGCATACCAATGTTGTGCTTTAGTTGTGGTTTTTGTGTTCCTTACAGTAGTTGTTTTTTGAAGCTATATTGAAGTTGGTGTACCGTTGTTTTTTGATTGGGTTAATTCCAGCATCTCTAGATCCTACGTACTGTTAGTATCACATATAAACCTGAATATATTCAGCTTGGCTTGTGTTGAGATATCTTGTGGTTCAGTTTAGGTTAGATGGCATAACACATTTGTGTGGTTTGGTCTGGTTTAGTTTTCTTAAATTTGTCACGTGGGTTCATGTTGGGTATGGTTAAGTTACCCAACCATGCATGTTGCCAGATTTAATCACATAGGAACCTCATATCATCTTATATGTTACTAGATCTTTGGATTATAATTGTCCATCATATGGCAGTTCTTGTTATACGTGATCACACTGCAGAATCTAATAAATTTTGAAATTTTGTTTTGTTTTCTATATGCACAAGATAAACAACAAAGATTGAAAACAGTAGCATGGCAGTTCTTGTTATACGTAATGTCTGTTGCTAACCTCATATCATCTTATATGTTAATTTTAGTTACTAAGCCTGAATATTCTGTTTTCCGATTAAGATCCATGCATCGAGAACTTTATGTTACTATTTTTCTCTCTAATGAAGTGGATCGTTCATCCTTGCTCATATTGCTTTAGGAAAATGGCCTCACAACCACCACCACCATATCGACTGTGCAAGTCAAGGTGCGCCAGCAGCCTTGCAACTGGCACGCTGTTCGGCATCTACTTCCAGCAGAGTTTTCTTCATGCAGCGGTAACAAATTATATGAAACTTGTAACAACTATTTTTTTACTGTTATTGGCATTAATGCATTAATGCATTGTGTCATTTTGCTTTTTTTACACAGATCATCCCATGCAATGTGAGGTTGAAATTCAACAAGCTGACTGGAGACACTGTGACCTTTGAGGCTCCGGGGGCCCCTACACTATGGAGGTCGAGAAAGGACGCAATATGTCACAGATTGGAGGAGATGGATGGCTCCGTTTCCTCGCCCGCATGGGTATCACTGGTGTTGAGTTGATCAGCTTCTCCTTCAGAGTAGAAAGACCCAAGCTGGTTGCCATTTATGTCAACACGGAGGAAGATGATGAAGGTAGTGAGGACCCACTTGATGAAGATGATGAGGACCCACTTGATGAAGCCATCTATGCTCAAACAATGAGGGTGAGCGAGGAGGAGGTGTGCAACCTATGGGACATAATTCCGCCACGTGCTGACTTTGTCGGGGTGCCATTCGTGACCCGCCTGACAAGTACCATGGTTGATCGGCTTGTCATGGTATGTTATACTTACTATAGTAATTTGATGATATATATGCTTTATTGTTATACTTACAAATGCAAATTATTCGATGATATGCTTAGTGAATCCGATGATATGCTTCGTGTAGAGTCCAATGATATGCTGTGTGGAAGCTAGCCGATGATATGCTTTAGTGTAGAGTCCGATGACATGCTTATTAGTATAGAATCCAAGGAATTGTTAATAGTGTAGATAATCCATACTTATTAGTAGAATTCATGCTTAGTGGAAATGTAGTACTATGTCTTTTGATAGTGTAGAAATCTATACTTAGTAAACATATATTTGCAAGAGTATGTGCGAGGCTACTTATTAATTGATATGTTTTTCTTATTCCAAAATCTTCAAAGAGCCTATTTGTGAGTTGTGGTATCGATCCTGACGAACAAGGCTCAGCTAGAATACGCTTTACCGCAAGGGGCTCCGTCACCACCTGTGCGTACGTCCTGGACACCACGGTCGCACACACTTAAGCTCGGTTGGGTGGAAGAGCTTCCTCGTTGGCAAGAATCTTCGTGTTGGACAGGCCATCCTAATTACTATCAGGAACACCCACCGCCAAGGCTTCAGGATCATGATCGTCGTCGATATCATGTAGAACTATATATGTGTGGATGTATGACTACCTGGTAGAACTGCTATATATGTTTGGCTGTATGACTACCTAGTACTACTTATCATATGACTATGATGATTATTAGCTAGTGTTGGTGGTGATGACTATGATGCAAGAGTTTTTTATTAATATGATGATGATGTTGATCATGAGGATTTATTTGGTGGTGATGACTTCACTTATTTTTCAATGAATATGCTGTTTAAACAGACTAGTTCATGATGAGTTGTTATTGGTTAAAATATATATTTGTTTAAACATGTACAGTGCCAAAATGCAGAAAAATATAAATTTTAGCAGTGGCGCGGGCTAAAAGCTTACCAGCAGCGCTCATTTACCAGTAGCGCGCCTCAGAAAAGCGCTACTAGTATCTGAAAATACCAGAGCGTTGGGTGTAACAAGTGCTACTGATAGCTCAAATACCAGCACTGCTAGTAAGCTTTTCCCTTGTAGTCGCCGATCAGCCGTCCGCTGATTCCCCACGGGCGGCGCAGTTATGGCCCGGCGACTCGCCGTCCCCCTCCCGCCACGCGTACACACAGGTCTGCCGCCCCCCGACAGCTATAAAAAGCCGCCCCTCCTTGCTGGTGGATGCACACTCCTTCGCCCCGCAGTCCATCTTTCCCTTATCGCCTGCGCCCCGTTCCGCCTCTCTCCCCCCGCTACCGGCCTCCGACGGGTGAATGTTTCCACGGCGACGCTGCGGCGGCCAACGGCTTCGGCCGCCGCACCCTACACGAGTGGGAGGCGCACCTCTTCCATGAGGCCAACTACCCGGCACCGCTGACAAGCGCACGCCGGGGAGGTGGAGGCTCAGCGCCAGAGGTGTCCCAGTACCCCCGTGGCCCGAGCTGACCACCCCGACCACTTCCACGGCGAGATCGAGCGCGTTCGGGCCTTCCTACCAGAGGAGGTGTGCAACTACCCGGAGTACGCCGCCAACAACCACACAAGCTGGGCGGCGTACTTCGAACGCCGCCATGACAAGCAGCTCGCCTCCACCAACAATGCGCCGGTGAGGGGGCGCCACAACCCCGACGGCCGGCGCCTGTGGTGGGCCGTCCCCGGGCGGACGCTACAAAACGTCCTCGAACACCTCGAGGGCGGCAATGAGCCGCCGCTCCAGTACCCGGCGCCTATCCCTCGCCGGAGCGGCGGCATTTGGCTGCCGAGGCGCATGGCTGGTTCGTACTCCTCCTCCTCCTTCATCTCCTCCGGCTCGCCGGCGCTCGCCAGCGTCAAGGCCGAGCCCGCGAGGACGTCGCTCGGGCGGCGCCCTCGCGGCCTCGTCATCAACGAGGGCGGCCGTGGCTCCTCCTCCTCCCGCCTCGTCAAGCCCAAGACGGAGCCGGGGCTTGTTGCCCTGAAGAACGAGCACGACGATGAGGCCGCCCTCAAGTGGGCGCGCCCTCGAGGAGATCGCCGCCCAGCGACGCGGCCACGACGAGGGCGGCGTTAACGTCCTCGAGGACAGCGACGACGACGCACCACTGCCGCCAACCACACCCGTCCGTCAAGGCGACACAGGGCAGGGGTGCAGCAAGGTTGGCGGCGACGTGAAGAAGGAGGAGGCCAACGACGGCGGCGACTACAGCGCCTTCGGCGCGTTCATCGGCCTGTAGGAGGGGCAGCACAGTAGCAGTTGTTTTTTAGTTTTTGAATTATGTTTTTAAGTCTTTATGTACAAATATTAATGAGAATCTTCTAGTTTGGCTGAAATGTGTTATGTTTGGCCGCGTTTATTTTTTAGAAAAATGAGGTCTAGGTCGGCTTGGGTCGGCGGTTGGGAAACCGACTGCCCCCACGCCGATATTTTCGCCGGCACGCCCCGAGGCGGCGCTTTTTCAAGGCCCTGGAGGGCCGAACAGCTGGAGATGCTCTTAGTTACCAATACTAACAAATACAGGTCAAGTGAAGCTTCAGATTCATAATTAAGTCAGAAGCCTGTTAAGTCAGTAGTCACCAAGTCATTCATATGGACAGAAAATAGTATTTGGCATTAGCTTAAGAAATCAAAGTCGCCATGGGGTTGTTTAATGATTACTACATGGAGAATACGGGAGCATGTTCCTCTTTGCCTCTCACCTTGCCACTGCAGCTTGAGAGCTTACTGTTCCGTTGTGCTACTTTGTTGGAGGGAAAGCCACAACGGGCTGGTGATTGCTGGCGCTCCCAGATCTCATGCTAGCATGCGGGGTCCTCCCAGTTCCAAGTCTTGAGCGGCTGCTCTGCATCTGCCAAGGTTGAGAGCGAGACTGACCGGCGCAGGGGAAGACTGGCGCAGAGGCGTTAGGTACGTCGGAGGGCAGCAGCGAGGCCGCCGAAGGGTTCCGGCCGAGGTCGGAGGTGCTGTGGCTGGTCTGGACCATGACCCTTCGCCAATCCTCCCGCTATTCCTCATCTGAACGCCCCTTAGCCATTCTTGAAGAGCGTCGTGTTGTCGTCCAAATCTAATCACTAGGTGAAAGAACAGAAGATTAATTTCAAGTGGATGAATCCTAAATGATGAAGTCATGGATTATCACAATAATCCATGACGATAATCCATGACTTAATCACTTAGGATCTATCCACTTGAAACTAATCCACGGTTCTTTCACCCAATGATATAATAATTCTTCATCATCATCATCGTCATCATTAATAATCCATGACTTGATCACTTAAGATCCATCCACTTGAAACTAATCCACGGTTTTTTCATCCAATGATATAATAATTCATCATCATCATCATCATCATCGTATTAATATAAAAACTCTTACATCATATCATCACCAACAACACTAGCTAATAATCATCATAGTCATTATCACTATTTAATCATCATAGTCATAGTGTAGCTATCTAATCACCACCAACACTAGCTAATAATAATCAACATAGTCATTACCACCAACACTAACTATTTAATCATCATAGTCATAGTGTAGCACATCATCATCTTCAAACTCATTCTAGCTAGTTAATCACTCCTGCTGCTCTCTCTCAGGTAAAATAGCATAAACATGTGTAGCAGTCCTGATTCATCATATTGAAGCATGCAGATGAACCTGTCTCCTAATCGTGGGTTGCACTTCTGATTGCTGCCCCCTAGTGCTTCTCTGTGATCCTTCACAATTTTGCTTCAGTCTTTCATTAGTAAGCATTCCTCGGTTTTAGAAATACTGAATGCACTCATGTGCCATGTAGGATGTCTTGGCCGTAAGCTGACCATTGACATGCGACCTTTAGTCTCGATCCACTGAGGCACAACTATCATCGGGAGTCCCTTTTGAAGAACATCGTGTAGTAACATACTTAGCAAATGAAGTTTAGCTTAAAAAATAATGTATGGAAAAGATGCACTGAGGGCAAATAGTAAAAATCTTACCATCTTTCCTAAATAGATGTGACCGTAGTTCAATACGAACACTATTGGTCGCACGTTTTGAGTACTAAGATTTCTAAGTACAGGAAAATAATTTCTCTTGACAGCATCAAGATCCTCAAACCATGAAACATAATGACTTATCTCCTCGCAGTTTAGTTCAGCCGCGGGACAGTGGACGGTACTGTCTACCAAGCGCCGGACATGTTTGCTTGAATGGAAATAAGCTGTCAATACAAATTAATTGTCAACTATTTTTGAATAAACAATATCGAAGACATAAATATGATTGAGAAACTCACATAATGATAGAATTGGAGGCGTCTGCACATCAACCCAGATGTCTCTATTACCTTCAATATCATCTTCCAGACGAATATCAAAGGTGATAACCATATCAGGCTCAAATGCATAAGCCTTGCATAGTGCTTGCCAAGTTTTGCATTCAAAATAGGTGTAGGTGTCTGCATTGTATAGTTTTGCGTCGAAAATATAACCATGCTCGGTCTTCAAATAAACTCTCTTTACCTTCATAGTTTTTATAGGACTGAAACATATCTTATCCAAGATAAAAACTCTTGCATGGCAGGGGATACGCTAGTATAATAGTAAAAAAAAATTATAAGTTGAAGCAAATGAAGCAGAAATCAGGCTTAATTAGGAAAAAGACTTGTCGTTGTGACTTACTGTATCCACTTTGAAGTTCTCGTCCAGCTTGATGCTGAAGCGCCTATCATCAACTAGGAAGTGTCTGTCGCATAGTCCGCGCTCGTCTTCGCAGTATCCGCACATACCGAAATCCTTTTCGTTTTCAGACATTTCCTATGTTCATAGTTGAAACATTAATTGAAAATCGATCGAAGGCAACTACCAGGAAACTCAACACACAAATCCGGGGCACTCGATATTTCCTACATATTCTAGCACAAGTCATGCTTAAATTCACAAAAAAATCCGGCGTGACTTTTGCTAAAATAGGACATATCGAGCGCCTGAAATTTGCCGGAACGTAAATTAATCAACACTCCGGCAAAACATAGGCCACTCGGATTTTCCCAGCGATATAAAGATGTTCATACACATACAATTATGCTTAAACTTGCAATTTCATCCGGATCAATTATCATAAGCATTCGCACATGAGCTCACCGACTAAATACACTAGTTCTACTCTATTCAACACACCGAGGAGTGGATAAAGAGGAGGTGGACTTTTAGCTCACCGACTCAGGTGTAGAGGAAGTAGAGGTAGCTCGGATGACGATCACTCCAAGGAGACACGACTGTACAAAGCCTGCATATTTCACCGAGTAAAATTTTAGATAATCAAATCTCATATAGCATTCTTTGATAAACTAGTTCTATTAACTACTTACTAAATAAACTAGTTCTATTAAGCACTTGCTATAAATAAACTAGTTCTATTAAGCACTTACTATAAATAAATTAGTTATATTAAGCACTTACTATAAATAAACTAGTTATATTAAGCACCGACATTCTACCTATCTATACCGTAGTTCTAGCCCTAACATCTATTCATCCATCTATCTATATATCTATATTCTACAATGTCTACATTTAAATTACCTACATTCTATTCAAACCACCTAAAATAGTCAAAAAAATTATTCTATTAAAAAACCGACATTCTACAATGTCTATATTCTAAAATCTACATTTATATTACCTACATTCTACAAAAACAGAGACAAGGAAGGGAGGAAGGAGGGGTAGGAAGGAGGGAGGGAGGAGGGGGAGGAAGGAGGGATGAGGCGGGAAGGAGGAGCGAGGGAGGAGGGGGGGAAGGAGGAAGGAGGCGGGAATGAGGGGGAGGGAGGAGAAGGGAGGTAGGAGGAGTTACCTCGGTGGTGGTGATTTCGGCGGAGCGACGGCGGCGGGGTGGAGGGAGATGGAGGAGGGAGCTAGGGAGGTAGGGGGCGACAGTGGTGGGATGAAGGAGGGAGAGGTTGTAGGACAAAGGGGGCGACGGCGGCAATAGCTGGTGGCAATGTGGTGGCGGCGGACGACGGGGTGAAGGAGGGGATGGACGAGGTAGTGGAGAGGGAAGGGTGAGGGGCGGGTGGCCGGGCGAAGAAGAACGGCGCTGCCTTAACAGTAGCGCTCTTTAGGGAAAAGTGCTACTGCTAAACGCCATAGCTGTAGCGCCTTCCAACAAAACGCGCTACTTCTAAGGCTAAGCATGTAAAATTAAATCAAAAACACATTGCTCATCGATGATTTTTTTGTGTAGAATCTGAATTGTCAATAGGAATCTTCCCCGGTTTAAGAACCTACACATAGATTTCAATGAAGACCAAGTGCTTGTGATGGTTTGAGAAGTAATGTATTTAAGGTGGTAAACACCCTGTTCGCTTAGCAGTATGGGACTAATCTTATGTGCGAAAGGGGATGGTACGTTTGCAATAGAGAGTGTTGGAGAAAAGCGTTACTGCTAAATATGTTAGCAGTAGCGCGTCTATGAAAAGGGCGCTACTACAATACATAGTCTGGGGGCAACCCCTGGCAATTGTAGTAGTAGCGCTTTTTTATCCTAGCGCGCTACTGCTACTTTGGTATTAGCAGCGCGCTACTGCTACTAGCAGTAGCGCTTATTTTTAGACCACGCTGCTGGTTATTTTCTGTGTATAAGGTTTTCCCTAGTAGTGACACGTAATCCTTGTTTATTCTTGTTCTTGACTTTCTCGAGTTTCAGCTAATGTAACCAACTTGGGCAGCCAATAATGTGGTGGATTAGCGCAACGCTATTGACGAGTGATTTGGTGAGATCGTGATCCGGGAAGATTTCTTCCAGTTTCCTTTTACCATTTTCCCTCTATGTTTCTGTAGTCGAGTTTCCTTCTACGTTTGATGGAGGTTTCGTTGTTTGCATGTTGAGCAACCGGAGGAGGATGACCGGTTGTGGCTAATTAATTAGCACATGCTAATAATTTAGGGGACGCTAGGCGTCGGCCGGTCCGCCGGCTCGGCAGCCATTAGATCTAGTGCTAACCTATGACCCAGACACGTTCTTATAATTGCAACAACGATGTTGTTGCGGAAACTTTTGCAACAGATGTCATGTTACAAAAACTTTTGCAACAAAACTCCTGTTGCAGAAATTTTTGCAACAGAGGTCCTGTTACACAATGTTTTTGCAACAGAGGTCATATTGCGGAATTTTTTGCAAACCTCGGGTGATAATTCACTGCAGCGAACACACAACGCTTCTGAGCCAAAGAGATAAGACTAAACGTGGCCTGAAAAAAGACACGTGGCGATTGGAGCAGGCGGTGGATGCAGCCGAGCTATCCACCGGTTGATTATTAGCATCTCCCAATAATTTAGGCCCACCACTTAACAAAATCAACGGTTCAAACTTTAAATCAATCTGGTACTCTTACTTTTGCTCAAAAAAAATCTGGTACTCTTACCTAGTGTGAGGTAAGAGTGACCATCTTAAAAGGGCTCTTGTTGTTCTTGATGTGATTGATCCTGAGGGCGGAATTCCAACATTCTTCACCTTCCTCCTTACACCCAGTCACAAACCTTCATGCAAAATGCAAATTAAATTTGCTGGGAAGCATTAACCTTGCACTTGTCTTTCAAGTATCAATGACGGAAGAGAAAAGGAAGAAAAAGAGGCAGCCCAATGAAGAGAAAAGATGGAGGCGATGAATACCTTGGCCGGAGAGGGTGTCACCCTGGTTGCACATGCGAAGCTTGGTGCAACCTCGCGGAAAGGGCTGGGAGGGAGCGCCAATGGCAGAGGAAGTGGTGCCGAACCACTGCTATCACCCATCGGAGTGAAGCCACATCGGGCGAGGCCGACCAATCTGAAGAACCTATCCTAACGGTTTGTAGTTGTAGCCCACCACGGCCGAGCAAAGGTGGATAGCCATTGAGAGGGGAGGCCGGGGGGGGGGGGGGGGTCGCATGGAGAGAGGAAGTGGGTGAGGGGGCTGCGACGGTGGTATGGTAAGCGGTCCGGCGACACATGAGAAGGGCCTGTGTTGAGATGAGGAGAGATATGGGTGGGTTTGGGGTGTGAGAATTGTTATTGCTGTTTCGGCTCAACCAACGATAATACATGGCAATAAGCCAAGTGAAACAACTCAGGACCAATAGAAGACATATCAACGCTGGAAATCACGTCCGCAAACACACAGAAGCGTATGGTAAACCAACCAGACCAGCCCAAAACAAAAAACCGGCTACAAAACCGAAAATGAACGAAGTAGAAAACCAAAAACAAGTATAGTCCTAAGAGAGAGCACCAATATGTACGCACCAATATGCCTCTAGCTACCTTGCTAGAAACGTGTAAGCACCAATATGTTGTCGGTGTCAACCAGGTCGCCCGGCCGAGTAGAGAGACATTTGAGGTTGATGCCCCGAGGGACCGTAATCTTCCGAGAGAGTGGGTTCATCAACAAGCACCCGTCGTCGCTGCGGACAAGGAAGAGTGTGCTGCCTGTGGAGACACGATGAGCGACGTCATCATCCGGGAGGAGGACGCGGTGATGGACCTCACCATCGGGAAGGCTGAGGAAGGAGCCGTCTCGAAGAGCGAGCCAAGGGAACAGGGCTGGCAAAGGAGCCTACAGGCGCCCCACGGGTGGCAGACGGACGCGGTCGGCGTGGGACGGCAGGCGCTGGACCACAAGGCCCAATAGCTCTGACGGGAGGTCCTGTCATGATGGGCGGCGGCCGCATTGACTCGGCGGCGCCAGTACCTCCATCGCCCTTATGTTTTGCCCTAGATGGGTCTAACCGGTCCTCTCTCTTGTTTCTTGATTGACTTGGTCCAGTCCAAGTCCAAGCACGTTCGAACGACTTACGGTAAGATCGTTCCTGTCGGACGAACATGGCCCGGCTCTGTTAAGCAGCGCGTTCAGGACTCTCGGCACAAGGCCCTTGCCACGGCCTGCCGGCATCAAGGCCCTTGCTCTCTCGTTCACATCCTAAGAGCATCTCTAACGCGCCGACTAATGGATGCGTGCTTTATTCGCTTTTTGTCCAGTTTAGGTCGACTCGTCAGCCCCTTTTGTGTTTAGGTCGACCATACTTCCAACGAGCAGACCCAAGTCTCATGCACACTTGATTTCAAAAAAGGCATGCAGCCATAGATTGTGCCAGGGGCCATGTGTAAGTGCATCTAGTGCCCCTTAGTGATTTTGGTGTATTGAAGATTTATAGGTTAAGAAACTGATGAGTTTGTGAGTGTACACAGGTCTATAAGTTTATGAGAAGTTTGATATTTACAGATAAAGTCGACCCCTAAAGATGAATGTCTTCGACTGAAGACTTTGGATTTCTGAAGACTTTTTTGAAGACTTTGAAAGTGAAGAAATTGATGCGACCGCGATGACTTGATATTCATGCAAGGAATATGAAGCTTGAAGACTTTTGTTTTCATAATTTGGTTTTTCTCTTTCTTGAGTCATAGGAAATACCGTACTGTTAAAGGGGGTCGAGGAAATACTAAGGAAAAGTTATCAAGTGATGCTCATCTGAAAATCCTACACCTACCAATCCTTCGAGTGAAGCCATTGAAAATCTCATACAGTTCAGTCAATTTCTTCAGTGACAGAGACGAAGTTCTTCTAGTGGCTGAGGAATTTGTTCTGACTGAGGAGTTAGGAATTCGCCAGTGCGAATTGCCTACAAGTGAGGAACATGATAGCCCTGAGGAATTTGATACTCACATTTCCGACCGTTGCTGTGCTATGCGCCAGCGGTCCCAAAATATCTTATCCACCTAACGGTCATATCATTGAAGAGCATTTATGTCTTATCATGTCGGGCTGCTCCCTAGGCTATAAATAGCCGCCCCCTACAACCACTAGTTGGTCGGCTGCTCCGAGAGAAACTGACACTTGTCATTGAGAGCAACCCATCCTCCGAGGACTTTGAGAAAAAATCAACAAGTGAGGAAAAACCCCAAAACCCAAACACCTTCAAACCCAAAGTGATTGAGTATCACTGAAGAGATTGATCATGTGTGTATCCGACGCTTGTTACCTTTGAAGACTGTGCATCTTTCAGACGGTTAGGCATCATGGTCTGAGCATACAAGAGGGAATTGTGGATCGCCGAGTGACCGAGTTTGTGAAGGTTTGGAAGTCATCTAAAGACTTACCACGAGTGATTGGGAGAGGTCTGTGTGACCTTAGCTCAAGGGGAATACTGTGAGGACTGCGTGTCCAGGACTGGGTGTCCGGGACTATGTGTCCTCAGGTTTAAATACCTAGCCGCCCTAACCAGACGTACAACTGTCACAACAGTTGGAACTGGTCTACCAAATCATTGTCTTCACCAAGCTACTGGTTCTATTTCCTCAACTCTTTCATTTCCTCATTTCTGTATTATTGCACTTGATCATTACTGTTTGAAGACTTTGAATGAAGAATTTCTCAATTTCCTCAAACCTATTTCTTCAGTCAGTCCATCTTCTGCCTGCTTATCCTCTGTTTACGCTCTCTGTACTCTGTGCTAGTTTTCATTTCATCATGATGACCATGCTTATGCTCTGCTATGTTTGCATCTGAGTACTTATTCCGCTGCAAGTAGTTCTTCACCCAGGAATTTCCTCACCCTTAAATTCCTCAGTGAAGAATTCATAAAAATCGCCTATTCACCCCCCTAGTTGATATAACGCACTTTCACCATGCCATCGCCTCATTCCGATGCCATGCCAGCGGCCGGATTACATGCCAGTCTCCAAGAAAAACAACACACAGTTCATGCTGGCGCACTTGCCAGCACACACATAAAGACGAGAGTTCAAGCACATCATATCGGCCGTGGTCATGCCGGCACACTTTTCGACATAAAAAAGATGGCACTCTCCACCATAGATCACTCATCATCGAAATTGAGCATGTCGGCCTGCATCTTCTCGAACAAAGGCCTCTTCCTAGGCGACACCATGCTCAAGTCCACCTTCTTGATCTCCACCCCTATAATCATGCTAGTGAGATCCACTTCTTTTGCCTTAGTCTTGGCATTGGTGGCCTCGATCTTGATTATCTTCCTTTGCTTCTCTGCCTCCATCTCGAGCTTCTTCGCTTGCTTCTCAGCATTAAGCTCAAGCCTCCTCCTTTGGATTTCCATGAAGGCCGTCATTTTCTCTTCTTTGTCTTGCCGGCGCTTCTCCTTCCTTGTGTCCTTTTTGGTCATCCTGTCTTCCAAACTGGCATGCAAGGGAATCGGCGCCGCATCATGCCTGTCCTCTTTCTTGGAGTTGGTCTTCCCCCGTGACCGCGGCTTCTCTCCCTCACAAGGGTCCTCGACAGCTTTCTCCCCTCCACGCGCCTTGATGGCGGCATATTGCGCTTTGAACTTCTTGTCCCCGTTGATGACCATCCAACAATGGATGAGATTGAAAGACTTATTGTCATGTTGAGCCTTGAATGCCTTTAAAGTTTGGAATGCCTACAAATGAATGCCTCCTAAACTAGCTGGAAATCATATTAAGAATGTCGTGACGAGAAATTCTTGGCTTGTTTACTACCCATGGAGTGGAGCACAGTTAGGGTAATAATCACCAAGTCTGTGTCTATGTCACGAGCAATACTATATATATGTTTTTTCGGAGGTGGTGGTTTATGGGGAAATAGCACATGGACTCTTTAATTAGGTGGATGGATGTTTGTCTGGTGAGAATTAACATGTTCGGCTGTGGTGGTTTACAGGCCTTTTTTAACATGCTCTCTCTTACCTCCCTAATTACTAGCACATGTTGTTTACCGAAGCAATCCAAGAGCTCTATGTTATTACTTCCTAGTCAAGTGATGGTACTTAATTAAGGACAAAACTAGCATAACATGCATATAATTTCATCTACTACTAGGAATTGGTTATGTTGGATCATACAAGACTAACCCATTTCCATATGCAATAGCCGTTCGACTACTCATTCATTCAGAAACTTCTCGTCATTCTTTTAATCGATCAAGTTCCCTTCAACCAAACACAACATTTGCCTTCACTTTGTTTCTGGCAAGGGGTCACAAACTAAGCACACAGGTAGGGTCGTAACACATGATTCTGTAGTCCAGTGACATAATTAAAAGGCATGATAAACAGTTCTTGAATTGCTTTATCAACACATACCCCATGCTCACTGTTTGTTTTCCTCGGAAACTAAAAATGCAAGTAGAAAGGTCATATGATATGATTCTGCAGTCTAGTCACATACATGGCTAAAAAGAATGTTTTTGCTTGTATCGAATTACTGGTCTTCACATGATAAAGAAATGACAAACCGCTTTGACATACCTTTCTTAACACCGTAAGTCCGTCATGCGGGCGACATGCTGTTCTCAAAAGGTAGCTGAAAACATAGCTGAAAATGAGTTGGTTCCATCGACTAGAATAACATGCATATCAAGTTCTACTCTTGTAAGTTGGTTACTGTGAATTATTCAGGACAAATTTATTTGCAAATGCAATTCCCTTCAACAGCAGGCTCGTTCGAACATTCTTTTCATGTGAGTTGGCTTTAACAAAACATAGTATTTCCCATCATTTAGTTTTCGTCGAGGAATCATACACGAGACATGCAATTAGGATGTCACATGACTGCAAAGACATGATTGAGTGGCTTGCTCAAGACATATCCCATGCTCACGGTTTATTCATCTATTTCTTAGAAAGAGATAATGAAGAAAAGACATGCATAGAAATCCTATATATACTCCACTGTCTTAGGATGTCAAACAGTCAAAGTGAATGTGGTATGTTTTCAGATTTGCTTCTCTCTTTATCCAGCTTCAGTCTATCTAAAATATTGGAGGGAAACAAATATACATCTATCCTCTCCCGCCTAATCCATCTCCCAATGTATTTCCTCAGTGGTACGAGCCCATTCGCTCCACCACTGCCTTTGTCAAGCTAGAGCTCATGTCTATGCCACCATACGACCTTGCAATGACACTAGAATCCAAGGTCGTGGTCATGACCATCCATGCCTCGTCGACGAAGGGAGCACAAAGACAGGCCATGCAAACGCTAGGTTGTGTGTAGCATCAGTGGAAGCATAGAGCTTTGTTGATATGACGATGGAGGCTGGCAATGCCAAGGCGGGCTGCTTTGGTCGGGTTGCCCAAGCTCCGTGACGCTAACTGTTCATGCAGTAGGCGTGTTCGAAACGTCGACCATCCTCACCATGGCCTCGACTTGCGCGATGGTGTGAAAAAGTCTACTTCACTCCGTTTCAGTGTTCTTTAAGTGGCTTCATTAAATTAACCTGTGAGCTCAGTATTGTTCAGTTCCAACCTCACCGAGACGTTAAGTAGTGTCGAGTTGCAACATGTTGGTTGAGGTTGCGGATGAGTTCCAAAGTCAAACATCTCAATTTATTGTATGTAGGACGGCACACACAATGTGTGTGGGTCGTGGCGTTTTTAAGATGAGTACTTTATTATGTGTGTTCCTTTTTGGTGTTTGTCCTGCCCCGCGTGTGTCCAGATTCAAGCTCTACGATCTAAGGCCTGAGATGGCCTAATCTCAGCCTCCCTATCTTCTTACACCTCGTGTCACTTTTATTCTTCTTTTCTCCTTCGATAAAGGATCGCGTTGGTCCCAGCCCTCTCTCATTTCCTCCATGGATTGTCGATCTCGCTGACATGAAAAAATGGATCACAGTACATCAGTAACCATTGTCGATGTCTCGTGTAGTCAAATCGGTCACTGTATTCGGAAAAGTTGACGTAGTCACACTGAGACTAAGTAGGTCATTTTTTCCTATAAAGGGTGGATTTTATTACTCAAAATGAGCATCAAGATAATACAAACATAGTGAGCACAGACCCGGCCTCTTCATATCTAGGATGTACACAGCCAACACTAACGCACACACACAAAAAACCGCCGACAAATAGCAAAGTCTATAAACCAAAGCTATGCCTAAGCAAGAAAAAAAAAGCCCTAAAGCGTTCTAAATCACGACCGACAAACTACAACAATGACCATATCCGCATCAATCATCTCATGACACCACAAGGAGATCGAGATTCTTTAACAGCAACGCCTTCAGGAAGGGAGCGACGCTCGAGCACCGCCATCACTGGAACCAACCACCAAAGAGCAAAGTCTAGATTTTCACCCTGAAAAACCTGTTCGAGCGTTTTCAAGCAATGTCTTCAACATGGTAACGACGGCAAAACACCGTCATTACCAGGTATAACCGACATGGACCAGACCTAGGTTTTCGCCCTGAAGCTCAAGACCGGGTGCTCAAAAAGCACCACCATCGAAGTCAAGCATGTGTTATTGTCGCTACCACTTTTCAACAATCTTAGCAGCTACATGTGTTGGGTTAGCAAACCAACAGTCTTCGCTGCGCAACCATACCCTCTGCGTCAGGGCATCGTCCATAGATTGCATAACACTGCCGAAGCAACCACCTGATATTGGAGAGTATCGCTCGCAAAGACCTTTCAGTCTCCATCGCAGTCCGCTGTGAGGCCTCTGCCATAACCAACACCGACGAAGTAGCACTTCACCACCTATTGCCACCTCGCCGGCCTTTGAACACCACCGTGTATATCCAGCCAAGCCTGCTACTACCGGTCGGACCTCACACGTACCAGTCTTGCCGCGATCCGTGTTGCACCCGCCGCGCCAGAATCCTTTCAGAAGCGCGGTGGAGAATCCCGATCCAGCTAAGGACGAGGGCCTCACGTCGTCACCCTCCCTGGCCAGATGCAAGCCGGACCACACCGGTGACACACTGTTGTAGGTGTCGGACATGCACCAGCCAAAGATCTGGGACCAACCGATTGCATCTCTATTAGGCACTACCGGCCATGACGGAGGATCGTGAATCTGCTTAAAGGACTCAGCCGGCAAGGAGGCAAGCCAGCGAGAGCCGTGCCACCCTGCAACTAGGAGCCACCATGCCACCGGACGCCATGCCCCACCGCCAACCGATGGGTTGCGTCGACACGCCATCACGAAGTGCTGCCCTGCAGCACGGGAGCCGCCGCGAGGAGACGCCCCGTCACCGCAGTCGGCCGCGAGGGCTTCTCCCGGGCGGCGGCGCGGCGGGAGGAGTGGGTAGATCGGCTGGCGGCGCTAGGGTAGGGCGTGCGCCCGAGTCACCGTGGACTGGGCGATGCGGGGCTCTAAGTAGGCCGTGGTGAATCAATACAGTCACCGAGCCAAGGTGCATCTGCTTTGGGAGACGAAATGCCATACATTAGGTTAGACACTGCACTTGTTCTACTCCAATTCATTACTGGGCAAGGATCAAAGGTCCCTTCTCATACGCAATCCTGGTTCATACTGATGGTTCAGCGGCAATGCCAAATTAGCCCTTCTCAGGAGGAATTAATGCAGCTTCAACTTGTTGGGAAACTTTGCTGTACTCTGCAGTTGGGAGTCCTGCGGAAGGATGTTGTGATTTTCTTTTTTCCCGATAGAAGGCCTCCCCGATGGCTGCTGCTCTGCTCGGGGAATGATTTGTGATTGCTTGTGCGGCTATGCTGTACTGCAGTAGCTGTAGCAATTCAAGGAGAAATAGTTTGGGCCTGCAGTGTAGGATGATCATGCTTTTAAATCTAGGCCGATACGGCCGATATATCACTTTTAGGGCTCTACCGATATAAACATAACATATCATTTCGTAAATTTCATTTTCAAACATATCATCCGATATGAACCGATATATCGTCTGATGTGGCCGATATCTAGCCTGATATGTCCACCGATATAGAACGATATGTAGATGACAACAATTATTTATGAGAATGTAGTGAAATAAGATTATGCATTTACAACTACATTATATGTTATCAAAGTCATGCACAATGTTTCGTGCAAATGCATATATATCATATTGTTTCCATTCATAGAGTAAGGATTTTGTGAATCTTTCCCTAATAGTTTCTTTTTTTCGACAAAGGAAATATATTAATATCGCGGAGATACCAATAGTTTCTTAATCAACAAGTTAATAAACTTGAAATGTAAAAGTGTCATGTTAATGCATTGACATCATACATTATGTTTTACTAAAAATAAATGTTTTGAACAAGAATAATGCGAAAAAAAACTAGACATGTTTTCTCCGATGTATCTATATATCATCCGATATATCACCAATATCCGACATCCGATATGTCAAAGCCAAACCGATACCAACCCGATATCCGATATTTCAAAGCTTGAGGATGACTGCTTGGTGTGAGTGGAGTCGAGTCGATCATCGCTGGATCACTTCCCCGGACGGCCAAGAAGATGTGCTCTGGATTTGGTTTTCTGCTGCTCCTTTTGTTTGGGTTGTTCTATACAACAGGCGGGGGTCAGCAGCAGTTTAGTCTTCCTCTGCGCTGTAGCCAGTAGGTGGTGTAGATTCTAGGCTAGCAGGTGGTACTGCTCCAGCATGCAACTCATGTGAACGGCCATCACTATGACCAAGCCTACTATCAAAGATGATGTCATCTATCCATCTCGTTCAACTTTTGTGAAGACGGTTTCTAATCGCGAGACCAAGAAATTTAAGCATTCCGTGCGAGAAGCGGGCAGGAAGGACATTTAATTTGAGCATGTTGCACGCTAGGTTTGAAATTGGTCGGGGTCCTTCTCGTTTCTAGAACAATAAGGATGTCTTGGCAAATATTCTGACATGTTGTGTGATCCTACACACCATCATATCATCATTGAGGATGAGGGGGCCGGGATATTCCAAGCCCCATGGACCATGAAAATGTTGGATCAACTATGAGGCCTAGCAGGCACACAAACCGCATTCAAGCATTTCTTTAGGTGTACAGGAAAATTGAAGACTGGGTCTCCCATGATGAGCTATGTGAGGATATCATTGAGCATCAATGACGGCTAGCTAGGAGATAGCTATGATTATGTTTCTTTCAAATTCATTTATTTATATTTGGAAATTTTGTTTCATTGGATTTTTAGTTGTATTTTAATTATTTGTTATACTTGGATTAATGGTTTTTAATAATATTTGCTAAATTATTCAACTATTTGATCTAAATTCAAGTATAAACTAGAAAACATAAAACATAAAAAAATGGAACACGCATTACGGTGATTATGTGCTTGCGTGAAGCCTCAAAAAATTATGGAGCATGCTCCATACACATTATGGAGGCTACGAATATGGCCACTCTACTAGTGATGTTACCCACCGCATGCCACTTCTCATTTCTTGTGGGCATGCAACTGGTAACCATTTTTTCAGTAGTGTTACTTGGTAGCATTGTCAGGCCTACAACCGCACACAGGGACACAAGAGACCCAAGGGCAGGGGCAGAGCCAACACCACACCACCACCACCATCACCTCCAACACACTACAAGGAAATCAGTCTATCGTACAACAAAAAATTGTTGCAATGAATCCAAAATCATGGCTGTCGGGTCTATGTTCATGTATGACGGTGTAGGACACATAGCGGCACATAGCCAAAAGAACAACTATGGAGGAAGAATGCATAAGTAGACGATGACATGGCAATGATGGGCTAGGGCGGTCGGCTACGTCAATGCCTTGGTGACCGAGGTGAGGCGGGCTGCACGGGTTTGATCCGGATGACGTGGGGCTCGGCGGCATCCGACGATGACTTCACATCAAGGAGACGACCCACAATGAATGGTGTCGTGATGACTGAGGTGACACAGGAAGCGACGGGGTAGATCCAGGCGATGTAGGAGGACTCTAGATGTCGGGAGCGAGAGGAGTCGCGGCTAGGCAGGAGAGTGGTGGCGAAGATTTGGTTGAGAAGCGCTCGATAGTGATACAAGAGGGAGGGGTAGGGAGATGAGTGTTTGGGTTATGGGAAGGCAGTCGAACGGCTATAATGCCCCTTGAGATCACCACTGAAAATTTAGCGAGGTGGCCGGTCAATGGTGTCACCGCTCATGGGCGAAACTTGGCAACCAATCTGTAATGGCGATGTATCAGTGATACGCCCACCCGAGCAAGAGGGTGAACTACAATCATTGGTCCATCTGTGTTGACTAATCTACATAGCCATCGATGTCTCATTACTTATCGGCCGGTGTTGTCTCGTCTGTGAGACTGTCACCACTGACAAATGTTCAGTAATTGTAACATTATTTATGGTAGTGATCTTTCTCAATGGTAAAAAGTTCATCTAGATAGTAGTTTGCCAAATGTGCAATGTGATGTCGTGTATGGATTAATGGTACGAGAAAATAGACAAGCAACCATTAAATGTGGATAAGTATATTTTCATGAACAAAGAACAAATAAGGTAAAGCATGTTCAAATTGTGAAACAAATAAAAAAATACTTTTTTAGTTTTCCAACCTTGGTGTCTAATTAAACTATATAATTTGGTTTATAAAACATGAATATATGAACATTTAGTATATTAATTAAAACTAAAATTAACATTATATATTGTATTTGATCATTGTATGTTTGAAAAACATTTATGAATAATATGAGAAGCATTAATATAATGAAAAACGTTTCCAATGCATGTTGTGGTGGTCCCTTGGCAGGGCGGTCTGCCGGAACTAGAGGCGACACTTTTCAATCAATTATTTGCTTCTCTTGATCTTTAATAAGCGAAGCAACGAGCCTATAAGGTGCTATTGTGGTGATATAAGATGTGTACATGTTGAGATAAATAGAGTAGTGGGGATGAAGTAATAACGAAAAACTGTTTTTCATGCATGTTGAGGTGGTCCTTTCATGATGTGGCATGTGTGCACGCTAAAATAAATATAAGCAGTGGTGATCAACTACTAGATATGTACAATTAGGCATAGTACTAATTGTAGGTTCAATTAACTAGCTGTTTTGATTTGAATGCAAACAAGAGGGAATAGTTAGCTGTTGGTATTGGAACTTGGAAATGATTTTTATTTCTAGTGCAGGAATTTGGAAATGACTTCATACAATATTGATGGGTGACTGTTAGCGCAACAAGTTTCTTGTGTGATGTGATGACAAGGACTGGCTGAAGGGCCCTATTTAAAGCTTCATACATGGTTGAGCATAGCTATGTTGTAAGAATTTTCCTCTAGATGATCAAAGTCCGAATCATGTTTCTGCTACTTAACTTTGTTATGTAATTGAGATTTGTACATTGAGATATTGGAGGAACTACCACACATTTGCAAAGCAGGCATGGCTACTAAGATTGGTTATGCTTCTTCGCATGCTCCTCTCTTATCAGAGTCCACAACCCCTTACAATCGACCTGGACAACCAGAGCTTCGAGGAGGTTCACCAAGCAATGGAGCGGGCGTTGGCTCCTCGCCTTCCGACGGTTTGCCAGGCGAAGTGGATACTCTTCCATGCGGACGGCCTGCAGGCTCTCGTCTCCTTGATGACTGCACTGGCAGATGACCTACAGGCTGGCCGCATCCCGGCCAAGAAGGCCAAAGCTGTTGCCGTGCACTGCCACGATGTGGTTGAGGAGGAGGTCGACTTCGGCGAGTTGGGGGTCCCCCCTGCACCACCTACCGTAGGACCCCGTACTGCATGATGGACGAATTGAGCGCTGACATCTCTATTTCGCCAAAGCTCCCATGTGTCTGTCGTTTGTCGGAGGGAGGATTCATGACATATGTTATCGTCCTGGTTACCATGACAAGGCAATGCTGGTTTGAACTTGGTTCCTGCCGCAAGCGGCTAGATGTGCAGGTACAAAGCTAGCACCACACTCCCTGATCGATTCCTTTGTGAGAGACGTGCTAGTACTAGTTGGCCGTTGGCAAAAGCTAGCTTAGCTAGAACGATCAGCTTCGATCGACTTCCTAAATAGCGTATCCTATCCGGACACTGCGTACACACATACTACGGGAGAAACCCACGTCGGGTTTAACTTCAACAATAGCAATCTCGGGACCGCTAACACCAGCGTTTTCGACGCACCTGCGTCACCAAATCCAAACGGAGAGCAACACAGACTTATGAGAGGGGACACCGCGCCTTTATAAATTATGTTGTGTCTCCTCCCACAACCGATGTGGAACTAAACCCAACAATCACAGACACCAAATCCGAGCCCTTAAATGCCGCGCACGCGTCCGGGTGCGCCCACGCGCAGTGACCAGTCGCATGTCAAATTTTCCTTTAAACAACCGTACACCTCAATTAGCAAACCTCAAATCCATACAAACACATCCAACGTAACATAAACAATGCAACACAAATCGTCCGACTACTACATCAGGACGATAGATTCAGTAAAGGAAGGCCTCGAATCAGCTGATGCCATCGGACTACCAAAAATTTGCATGTTCTACCTATATACTAGCTATGGAGAAGATCATCCATGGCTGCCCTTTCCCTTCCCGTCACCCATCTTTCTCGCGAAGTAGCCCTAAAAAATGCAAAATGGATCAAGTCGGATCTACTCTTCGTCGGAGCTATCTGACCCATTGTTGTCCTCCTTCTCATCTTTGGGGGGGCAGTCCAGCCATGCCACAGGCCACCCAATTGTGCTCTCGGGCGAGAGCATGCGTGTTCCTCCGCTGCTACTTTTGTTGGATGCGGCCACGGATGGCCTCTTCCTCTATGACAGAGTGCCCCACCTATTCCGCCACCAACATGTCGGCAGTGTGGCGGGCCTCGGCCACCCTCATTCTCTCCTTCCCACAACGGCCAAACCGGTCCCGGTAGCACTCATATTCCGAAGGACCGGAGATGGGGAGGCTAACGGACCACAATGATCCACCCCTGGCGGACCTGAGCACCCGTTGTGCCTATGCAATGGATTCGCGTCGGACATATCCCGCCGTCGGTCGGGCGCAGTCCTCCTGGAGTGGTTGAGGGCAATGCGGACGGCCATAGCCTCCTCCAACCCGCATGGGTCGACACCCGGCGGATCCAGAGAGGTCGAAGTCAGATCCGCTTCCTGCCATGCTGGAGAAGGCCGAATATCGCTGGATGTGAGTTTGGGGGCGGAGTGGAGTGGCTAGGGTTTGGAGAGATCTCCATTTCCATATAGGGGCATGTTTTCTCTGAATCAGTTCGTTCCTAGCTAGTCTATAGTGGAGCTTATATTATTCTGATGGCCGTCATGGATATAGTACTAGACTATATACGTATCAAACAAATGGAAGGTCGAGGCCAAAGCAGAGGAGGAAACAAAGGAAGAAGCACTTCTGGTTTACTTTCAAGCGTTTTTTTAGTTGATGCCCAACCGTATATGGTTTACCAGTACCAGGTCTTAAATACTTTAACCCCGAAAAATTTCTACAGTAAAGGTATTTGTCGACGACAGCAATTTTTAAGTTGCATGACGGATCTCCGTATATTAAACAATTTTGCCCTACTACTATGCTGGTTCATGTGTGATATGACTCGTTATCTTAATTTGAGTTCTGGCAGGGCATCAGAAACTAAACATGATTCAGATATCTTTGCCGCGAGATACACCTATTTAGCATTTGCCAGTCTATTTTAAGACCTCAATGGGTCATTATTACGTTGGGTTGCGTCTACTCTTCGTCATGCGGTTGGTGTTGCCCAACTACAAAGCAATTCATGCTGATTTTTTTTTCATTAACCATATTGTCACTTGTATGCAAGTAGCTCTATTATGTCACACAATTTTGTTGTGTACTCACATGACAAAGAAATAATAACAGCTCCTGAATGCATGTTAAAAAGTTAACACATGTCATGCTTACCTGGATGGAGAAAGATCCTAACAAAGACTGTAGTAGATATAAGCCAGACCTATATGTATGTACTCGATCACCTGTCTTGCCTTAGTTAGGGCAGTTCTAACCGATCCCCAATAAATAGTGGAGGATCCGGCCAAGTAAACCCTTAGTGGAGTACATTTACTCCACGAAGTTTTGGCCGGACCTAGCCGATCCCCTATATATAGCGGAGTAATTTTTTGTTTTTTCTGAACTTTACAATTCTATTATACATTGCAACTACATATTAGCGCACATATAGAAACTAAACATAACATAAATGTTCAAGCAAATCACGAATATAGTTTACACACCGAATTTAAAGATTACAAACCGTTATTCAAATTTGAACACATCAAATGGTCCAAATGTATCGAAGAACATGTGATAAAATAATAGGACTCACTATGACCTTGCTAGTGATGCTTAATAAGATTTTCTTGGAGTTGAGCATGAACATGTCGGTTCTCGATCTTGCGATGCTCTTCAAGGAATGCCAGGATCCTGTTCATATCATACTCTGGCTCAAACGGAGTCCCGTTGGTGATGTACCAAAAGTTCTCAGGCATATCCCTCTCGTCTTCAATGATCTTAAAATATGATGCAACAAGTCACGATCCGCCATAGAATCTTGGAGCTCCAGTACTCGGTAGGGACACGAACAATTGCAAAGCGCTTCCGAAGCACACCGAAGGCTCTCTCCACATCTTTGCTAGCAGCTTCGTGACATTGGGTAAAGTGAATTTTTTTTTACCTTTTGGACACGAAATTGTTTAGTTCTTCCTGATTACATTGCATATTTGACGGAGAATCTGCTGCCAAGTCATGTAAACATGCCGGCTGAATCCAAGAAACCATCTTCCACCACTAAGCCAGAGTTCTGACAAGTCCTGATGCTGTTGCGGTGGGTGGAACGGTCAATCAGAGATATACACTTTCTCCCGCCAGAAAACAGATATACACCTTAATTGTGGGGAACTGCAAACACGCCTTAATTGATCATTGTCTCTGTATCTAGTATTACCTCTATCCCAAAAAACTTGTCTTAGATTTGTCTAGATACATATGTATTTGTGCTCTTGTCTTTTGATTCCAGCATCGCGTCCCACCAAAGTACTTCTTTTGCTTGTTCAGACTTCAGAATCATCCTTATTGATCAGTGTTTTTTTTTCAAGCCAAGAGCCACATCGTCGATTTCCATTAAAGAAACCGCAACAAAGTTTTACATAGAACATAAACCATAATAAAGAAAAAGGGAAGCAGAGGGCACTGCATGGTAAAAAGGCCACATCCAGCCCATGCAACTACGCCATGAAGCATAACTACAATTCATTTGTGCACTACAACTAGAACAGTGGAAACCAGTATTATTTGTGTGCCCCACTTCATTTTTGTTCTTCCTGGTTTGTAGTGCTGCATCTGCGAGACCATTCTTTTTTGCTTCCTAAAAATCCTTCAATCAAAGTGATTATTTCTCATGTTTCATTTTGTAAGGATTATATAGGCAACTAGGCTCCAGTGGAGACCAAAATTTTTATTAATTAATACCTGTGCATCATGTTGTTTGTCAAGCATATTAATGCTTTGTTGGGAAAAAAATCATCTCTTTCTATTTGTGTCATACTGCAGATGTAGTGATTGGTTGCCATCTAGCAAGAATGATATATCATTTGAAAGTTGTACTGAGCACGTTGCTGACGAAATACACCACCATAATTATATCAATCCACTGTTTGATGGATCCAGTTTAATTAATCGTTCAACTAAATGATGATTTCATACATTTCAACTGTTATTTGTGTGTGTACAAAAGCTAGTCTTGATGAATCTTTTGAATCCAGTGCATTTTCGCGGGTAACATTTATCTTCAGCTACTTTGTAAATGATCTCCGGTGGGTGCAGCGGTCGCAAGGCTTCTTCGATTTTGTTGATCCGCCATTGTCGGCATTTGTTCTTTTTTTTCACTTTCGTTTCTTTTGGGCATGACTGTGCTGCTTCCGCCTCAGCACCTATCGTTGGTTGTATTGGTATTGGTTGCTTCGTAATACGAAACGGGAAACCCTTTTTCGGAGTTTGTAAATGATCTGGCAGCTGCTGAATGTGTTGGTAGGTGTGGTGCTCTCATTGAATAGAGTGAGGGAGGTGGGCCATCTAATGGAGTGAGAGGTGAGCCATTCAATGTGTGGGTAGGTAGAGACATCTGCTGGCCTTTTATCTGACAGATGAACACCATTGTCACTGTCCTCCCTGTTGCATCATTAATTACAAAGATGATATTGTTTTTGTTCACTATTTTAGTAAGTGAGCTATCAACTTTTTAACCTTTGTGATAAACCTTTTCCCTACACCTTTCACTTTCTATATTTTCTTCACTATTACACATTTTTCTTCCTAAACAAAAGATATTTTCAATGGTCGTTGAGTAACTAGTCCGTGTGAGTCAGGATGGCACTTTTTACCATTTCACGCCCTTCTAAAAGTTCTATTCTAAATTATACTGTAGTTGCTTTAGTTGACTTGTTTTGTTAATTTTGTTTCACCACTATTTTAGCAAGTATTTTCAGTCCTAGCTAACTTGCCACTATCTGAAAATGGTATTTCTGTGAAGCTAAATAGAATGGAACATTATGCATGTGAATGCTAGACTATTTTCTTTTTATTGAAAAAACTTTCCTATTATTGGAGTTAAATGTGTGTGTGTGGTGGGGGGGGGGGGGGGGGGGGGTTGCAAGATTAATTGCATTCCACAGTGGAAGCAGCGTTTGGACTCCACGACAGTAGGCTGAATCGCAACAGTGGTGTCGCACAAGTTGTGCTGCAAGACTAGACCAAAGTCTTTCGTTTTCCCACAAGCTAGTACCCGGTGACTTTAACTCTCAAGCGCCAGTAGATAGTTCGGTGATGCATTTATATAACTCCTTCTGTACACAACCTAGTCAAATAATGGTGGCCTGCAAAAATGTCATAGGCCTCAGTCTTTCTCTTCCTCGCAAGCCAGAAGGCAACACTTCTTCCTCACATCATTCTCTTTTCCATTCTGCACTACACTAGCTTGTGTGTTCTCCTGTATTGTGTCGAGAGTGTTGTGCCACAGCCAGTTGAAGCTTTGGACGAGAAGCGCGCGGGGGGGAAGGGGGGCACATGCCCCCTGTCCACCCCATAATAGTGCGCCATTATCTATACCTAATATTAAAGGATGAAGACTTTCATAGTTCTCCATACATCATTTGTTTGTATCCGTTAATTTTATGTTACACAAAGATCGATAGACGAGATTTAAAAACAGGTAGATTTTTTATTTTAATAAAAAAACAATTCATCCATTTGCCGGTTTACATTAGACCGTCTTCCGTCATGCCCTGCCCGGCCACGCGCCCACCGAAAAAAATTCAAGCAGGACTCTAAGCCACGCAACGTGGTTAAATAGCACCGAGCCCTCACAGAGCTAAACAATGTTTCGTGGATACATCCAAAAAAACATGAGCCGGCGCATGCCTACCCGTTGGTCCGTCCCAACGACCCGATCCCATTGATGCCCGTCGGAGCACCTCTCGTCGCTCTCCACCGCCGGTGACGCCAACCTCCCCCAAGTCGCTGGTGTCTGCGCCGATAGCTCCACTCCCGACCAAACAGACGAGGCCAGCACGCCACCCCCGGCTCCTCTCATCCCCGATCCGGAGCACTAGCCTCTTCTCCTCCCTCAACCCACATCTGGCAGCAGCGCCAGGAGCTAGGCCAGCGGCAGCGATGCTGGTTGTTGTTTTGCTAATAGAGGAGAGATGGTTTGGCACTGCTGCATGCGGAGGGCTTCAAGATCGGATCCACCAGCGGTCGCCATCTCATCCAAGCGAAAGACTTCATGATCTGCATCAACACAAATCTTGTTGGAGCACACTGGCCGAACGACGGCGTCCAGGCGGCTGGGCGACTCATCATCATCAGCAACTCCGGCGCGTCTCCAGCTCCATAGCCACGCGCCTGCAGCGTCGTCATCAACCCATGCACCGATCTGAGCGGCGTGCAGCTGCGAAGGACACGCGTACGTCCGATCACGGGAGGGCGTTAGCTCCCGCGTAAATTTCCTTCGTGTACAAGTATGGACGAAAGCTACCGGCGTACACGAATCTCCGACAAGTGGCAACTCCGACGCGGGCGAGCGACTTGAGCCAACTTCGATCCAGACAACACCCCGCGAGCAACGGTTGGGCACGCGACCCTCAGCCATTCCACATGTGTGGCATCCAAGACACGTGAACACCAGCAGAATCCGGCAAGACGGGTCTCATCATCATGAAAGCACACGATCAACTACGCGCGCCACGCATGATACGTCTACATCTACGTAAGCTATAACATTGGAACACCAGCCGGTATGCTGACACCAAGTCAACTTCCGTGCAACCGAACGAGAGTAAATTGCTGAAAGCCATCACATTTGTGGCACGGATACTGCTAAGCCACCACTTTTGCCAAAAATTTCAAAAAACCACCACTTCCTCGGCAAGTGAGTAACAAAAAGCACTAAACGTGCTGTGAGCCGCGGCTAACTGAGAATCTGACTTATCGGGCCCACCTGTCGAAGCCGCCTGGCAAAGGGCAAACGGCAAAGCGGAAACGGCCGTTAGGACCCCGCTAGTTAAGCCCAGCGCGCGCACGTTAGGGCATTCCTCCCCAACCGCTCTCTTCTCTGCTCTGCTCCTTCCTTTCTCGTCGCCGCCGCCAGCGCCGTCGCGAGCAGCTTCGCACCGCTGACGGGAGGGGAGACATGGTTTCTTGGTCTGAGCCTTCCGACTCTTCCGACTCTTCCTCTGACGATGTGAGCCGGGTAAGATTCTGCTCATGTGCATCTAGGGTTAGGGTTAGGGAGAAAGGGGAATTTCTTCCCGATAGCAATTGACTTCATTTTCCCTCTGCTTAGGTACCTGCCAAAATGGAGTGCACGGAATGGAGCAGCATTGCTTTGAATCATCCTGCACGTTGTGAGCATCGTGCGCCCTGTGAGAAGTTTGTTGCCTTTGAATCGACTGACAGCGGTAGGAGGTTCCTGGGGTGTGGGAAAAAGGTGATTTTCTGACCAGTTCAATTAGTTCTTGAAGTGTTGAAGTGATTTTATGTAACATGTGAATTCATTACTAATAGAATTGGTCTGAAATATGTGAATCCACTGAAGTGCTCAGTTGACTAATACAATAAGTCTGAAATTAGGCAGTGATACAACAACAGTACAAAATCCATGAGTAGGCAGTGGAGTAGTTTTGTACAATAAGTCTGAAATTAGGCAGTTTCCAATTTCTTACAGGTTGTGGCCATTCTGTTTTTAAATCATTTTAGCTCTATATTTGCTATCCAGTAGTAGGCAATGTTGTACTAGAAACATGGATAATTAATGGATTGTTGTTTTTTATTTTTATCACTAATGTTTTTAGAAATTGGTTTAATTAAATTTCCTTTCTTCATACATTCATAGGATGTACCCAAGTGCAACTTTGTGGACTGGATTCCCAGAGTGGCCAGTCCAATTGAAGCAAGCTTTAAATACCATCTGGACTATGCATGAGGAGGAGTTGACCAATAGGTTGAGGCAGAATGTTCTTAATGCTGAAGAAGTAGTGAAGG
Source organism: Triticum aestivum (assembly GCF_018294505.1). Taxonomy (NCBI): domain Eukaryota; kingdom Viridiplantae; phylum Streptophyta; class Magnoliopsida; order Poales; family Poaceae; genus Triticum; species Triticum aestivum. The sequence continues at coordinate 4,196,511 of NC_057796.1, read as the reverse complement.
TAATGGAAGAGAAGAGGAAGATGAAAAATGACCTGAGGTTTTTTAAAGTTGACTTTGCCAAAATGGTGGCTGACAAGGAGGATGCAATTACCCAGTTAGGCAATGCAAGGTTGGTTATTAGTGACCTGAAGGAACAGATTGAGAGAAAGAACTTGGCTGACAAATCAGACACTAACATTCATCAAGTGCTGAGGGCCAAAGCAGAGAAAGAGAGAGACCAAGAGAAGGAAGAGAAGGTGAAGCTTGTGCAGGAGATGGACAAGATCAAGCAGGAGAGGGCCACGTTGTTGGAGGAGAAGGAGAAGTGGAAGCAAGAGAAAAGGCACCTGGAGTCACTATAGGTGATCTGTTCAAAGAGAAGGGGGCCACCAAGGGGAAGATCAGGAAGATCAAAGAGATAGTTGATGAATGATTCAATGATTTTGTAGTTGTATCTGCTAGAGTACTCTATCTGCTATTTGTGTCACTAAAAGTGCAAGACATTTGTACTGAATTTAAGCTGGATTAATTTGTGTTGCTGGATAATGCTATTATTTTGTGTTGCTGGATAATGCTATTAATTTGTGTTGCTGGATTAATTTGTGTTACTGGATAGTGCTATTTCTGCCACATTTTTGTTGAACCTGTTGATGTTGATGTACTCCAGGTCTTCCATATTTCTGAGGTATTTTACCATCATCAGCAGGTGATGTAGATGTATAAGTAGAAGTACCAGTTATTGTTTAGGGAGTAGGTGGTTTTGGTTGTTTTTGTTTAGGGAGTAGGTTGTTTTGGTTGTCGTCGAGGGTTCGATGACCCCTAATCTAGGGTAAGGTAGTTTAGGTTGTCGTCGAGGGTTCGATGACCCCTAATCTAGGGTAAGGTAGTTTAGGTTGTCGTCAAGGGTTCGATGACCCCCAATCTAGGGTAGGGTAGTTTAGGTTGTCGTCGAAGGTTCAATGACCCCTATTCTAGGGTAGGGTAGTTTAGGATGTCGTCGAGGGTTCGATGACCCCTATTCTAGGGTAGGGTACTTTAGGTTGTCGTCGATTGTTCGATGACCCCTATTCTATGGTAGGGTAGTTTAGGTTGTCGTCGAGGGTTCGATGACCCCTATTCTATGGTAAGGTAGTTTAGGTTGTCGTCGATGGTTCGATGACCCCTATTCTAGGGTAGGGTACTTTAGGTTGTCGTCGATGGTTCGATGACCCCTATTCTAGGGTAGGGTACTTTAGGTTGTCGTCGATGGTTCGATGACCCCTATTCTAGGGTAGGGTACTTTAGGTTGTCGTCGAGGGTTCGATGACCCCTATTCTATGGTAGGGTAGTTTAGGTTGTTGTCGACGCTTCGATGACCCCTATTCTAGGGTAGGGTTGCACCCAAATGACCCAAACCATTTAGGCTTGACCAAAACCCACAATAATTCTGCTACAATAAGAACATGTAGGATTGACCCAAAACACACAAAAATTCTGCTACACTAACAGCATTTATGCACTCAAAACCAACAATAATTCTGCTACAATAACAACATTTAGGCTGCACTCAAAACCAACAATAATTCTACTACAATAACAGCATTTAGGCTTTACCAAAAACCCACAATAATTCTGCTAGATCAACATAACTCCACAACAGCATGAAGGCTTGATCACACATAACATAGGTTCACATAACATAAATACCACATAGGTTTTTAGGACTCAAATTGAAACATAGGTTCATAGGACTGAAATTACCACATAGGTTCAGAGGACTCAAATTACACAGGTTCACATGACCCCAATTCAAACACAGGTTCAAAGGACTCAAATCATCACACATCCAAGTTTCTCAAGACAGATACATGGTTTATAGCCCCAAAAGTTTCAAGCACTGGCAGATATCAAAGATCACACATTTCCACTTGCTGTGAAGTAGCTCTTCAGTCTTCCATATTTCTCAGGTTTCTTCCTTGAACCTGTTGCAGCATTTGATGCTCCACCAACTCTTCCACCTCTCACTGACCTCTGTTTTTTAGCAGCAGCAACAACAGTTGATGAAGATGTAGAAGTACCAGCAGCAGAAGAAGTCCCTTCTCCACATGCAGGCCTAGCTGCTGGCCTTGGTGCTGAGAAAGCAGCCCTTGTTGCCCTAGGAGCAGCAGTTGGTGCCCTAGGAGCAGCTCTTGGTGCCCTAGGAGCAGCTCTTGGTGCCATAGGAGCAGCAGTAGCATTAGGTGGAGTGTAGGATTCTGCCTTTTGCCTTCTCTTTTCCTGCAGTTTTTAGAACAAACAAATAATTAAAATCTACATAAGCAAAATCAGATACAATGATGAAAAAATATGTACCATGCTTCTATTTTTCCTCATCTGGAGATCAGGCCTCAAAGGTTGTCCACAATTAGTAAACCTGTGGCACATTAACCTACAGTTGCCACATCTGATTGTAGCCATTCTAGAGGTATCTTTTGGTTTAGGCACTTCAAACCTTCCCTTCTTCCTCTTTTCTTCTTTTCTTCCACTCTGGTCCTCTTTGTGGAATACAGGAGGCTCAATATCAGGTTTTCCTGACTTGACCCAAGCATCTTCTCTAGGAACTGGATACACTATTGGTTTGTATGCCTCCAAATACATTGCTTTCCTCAAGAAAGGACTTACAAAATCCTCAGGTTGCATCTTGGCCTTGTAAATTGCACTGCAACCATGGTTGCATGGCAAACCTGACATGTCCCACTTCCTGCATCCACAAGTGTGCTCCTCAAGGTTCACAGCATAGGTCTTTGGCCCACTGCTTACTTGCCACAGGTTAGGCCCTGCCCGAATTGCTTTGAAATCTCTTTGAAACTTCTTGCTCATCTCCAGCTGCTCTGCATATGTTGGAGCTATTTCCCATCTAGAAGTTGCTGCACTTTCTCTTTTTCCATCAAACCTGACTAGCAGCTTGTCTTTGATTCCATTAATCATTGTCACTATTGGTTTGTTTCTAACATCCAAGATATATTTATTGAAGACCTCACTTATGTTATTAACCACCAGGTCTGTTTTGCAATTTGTGTCCATTTCATGCCTAGCCCATGTGTGTACTGGAATACCAGATAACCACCTCCATGCATCCTCACACTCATTCTTCAAATTGGCCATGGCTACATCAAAACCATGCTTTGTGTAGGAATAGCTAGCACTGTCCATGCATTTTTTCAGATCTTCACCTCTAAATCCAGCTCTTTGAAAATTTGCATAAATGTGCCTTAAACAAAATCTTTGTGGGCAGTTTGGAAATACAGCATTGATAGCATTAAGCAGGCCCTGATTTCAACCAAAAAGAAAGTAACTAGGTTTCAATCTTAAGTTCAAACGATCACTAACTAATAAACAATCCACTAACTAGTAAACAATTAGAGCATACTTAAGGCACAAAAGAAAATATGTAGGTTTGAAAGAGAATATAGATCACTGACCTTCTGCCTATCTGACATGATGGTGTATTTGCCAAACTTTCCCTCTTATGTGCCTCCCAGAGCATACTTAAGTTGGGTGAGAAACCAGCTCCAACTGGGTGTGTCCTCCACTCCTACAATTCCAAAAGCAATGGGATACATGTTGTTGTTGGCATCCCTACCAGTAGCTGCTAGGATTTGTGCTCCAGTTGTAAGCTTTATGAAGCATCCATCCAAACCAATGAAAGGCCTACATCCATTTAGAAAACCCTCCCTAGGTGCATTGAGACAAAAGAAAAGACCATGGAATCTGGGACCTGGATGTGGGTTTTCATTTGTGCTTTTAGGAGTGACAGTTGTGACAATGCATCTAGATCCTGGATTGCATAATTTAATTGTTTCAATGTAATCAGACAACCTATGGTACTGCTTCTTATGATCTCCTAGGACAATTTCCTTTGCTACCTTTTTAGCTCTCCATGCCATCATCTTTGGAACTTCAATTCCAAATTTCCTCTTTGCCTTGTCCACCAATGCTGGCACAGTTGTGTTTGGGTCTGATCTAATTGTCTCTAAGATAGTGCTTTCTAGCCACTTTGAGCTCACTTTACTATGTTTGTCACTAGTTGGGCAAGTATGTTCTGCTCTGAACTTCTTTACACAAAATGTTTGCTCATTCTTGATCTGAGAAGCAACAATATAAAAAGGACATCCTTTGTCCTTGTGGTCACACCAAGCAATGACCCTGTCTTTGCAGTTCCTGTGATATCTGAAAGACCTCAGCTGCTTGATGTGAAAGTTAAGTAGAGCACTCCTAAATTGGTACACATCTTTGAAACATAGCTTCAAACAAAATTGCTGCTCTGGATTGAGTCTGCTTTCATCATACCATTTTCTTGGCTTTGCCTTCTCTGCTCTTGTTTTCCTTCCTGAGGGAATAATAAAAGACATAGGCTCATTGCCATCATCATCCTCTGAGTCCAAAAAACCAAGATTTTCATCCTCATCACCTGAGGGAAACCAGTCAGGCTCAATTGGATCATTGGCTGATGAGTGTGTTCTTGCTGTTGGCTCCACTCTCTTTCCAATCTTAAGCACAGGCTGCTGCAGTACTCCATCTTCATTCAAATGTTCTTCTTGAGCTTAATTTGGAGCTTGTTCAGTGTGCTCTTCCTCTTCCTGCTCCTCAGGAACATCATAGATGTCCTCTGGTTCTGTGTCACCCTCAAAGTGCAGTGCTGCCTTCTTCATATCTGCTACAGTTGACTGCAGGTCTGCACTATCTTCATTAGAGCTATTTTCCTCCTCACTTTCTGAATCCAGATCCATGTCATCCATGTCTGCATAATTGGCCCTGTCAGGAGGTGGCATAGTTTGGATGGGCTGGTAATTTACACTCTGTTGTGTGGCCAGGAACAAATATTCATCTGTGCCTCTGCATGAACTTGAACCAACATAATCACCAAATTCCTTATGGGCCACACCATCTTCACTGACTGCAAACACTATACCAGGATCACTGCTATATTCTTCATCAGATATCTGAATTGGTTCTGCTGCCTTTCTCTTTCCCTTCTTTGCTGGAGACAAAACAATAGCATGCTGCCTCTTGCCCTTAGTAACTGACAATGTGATCCTCCTGATGTCCTGGTATTGCCTAAGCATTTCATCCACCTTAATCTGGCTGTCAAGCAGTTTAAAACCATCCAATCCTATTCCACCACAGCTCATGTAATATAGGCAGTCTGAAAAACTATACCCATTGTCAAGCAACACATTCATAAGATTGTAATATCTTATGTCTTTCTTAAAGAACTTTGTCCTGATGTATTTAATCCCTTCAAAATCAATATGCACGTCCCACTGCTCATAGCTCGACCTACAATACCAATTAAAATGTACAAGTTACTATAACTTAAATTTGAACAACACATAGTACAACTGGAATGTAATCCTAACAGTGTAATTACCTAAATTTGTACAACACAAGTACACTGCAATCCTAACAATGTAAATATGCACAAAAATTATAGAGCAAAATAGTTGTAGGTTCTAATCTGTGCTCAAACCCTAGTCAGGACTAAATTCAGAGGCAATACAAAACCCTAGATCGACCTAAACCTCAAGAACGAAAATTCAGACGAAGAAGGAGCTTGAGATAGAGGCCGTACGTGTCGTCGCCGGTGTTAGTAGGGACGACTGCTGCATCAGACGGCGACCGCGCCGCAGCGGAAGCCTTGCCTGCACGGCAAGAAGATGGCGGCTCTTCCTCATCGGGTTGGTCTCCCGCGCCTTCAGCTTGAATGGATGTGGATCCAAATGGAGCAGCAGGCGGCGCCGCCGCTCCCGCAGCCGCCGCACCCGCCCTCTGCCCGTGCCACGGCGATAGCGGGCTGTCCTCTGAGGAGGACGACTCATAGTCGACCCCAAGCAGGTCCCGCCCGCGACTCCGTCTGGATCTGGAGCCGCCGTCGTCACCACCCTCGACATCGCCGGAGGGAGTAGTTGCCATGGTTGCGTGCGGAGCAGAGAAGAGAGGGAGGGGAATGAGAGCACCAGGTCCGGCGCGCTGGGCTTAACTAGCGGGGTCCTAACGGCCGTTTCCGCTTTGTCGTTTGCCCTTTGCCACGTGGCTCCGACAGGTGGGCCCGATAAGTCAGATTCTCAGTTAGCCGCGGCTCACAGCACGTTTAGTGCTTTTTGTTACTCACTAGCCGAGGAAGTGGTGGTTTTTTGAAATTTTTGGCAAAAGTGGTGGTTTAGCAGTATCCGTGCCACAAATGTGGTGGCTTTCAGCAATTTACTCCACCGAACGACTGCGCCGAGTGATTTACGTCAAACCACCGATTTCTGCACCAACACTGAGCTCCGCACCAACACCACACCATGACGTTCTGTATGATTGCATCACGCCCAAGAGAAAAGAAATCATTGGCCACGTCTTCGAAGCGACTCCGACATGCACCATCCACACACCAGCTGATGTGGAAAGAGATGCAATTCGTCAACGATTTTTAGTATGGCACGACATCGCCACTTCGTCGCCGCAACGGATGTCTCCAAGCAACATCAGAGTCGGCACGTCGTTGCAAGGCCATCATCGCCGCCATGGTGCCCGCCGGAGAGCCAACCATGTGGACCTCCATCCGGGGCCGCCACCCCGGCATCCATGTCCAGGACTCCACCAATCGCCCACATCACGATGCACCTGCCATGGAAGGAATAGAAAATGGGGACACCTTTTGTTCATAGCCCGTCATCAGCCACGAAGTCTGGATGGACGCTTCCACAGTAGGAGGCATCCACGCCTGGGTCTCCAGCTGTTCCCAGTGGACGGGGGAGACCCTACTCCATGACTACCGACGGCCCTCGCCGAGCACGCTCGCACAACGCCATGACTGTGGCCCTTGACGCCAATCTGCCAAACAATGTAACGGAGTCCCGACCACCACCAATGACCACCGCACCCGCGACGAGCACGAGCACCTCCCGGATCGAGCCCAGACAAACCTACCCGGAGATGCAACTCCGACTCACCTCGGGTCCCAACCAGATCCGCCCAAGCACAATTATCTTATACTATTTTTAAAGGTGGGAAACCACACACCTACCCCTAAATACATATCACAACTGTATCTGTTTGATCATTTAGCTGTATTATTATTGTTTGGTTGATCGAAACAGTCATTTTCTCCATCGGCAGACTTCGTACTTGGACCTTTGTTAAAAGACGGTGTAAGGGCAAGTTTTGGGGATATAAATTGACCACAATAGCTGCAAGCAGGAAATCAAAGTACAAAAACTACTTCATTCACCAACGCTTGAACTGGAATTGCTAATTAGAAAATTTGCATTTCATGTGTCACTTAGCCATTTAGCTAAATTATGTTCCTTGGCCACTGAGTTGGATAATTATCATAGTTTCAATTTTTGACTCACAACATGAAAGGAGTTCCATAATGTTTTTTCTGGTCCATACATTGAATGGTCAGTAATTTATTTTTGGCAAATATTAGGTTTTTGATGGTGCATGCATAAGAAAGTAGATACGAAGAAATATTTTATGAGCAGTTCATTGCCTTTTGATTGTAACAATAAAGTAGGTTTAAGTTCGTATTTGCATGACAAGAGATTCAATGGTGGAACAAGGTCCCTAGGATTGATTTGGTAAAAAAGTTAATTTCATTCTTGTGTTTTTTCTACGTACCAATACATGAATTGCGCATGTATTAATTATGCTTTAACAGAATGAGGATTAAACTAAATGAAGTTTTTGGTTAAGTTGTTTTTGAACACAACATAGCCACATACGCTAATGCATAGGTATATATACTCACCCCTATGAATGCAAGCATGCACACCCTACCCCTGTGAGCAGCTTCGAGAGACTGAGTCGGCACATCATTCTGAAATTGACGAAGTCATCACAGACGCTTTTGTAGTCGACGGAAATGCTTAAGAAGAATTTTGATAGCATCATATTATCCATGCATACGTCATGTGTTCTCCCATGGCAATAAATACCGGTCCATAGGCTAGAGACATGAAATGAATCTTTTTTCTCCCGTTGCAACACACGGGCATATTTTCTAGTGTTCTACAAATCAAAAAACCAATGTGGTGATCCGCATGACCATGCCTAGGACAAAATGTCTTCTTCCACCCATCCAAAATGCAAGGAGGACAAAGTGGACCGTTCCAAACGCCATATATGCCCTTGCATTGTGACGTGGTGATAGTAACGCCTCCTCCTGTTCTGCATCTCCTCGGCCATCTGAATGGCCCAGGAGCGCTGCCTGCTCATGAAGGGGGTGATCATATTCACCGACCCCTACATCGTCCGCTTCTCCAACATGGACTTCCCGCACGACCCACTCAACAACGAGTGGAACTGTCAATTACAACTACAACTAGTTATTGTGTCCCTTTCCATTCTCCACATTTACAACTACAAATAATTCATAATACGCAAGGTTAAAGCTTCAACTCAGTTGGGAAGTTTACTTCACTCTCAGTTGAGTGTTTATGCACATTAATTTTTGTATTGGAAATATGTTCTTATCTTATCCACTTGGTTCCGTTGTCATCACTTCTCACTTTCTCAGCCAACTTTGGAGTGTTGAGTAATTGTTGGCGTAATTAACTGTTGCTCTAATCTCATATTTCCTTTAAAAGGGAACGAAGGAGTTGGTTTAAATGACAGTTCAACTCATCCTCATCTGTTTTCTCTTGTTTTTATTGAAGAAGAGAACCCATCCCCATCCGTAGAGCAGGCCGCGGGTGAGGGACGAGAGCGGCCCAAATTCCCAACCCAAATCACGGGCCCAGCTTTGCCGACTCTGCTGCATCTCTCCCCTTTCTCTCCTCGCCGAGCGGAGACGAGGACGCCCCGCCCGCCGGACCACCGACGGCGCAAGCCACCGCCACCTCCAAGGAAGGCCGTACTCTTCGTGCTGCGGCTACTCGCCGGCGCAGCGAGTCTCCCGAGTCCCACCACCGCGGATCGCCGGCCATCCGTCCATGGCAGCGTCGTCCACCACCGGCGTCAGCAGGACCAGCACGGCGGCGGGCAACAACGTCAGCACCGAGTTCGGCCTCGCTCCCCAAACCTCCCATCCCGCCTGCCGCCACCACCACGGCCGCTCAAGGTACTCCTCACTCCTTCCCCTTCCGTTCCTTCCTGGCCCCAAATCTCCACTCTGACCTCCATTTTCCTGCAGATTCCGAACAAATTAGCTAGGTGAAATGGAGCGGTTTGGCCGGACAATGCTGTGGCACAAGTGTAGGAGGAGGAGGAGGTGAACTAGATAGCGGCTGGATAATTTGTGATGTGCTTTTGTAGGTTCCTTTAATGGACCGTTTTCTCAAACTGGAAAGTATGTACCTGCACCTCACTCCATATCAAGATCCTGCAACAGGACGAGATGAAGGGATGCTTGAATATATCCCTTCCAGTATGCTTGCACACGTAACTTCATATTGAGGATCATGGTCGACAGCAGTCAGTGCTGGGTTTTCAAATGACTTGTTATTTTTTTTCCATTGGACAAAGGTATTATCGAGAGTTGTGCCAGTTACTCTGTCGTTACATATATTGTGGGTGTTGGAAACAGGTTGGTGTTTGCCTTCTGAATTTAAGTACCTGTAGGACTTAGGAACTAACAACGCGTTTGGTTGGCGATTTTTGCGCCGTCTTCCGATTACACCGGCTCCTGATTACATTACCGGTGTTTGTTTAGGTCGGGCCGGTTCCAGATCCCCTGTAATCAGAAACAGTTCTTCGCAAAGCCAAAAACGGCCCATATGGACTGGTATGGAAAAACACCGCTCCTCTCGTAACGCCGCACGTTCTGATTTTTTTCCCCACCACGAGCACCCCGCAACCGCCAGCAGCGCCGCAGATCTTCCTTCGCCTCCGTGGACAACACCGCCCGCGATCTTCCGAGCAGCAGCACCGCGATCTTCCGTCGCCGCCATTGGCAGCAGCTCCGGCGCTCTTCCCGGCCGTGAGCAGCAGCGCCGCAATCTTCAGTCGCCACCATTGGCAGCAGCGTCGGTTTCCTTTCGCCGCCGTGAGGAGCAGCGCCGGCGATATTCCCCGCCGTGTGCACCAGCGCCAAAGATCCCGCCGCCATCATCGGCAACAGCGTGGCTGATTTCTCTCCGCCGTCTGAGCAGCTGGCACCCTCTTTTCTCGTTGCAACCCAACCCTCTGCTGGCGGCTGTAGGCCACCGTTTCCTCTTCCCTTGCTCGAACCAAACACATCGTGCATTCGCTTAGTTCCTGATCTAATACAGCATATTCTGATTACAACACTGAATATGTTACCTGTGTCCCAACCAAACGCGTCGTAACCTTTTATGCTTGGAGAAAAATATAAGTGTTTCTTGCAGTTCCCTGTAAATTTAGCAATCTTCAGCTGTCAATCTCGTAGTGCCGTATCTCTGAGACTCTGTTTGCTTCAGAGGAAATTGAATTTATTTGTTCGCCCCACTTCATTTTTGTTCTTCCTGATTAAAGCTCAGCAATCAAACAGGTTATTTCTCGTGTTTTATTATGTAAGAGTTATATAGCGCCTCTAGGCCTTCATTAAGACCTTCCACATCATGTTTGTTAAGCATGTTAGTGCTCTGCTCTTCCTCTTCGCATCATCCTGCAAATTTAGTGGTTGGTTGCCATCTAGCAGGAATGCTATATCTTTGAAAGTTGTATTGAGCACATTTTTTACAAAATACACCACCCTATTCCCTAATCAATATTTTTCAGGGTGTAAGGATGCCTTTTTATATTCACTCCACTGTTCAATTTATCCAGTTTAGTTAATTGTGCAATTAAATGATGCTTTCATGCATTTCAATTGATATTTGTCTGCGCTCAAAAGCTAGTTGATTTTTTTGAATCCATGCATTTTCTCTGATAATATTTATCTTGATAAAGCTTGTAAATGATCTGGCTTGTTCTTATGTTTAGGATAATGTGCAGGAAACTAAATAAGCAGTTGAATTGATCAGAAAGTGGGAAACAATTGATGTGGCTGATGCCCTACAACTTCTCTCACAAGATTCTGAAAGCGAGGAAGCTATCTAGCACCTCTATGTGTGCTTATTTTTTTCTTAGATGTCTATGTGAGAGGAGATTTTTAGATTTTAATGAATTTGTTCGCGCAAAAAAGAGATATAGCTGGGTTTATAGAGTTTTTCGTTCTTCACCCTTGTGAATTACTCCCTCCGTCCCATAATATAAGATCGTTTTGCAAGAGCTTGCAAAACGATCTTTGCAAGAGCTTGCAAAACGATCTTATATTATGGGACGGAGGGAGTAGTCTTCAATAATTATGTAACTGTAAAAATGTATGACATTGAGAAAGGCAGGTGTCCTTTTGTCAAGTCTGTATATTCAGTTTGCGCCATCTGTTACGAATGCTCATCTCACTTTAATGCTCCAATTTAAATCTTATTTATTTACTTGGTGTCTTGGCCTATTTCATGGCTGAGGTTAGCATGATAGGCAAACTATCAACCAGTTTGAGGACTTTCTGGTAGATGGTGGCATTGGCCCTCTGATTCACCAGATGGCCCGTGGCCTAGCAGAATTATGGAAGGGAGGGAGTAACAAAACTGCCACTGAAGACGGTGAGAGAGCGTGGGGTGGGGGTGGCAGCTTGGCTGGAAGCGTCTAGCTTCTTATCTGGCACATGAATGCCAATTGTACTTGTCATCGAAATGGATAAAAGGGGATGTATATATTACTCCCTCCGTCCGGAAATACTTGTCATCGAAATGGATAAAAGGGGATGTATCTACGTATTTTAGTTCTAGACTAGATACATCTCTTTCTATCCATTTTCATGACAAGTATTTTCAGACGGAGGGAGTATTATTTAAACTTGTGAGCTTCCTTTATGCTTACTTTAAAAATCTTCTGATGCACTGGTACTAGTAGGTGTTCTTCCCAAACAAGGTTTTCTTAAGGTCTTGTTGCTTACTTAAAATTAATCTAGACTGCTTGCCCCAGGATGACACATTTTAGCATCTTACACCCTTCTAAGTATTTTATTCTAACTTGTATTTTTTTTTCTGCACAGGTCCATGTTTATACTGTAACCATACTTGCAAGGGCTGATGATGAATAATTGCAGGCTTCTTCGTCGAAAGTTCAGGCACACTTTCTTGTAAACCGTGGTATGCTTTATCTTTTTTGTGTGTGTTGGAGTAAAATGTGGGTCAGTGGGAGCAGTGTTTGGCATCCGTGACGGACATAAAGCTGAATGATAGTACAAGTGGTGTTCCAAAGTCTTTGCCCTCTTTCACACGAGCACTAAATTGTACTACCACATGAAGTTTCGCCTCGCATGCATTGCTGCACTTTTAACTTTTCTGTATCCAGTTTATGGTCTAGTATGCAGGATGTCAGAAATGCTCGTGGTAACTTTGATTAGGTAAAAGTTGTTGCATCATTAACTCGCTCACTGTTTACTGTTCTTCAGTACTAGAAAAACAAGGAACATATATATAGATTAACTTGTCTTAGTTGCTTTAGTTGATTTATTTTGGTATTTTTGTTTCAGCCAATTCCGATTCGTTCACCGTTAGCAGCAGCACTTATCCTCGTGCCCTGAGAGTCATCTATATTCAAGATTGCCTTAAAATCCATCCTGCCTCGAATGGAAGAAGACCTCTGCCAAGATCAGTTGGTAGTTATTCTAGTTCCTTTTTACATGTCATGAAAATCATTTTGGCTTTTGTTCTAGTCCTGGCACACTGGATGTGTTGCCATCTCTAGTAATGGGTCTGAGCTAGTGGTTACAGTGTAATATTCCTGTGAAGCCAGCCAGCCAGACTGCATTTTTAGTCCTTGCTAAATAAAGTGAAACACTATGCATCAACAGAAATGCTGTACTCATTTGTTTTGTTTTAAAGGTTGCCTGCTGTCTGTTGGGGTTAAACGTGGGTGGGGCCGAAAGATACTTATGGTCGTCTCAGTGGGAGCAGTATTTGGCACCCAATCACCCACTCCACTTGTGTTGGCAGCATTAGGCTGAATGAGATGATGTGATGTGCCAACACCAGAGTCACATGCATCACTGCACTTCCACTTTCCTGTGAGTAGGGTCCTTCTGTACCCATTTTCCAATTAAAAAGATTCTGCATATAATCTCAATCATCAGACCTAATTGTATGTGTCGAACAGATTAAAATCCTACATCTAATCCTAAATCTATATTCGAGAGTGCCTTAAATCCATTGGGTGTTACAATTAAGATTACAGATGGGGGAGCATACAAGATGACTTTCAGAAAGGGAGATAACCTCCGGCAAGATCAATCCGTAAATTTTCTAGCTAGCCTGTTTACTTTTACTGCAAATCATTTTGGCTTTTATTCTAGTCTAGTGATTGCAATACTGCTAATATTCCTGCGAAGCCAGCTAGTCGTATCCTAAGTATTTGCTAATTTGCCACTGTCTGCTTAAGCATGGGCTCGGTCGATTATGATTTGGTTATGTTGGGAATGCAGTGGCCACTGGGTGGGGTTCAAAGACTCGTTGCATCAGGGGTCTTGCATTGCATGATTGTGTCAATGTTTAGCTTCACTAGTGTAGGCAGCAGTAGGCTCTTACACAATGATGTGATTTGACAGGGCGCATTAATAAGTGGTGTTGCATCTGCAGCATGCCAGCACCACTAAATTTGTACCACATGCATTACTGCACTTCAAGCTTTTCAACAGTTCCTTAAATCTAATGCGCCTTGCATTTAAGATGACTAATGGGAGAGCATCCAAGATAATTTTTAAAAAAGATAGATGATCTATTGGTAATTATTCAAGTATGATTTACATTTAATGAAAACCATTTGGAATTTCTTCCAGTCCGTATGTATGTATGTATCGCCACACGTACTGGCTCTTACATATTATTTTTTTGATCCAGTCATATTTTTAGAGACTCCTCTTTTTTTGTTTTGAAAATTGCCTGCTATTGTGGGTCGTCTCAGTAGAGCAGTGTTTGGCACCCATGATACACATGCAGCAGTGTGCGTCAGCTTTGCAGCACAAGTGGTGCTGCATATAATCCATGGCCTCTTGCTAACATGTAAAGTTGGGCTGGAGGGAAATAAAGTAAAGTGCTACAATCCCATGACCCCATATCCATCTATCAGCATCCTTTTTTTCCCAAAGAAAAATTCCTTCCAGATCTCCTCCAAAGTTCCCCATTAGGACTCCCGAATCCCTATTCCCACTCATTCACAAGCTTCAAGATCTCCCAACTCCCAGTCATCGGAGTAGAGCCTGCCTACAGCCCCACCCATGCACCGGCACGGCGCTAGCCACCACAACTTCACCCGAGTTGCTGCCTGCTTCCACGACTCGTCGCCGGCGCCGACAAGGTTCTGAATCTGCTGCTGCTGCTGCTACCGCCGTTACAATGCTTGAGCTGGCGTCGACGTGCCTGTGAGGACCACATCTCCCTCGCCGCTGCTGCGTTGCTTGTCCTGGGTGCTGATCAGGGGCAAGCTCGTGAAGGTAACTATGGCTGCAAGATTGTATTTTGACTTGTAATTTGTTCAAGAACATATCCCAAACTCTACTTATACACGTCTTGCTCACACCATTCTCTTCTTCATTAATTTCTGCAGTGCACCTGTGTTGGAGGAGTTTCTTCCAAGAGTTCCAATGGCGGAGCTAGTGGTCACCATGGCACTCCGGCCACTGGTTGCCATGCTCAGGGACAAGGCGTCCAGCTATCTCCTCGACCAGTACAATGTGATGGAGGGAATGGAGGAGCAGCACAGGACTCTGAAACGCAGACTTCCTATCATCCTGGACGTCATCACCGATGCCGAGGAGCAGGCGACGGCCAACAGAGAAGGGGCGAAAGCCTGGCTCCAGGAGCTCAAGAGAGTAGCCTATGAGGCAAATGAAGTCTTCGATGAATTCAAATACGAAGCACTTCGCCGTGAAGCCAGGAAGAATGGACACTACAAAAAGCTTGGATTTGATGTGATAAAACTCTTCCCTACTCACAACCGTGTTGTGTTCCGTCACAGAATGGGTAGCAAGCTTTGCAGGATTCTGGAGGATATCAATGTCCTCATTGCAGAGATGCATGACTTTGGGTTGAGGCAGACATTCTTGGTGTCCAATCAGTTAGGGCAGACTCCGGTGTCCAAGGAGTGGAGGCAGACAGATTATGTCATCATCGACCCACAAGAAATTGCCAGAAGATCCAGACACGAAGATAAGAATAATATCATCGACATACTACTTGGTCAAGCTAGCAATGGAGATCTCGCAGTAGTTCCCATTGTTGGAATGGGGGGCCTTGGAAAGACCACATTAGCGCAACTCATATACAATGAACCTGAAATTCAGAAGCATTTTCCATTGCAGCTCTGGGTCTGCATCTCTGATACCTTTGATGTGAATTCAGTGGCTAAGAGTATAGTTGAAGCATCCCCCAAGAAAAATGATGATACAGACAAACCAGCACTGGATAGACTTCAAAAACTGGTCAGCGGGCAGAGGTATCTCCTTGTATTGGATGATGTCTGGAACAGAGAGGTCCACAAGTGGGAAAGGCTGAAGGTCTGTCTTCAGCATGGTGGCATGGGTAGTGCAGTGTTGACAACAACCCGTGATAAACAAGTTGCTGAAATTATGGGCGCAGATAGAACCTACAATCTTAATGTTTTGAAGGATAACTTCATAAAGGAAATTATTGTGGCTAAAGCATTCAGTTCAGAGAATGAAAAGCCTCCCGAGCTACTCGAGATGGTTGGTGAGATTGCAAAGAGATGCCGTGGCTCTCCTCTAGCTGCAACTGCACTGGGATCTGTACTTCGTACCAAGACCAGCGTGGAAGAATGGAAGGCTTTATTATCTAGAAGCAGTATTTGCACTGAGGAAACTGGAATTTTGCCAATACTCAAGCTTAGCTACAACGATTTGCCCGCACACATGAAGCAGTGCTTTGCTTTCTGTGCCATATTTCCCAAGGATTACAAGATTAATGTGGAGAAGCTTATCCAACTATGGATCGCAAATGCCTTTATACCAGAACAGGAGGAAGATAGTCTTGAAACCGTTGGAAAACATATTTTCAGTGAGCTAGCATCGAGGTCATTCTTTCTGGACATAGAGGAATTTAAGGGTGACATGGAAAATCAGCAGTATTGTTTCAGAACTACATGCAAAATTCATGATCTTATGCATGATATTGCAATGTCTGTTATGGGAAAGGAATGTGTCGTTGCAATTAAGGAGCCCCAAATTGAGTGGCTTTCGGATACTGCTCGGCATTTGTTCTTGTCATGTGATGAAACAGAAGGTATTTTGAATGATTCTTTGGAGAAAAAGTCCCCTGCCATTCAAACACTGATATGCGATAGTCCTATTCAAAGCTCATTGAAGCATCTATCAAAATATAGCTCTTTGCATGCCTTGAAGCTCTGTCTGAGAACTGAATCATTTCTACTCAAACCAAAGTATCTGCATCACCTGAGGTACCTTGATCTCTCAGAAAGTTATATCGAAGCACTTCCTGAGGATATAAGTATTCTATATAACCTGCAAGTGTTGGACGTTTCCAACTGCCGTTCTCTTGAACGACTTCCAAGGCAAATGAAGTATATGACTTCCCTCTGCCACCTCTACACTCATGGATGTTCGAAGTTGAAGAGCATGCCTCCAGGACTTGAAAATCTCACTAAGCTGCAGACACTCACAGTTTTTGTAGCAGGAGTTCCTGGCCCTGATTGCGCTGATGTTGGAGAGCTGCATGGTCTAAACATTGGTGGTCAGCTAGAACTATGCCAGGTAGAGAATGTTGAAAAAGCAGATGCAAAAGTGGCAAACCTTGGTGGTCAGCTAGAGCTACGCCGAGTAGAGAATGTTAAAAAAGCAGAGGCAAAAGTGGCGAATCTTGGAAACAAGAAGGATCTCCATAAACTGACATTAAGATGGACTGAGGTTGGCGACAGCAAGGTGCTCGACAAGTTCGAACCTCATGGTGGGCTGCAGGTTCTAAAGATATATTCCTATGGAGGAGAGTGCATGGGTATGCTGCAAAACATGGTTGAGATCCATCTTTTTGATTGTGAAAGATTGCAAATTTTGTTTAGATGCAGTGCAATCTTCACTTTTCCAAAACTGAAGGTGCTTATACTAGAACATTTGTTGGGTTTTGAGAGATGGTGGCAAATAGATGAGAGGCAAGAAGAACAGACTATATTTCCTGTGCTTGAGAAGTTGTTAATTAGGAATTGTGGAAAGTTGGTAGCATTACCCGAAGCACGATTGCTGCAAGGACCTTGTGGTGAAGGTGGTTATACATTGGTATGCTCAGCGTTTCCTGCCCTAAAGGTACTGAAAATGAAAGAGTTGGAGAGCTTTCGGAGATGGGATGCAGTCGAAGAAACTCAAGGAGAACAGATATTGTTTCCTCGGCTTGAGAAACTATCGGTTAAGGATTGTCCACAACTGATAGATTTACCTGAAGCACCATTGCTTCAAGAACCATGTAGTGAAGGTGGTTATAGCTTGGTACGTTCAGCCTTTCCTGCCTTAAAGGTGCTCAAAATGAAATGCTTGGGGAGCTTTCAGAGATGGGATGCAGTTGAAGGGACATTGTTTCCTGAGCTTGAGAAACTGTCAGTCCAGAAATGCCCAAAACTGGTAGCATTGCCCAAAGCACCAAAACTCAGTTTATTCGAAATTGAAGATGGGAAGCAAGAGATCTTCCACTGTGTAGACAGGTATTTGTCTTCATTGACCAAGCTGACACTGAAGCTAGAACACACAGAAACAACATCAGAGTCTGAATGCACTTCAATTGTACTGGTCGACAGCAAAGAGAAATGGAACCAGAAATCCCCACTTACAGTTATGGAGTTAGGACGCTGCAACTCATTCTTTGGAGCGGGTGCACTAGAGCCGTGGGACTATTTTGTACATCTTGGAGAGCTGGTAATTAACAGATGCGATGTGCTCGTCCACTGGCCAGAGAAAGTGTTCCAAAGCTTGGTATCCTTGAAGAGGTTACAGATTAGTGACTGCAAAAATCTGACTGGATATGCAGAAGCTCTTCTTGAGCCGTCAGCATCCAGAAGGAGTCGACACCTGCCAGGTCTGGAGTCCTTTAATTTATATGGTTGTGTAAATTTAGTAGAGATGTTCAACGTCCCGACATCTCTCAAGAAAATGGATATTGATCAGTGCATTAAGCTTGAGTCCATATTCAGCAAGCAGCATGGCATGGCAGAGTTAGTCCAAGGATCTTCTAGCAGTGAGGCAGTCATGCCTGCAGCTGTATCAGAGTTGTCATCTTCACCCATGAATCACTTTTGTCCATGCCTAGAATATCTGACTTTAGTTGGATGTGGAAGCTTACAAGCGGTTCTGAACCTTCCTCCGTCTTTAAAGTACATTCGTATTGCTAGCTGTAGTAGTATTCAAGTCCTATCATGCCAGCTGGGTGGGCTCCAGAAACCAGAAGTCACTACCTCCATAAGCAGAAGTCCTATCATGCCACAGCCACCAGCAGCAGCAACACCAACTGCAAGAGAGCATTTACTTCCTCCCCATCTCGAATCTCTAGTAATAGTGGACTGTGCTGGCATGTTGGGTGGGACTCTCCGTCTACCTGCACCCCTCAAGGG
Source organism: Triticum aestivum (assembly GCF_018294505.1). Classification (NCBI taxonomy): domain Eukaryota; kingdom Viridiplantae; phylum Streptophyta; class Magnoliopsida; order Poales; family Poaceae; genus Triticum; species Triticum aestivum. The sequence continues at coordinate 4,177,956 of NC_057796.1, read as the reverse complement.
ACCGCAGATTATGGGAAACAGTGGGCTGACATCGCTGGAGTGTCTGTCGGGAGAGCACCCCCCATCGCTGGATGTCCTTCTTCTTGAAAGATGCAGTACCCTGGCATCCCTGCCGAATGAGCCGCAAGTATACAGGTCTCTCGTGTATCTTCAAATTAGAGGCTGCCCTGCTATAAAGAAGCTCCCTAGATGCCTGCAGCAGCAACTGGGCAGCATCAGCCGCAAACGACTAGATGCCTGCTATGAAGGTATGCTTGCAGCACGTCCTTCTATCTTTGCCACATTTAACAAACAGATGCAGTCATCCATCCCATTAAATATACCACGCCAGCATGTGTGTACATACTTGCAGCGGTATAAATTTCCATGTTACATTATTTTGTGCGTTTCTGTTCTGATGATGTCATTTGTGATATGTGCAGTAACAGCATTTAAACCGAAGACATGGAGTGAAATACCAAGGCTGGTTCGAGAGCGGAGGCAGGCCACTCGAGAAGCCAAGAAACTCCGGCAGTCCATGCAGGAGTAAACAAGGCAGAAAGGGCATGGATTTTGATTGCTCTGAACAATGTACAAGATTATGTCGTGACTGTGATCAAAGCCTCTACCTAGTTGAGATATTTGTTATGTGAATCAAACGAATTTCCCCGGTTCAGTAGAAATTAGGATAATATACTCACATGTGTGTCTGTGAGCTATCTATGTATCTATCTGTTTTTGCTTTGCTCAGTTAACTGACAAGACACTGGCCTTTAATGTGTTCAATAAACTTTTTCAACTGTGGCTTTATCTGTGGATTTTCTTGGGTGATAGGCCTGATCCCTGATTTTCTTGTATTGCTTCTACAACTGAACTGTGCCGCAGTCGCTCTCGGTCGAGAACTATCGGTGCCTGCGGTGTAGGGCGACTACTGCTTGGCGTCGAGTCGAGCATCTCTGAATCAACACCCTAGGGCGAGACCATCTGATCTTGATCTGGTTTGCTGCTGCCTGCTGGCCCTTTGGGTGTGTACAACATTCCTGTCATGTAGCCTAGTGTTGTAGTATCTGAATAGCTTGAACAATACAATCTTTTGTCCACCAAAAGACTGGGTAGTAGACCAAGATGATTTTTTTATCCCAACATTTATGCCTAACAACATATACAAGGTTCCATAATTTTTTATCAACCACTCAGACATGGATTTCACCAATAACCAGCAAAGCAGCAGCAGCATCAGGTGATTTTTTTTTTTTGATCCCACAAAAAACATGCCGCAGCTGAAGCTAAATCACATTAATTCGCACCCGCGATTCATGTTTCATTTTGCAGCGCAATGTACTTATGCGACACGGAAGAATCAACATACAATGGTTATCCAAACTCATCCCAAACAAGCGAGCTAAAATCCAAGGAACCCTGCAAATTTCACAGCACAATGTATGCAGTAGACATTAATTTTGAACCCTGCAAATTTCATGTCTCATTTTGTAATATGTATGCAAGTAGCATGGAGCCACTCCCCTAAATTCAAGGACACTCATGGCCTCTTGTTGCCAACACCAGTAGCAACCCGTTACCAGAATTAATCTACAACTGATGGTGTTTCAGGTCTCACCAAACAAAAATCCAGGCAGGTTATTCAATCAATCATCCCGACAGAAGCAAAATCGTGTGCTCGACACCTCGCTCACTCAGCCCCGACTCCCAGCGCCACTGCCTACTGAGCAGCTCCCATGGTGGTACCGCCCCGAATCGCCATGCGAACGCACGCCTCGAACCTCTTGACCGCCTCGGCGCACTTGAGCGGGTCCTGCACGTTGCTCCTGTAGCACTCAGCGCAGCCTGCCCTCTCGTCGGTGCACGGCGAGGGGTTCTGGTAGGGCAGCTTGAACTCCTTGTCGTGCAGCTCCTTGGCCCTCTTGGTGAGCTCCTCGCGCATCGTCGCCTCCTTCTTCTGCAGCTTCTCCAGCACCTTCTCGCTCTCCACAACCACGGCGCGTATGGCTTCCACCTCCTGGATCACGGGCGGGGGCGGTGGAGGAGCGGGGGTCACTGGCAGGTACATGGGTGGCGGAAAAGGCAAAACAGGAGCAGGGCTGCTCTTGGGTTCAGTTGGAAGTTCCCTGCCATTGTCCTGAGGCTCCTCTGGTTGCTCCACGACCTTCCTCGGCTTGGGTTTCCTGGTCCTCCTCTTCATCTGCTTCTCGTCATCGCGCGCGAGCTGCTCGATCAAGCTGGTGCTTATCCGGATTGTGTAGTCACCCATGGCAGACAAGAATCCTGGAACAGCATCACAATCAAAAGTCAGGGATTAACAGCAAGATTTATAAGGAGGTTAATTCAAGCAAACAAAGGTCTCAAGCATGTTAAACAGAATGAACTGCTGGGACCTATACTGAATGATTGGTGTGCATTAACAACATAATCGCACAAATCTTGAACACGCAAGCTTTCTTCCAGTTCAAAAATTGAAGGCCTCATGGATGCCTGTTAAATAACAGAATGAATATCTGGGCTCTACATGAGGGCAGGGCATCCACAGTTGTAGAATACTTTCCAATTAAAAGGTCAAGGATCTATTAGCATGGTCACCATTTCATTTGCCAATCTTTTATATATCCTAATATAGAATAAAGAAACATGTACAAACTAAAAAAACAAAAACCTGATGTTTTGCAACATTCAAGACACAGCAGTTCTCCTGGCAGCTATAACAGAAAGCAAATACTAGCCCATACTTATTGAGGGGTGTATGGACCTTTTATTGGAGATGAATGGAGATCTGGAGTTCCATCAGTAATAAACTGGATGGATGAGTGGATAGGAGATGAAGAAAGATCTGGACGAATTTCAAAATAAATTTTCTTGGCCACCCCTCTGGTAATTTTGGGTAAGGGTTTAGCCAGCCAGATCACAAATGCTGAGGTGCATCTGATTAAGTCATATTTTATTCAAGTATTTTCCAAATAATTCCACTCAAATTATAGGGGTAACATTCTTTCTTTAGTCAAACGGACTAGCATATCTTCATAAAATTCCTCAACAACATAATCACACAACCAGTTCGCAAATTGAAGGCCTCATGAAAGCATGTTAAATAACATAACAGAACGAATATCTGGGCTCTAAACTGAATTCTAGATTGACAGCATGAGGACATCCACAGTTGCAGAATACTTTTCAGTTAAAAGGTCAGGGATCTATTAGCAGGATCACCATTTTTTCCAACCTTTTACATCATAAAGACATAAGTGAACATGTAGAAAGTAAGAAATAAAAATTGGATGCTCGGCAACATTTAAGAAACAGCTGTTCTACTGGCTGCTATTACAGAAACAAATACTGGCCCATAATGAGTCAGGGGCGGATGGATTTAAAAACGGAAAAGAAACTGACTGCTCTTAGTATTATGGTACACCGTGGAAGGGAAAGGCAGCAAACAGAACCTTCAGCGACAAACTAAATGGACAAATGGATACGAGATGAAGAAGGATCTGGATGAGTTTCCACAGCAATGTATCCTGTTAAAGGTACCCCACACACAGGGATGTTAATGGCAGCTCAATGACATTGATGCCTGGGGAGAAGGGATACCAGATTTGGCCAACAGTGAAGAATATTTCCAGAACATATCGATCTCTCTCTTTCCGTTGTTGACTTTGTTGTCCATGCCCCTGTAACTGCATGGAAGGGCTCTCTATCTAAGGAATAAAGACGGCCTACCTAGCCAGCCATGGCACAAACTGTTGGGGAGGTGCAAATCCTCATATTTTAGGTAGGTATTTTCTTAATGATTCTCTCAACGTATGGAGTAACGTCGTTAACCAAACAGGCTAACATATCTTCCTACAATTCCTCCAGGTGCGACTTGTTTGCACAGCAGTTGGTAACACTATTTAGACACATTATTTATCCATGGAGCTCTACGCAGATTTTTACAGATAAACAAACATCCCATGGCCAATATAACCAGGTGGATAATTTGGTTACTAATCATGTGTACAAGGGTGAGCAAACTGTTTGTCCTTGCACCTCTACAGAGTTTATTACAGATAAGCAAACATAGAGTCATATCTAATACAGTCGGATGGATAATCTGGACAATTGGAAATTTAAGCAAATTTAAGCTATCTCGCTACAGTATGTGTATGTATAAAAGAGTAAAGTGCATAAATAAACTGACGACTCCTCCAAGCTGGGAATAGCCAGATGGAGGCAGAACATTGGCCAGAGCAGAGCCGAAAACGAAGCCGTTGGGCATCGACGATCCGGCAACGAAGCGCGCAATGTATGTATGTAGCATGATGGAGCGATTAGGAGCGGCACCTGCAACCCAATCTGGGCAGTCTGCCAGGCCTATTTCATGCAGCTGGACCTCGAGGCACTAACGCACCACCGATTTATCTGCATCATCCTTGAGGCTCCAGTAATCCATCCCCCAATTTGGTTCCCTAATCGATCCCCAAATCCCTAAAACTCCGTGGCGGAACACATGGGCGCCCGATGGAGCGCCATGGCGGGATACCTAGTGCCTACGCGCGCTGCCGGCGGGGGGCGAGGCCGAGCTCGGACGGGGGAGATCCGGGCTGGCCGGCCGGACCGGATTCGATCCGGCCCGCCCCGGTTCGTCACGGCGGAAGGTCGTACGTGAGCGAGAAAACGAAGCTTACCGGGAGGAAGGGGAGGGCGGGTGCTCGCCTTCGAGGGGGTTCTCCGGTGGAGGGGGCGGCGAGACGCTTCGGGGCGGGCGGGCGGACGGACGGAGACGGACGGACAGGAGGAGGAGCAAAGAGACGATTTTGACGCGGCCGCCCGGGCCTGAATCCTATTCCTACCGACCAAGAAAACCCACGGTGTGATCTAAAAAAAAAAAGTGGTGATAACCTCGTCAATCTATATACAACCTTAAAAAATACTTAGAAGAGAAAAAAAAAGTAGTAATCAGATATATCATGCACTCATGAGTCATGATAGAAATATAAAAAATTAATATTACAAGAACAACCCTGATGAAGTAGAAATTACAAGCAGGTCCAAACCCGATGGCTTGCCCGCCCCGTAGCTCCAGGCTAGTCCACTTCGGTTCGGGACGGTGTTTAGGGGGAAGCAAGTTTGAGGCAACAACAGGTCTATGATGCCGTTCTGGGCCGCACGCGTGCTACACTGATGTGTTCAACGAGTATATAAGCCATGGCCGCCCGGGTAATCTTGGGAAATTTTATCGTGACGGGGATAGATCATTGCAATTGCTGGTCTTCGACGAGAATGCCTAGTATATTTACCTGCCGCTAGGAAGTCATGGGGACCCCACCCCACATCGACAAAAAACGCACTAACATGAGATCTTATTGACGAGACCACCGCCGCCAACCAAGGTGGAACAGCCACAATTGGCCAACCCCAACATCTCCACCCTCCTATCCGAGTTAATTGACTGTCATTTTTAAAATATGCAATTACCAATTTCTTCTAAAAAATGGCAATTTCTTGGTCAATTCCAATAGAGGGGATACCCCATAAATAAACGGGAATGCTATCTAGCAACAGTTCCGCTATTGCAGTCCTAAATAAAATGTTTAATGAAGCCTGGTCAAACAGAAATAATACCATTAGGTTTATAATGTAAAATATTTCATGATGACTATAGTAGTTACTCTGTTCACTTTTATAAGACGTTTAGACAATTCAGACAGCACCCAGAATAGTTCAATGTCAGCTGTCTAAAACATCTTACAAACGTAGGAAGTATATATTTCTTTCTTATTTACTGTCATATCGATATTGCACGTCGTCAGAGAACATCACCAAAATTTCAGAACGGATGGAGTAACAAATCCTATAACTTGTTTCCATTGTTGAGTAGATGAAAGTTGGAAGAAGCAGCAAAGAAACAATTAAAGAGAATGTATGCTGGCAATGTCAAAGGATAATCCACCACAAATTCACAGGCCATTTGTATGTCCTACGCTAACTAAGACAGTACTCATACCATAGAATGCTAACCGAGTCGCACAACCAAACGAGATTTCTAATCGAATTCGCAAACATCACCGCTTCCACTCAGCCTCCCTACCACTTTGACAAAGTAAAACGGATCTCCGATGCGATTCCACGGAGATACTCATACAAGCAAGTAACTAGCACGGCTTTGTTCAGTTCGTCGCTGCCATCCTCATTCTGACTTTGTTCCGTTTGTTGTTGGCTTGTTTGCCGAGTGGAACTTCCTCCCGTCCTCAACAGCCTCCCTGTCGTCACGACCGGCAAAACACGAATGAGTAAAACAAAAGCAGAGCATAGAAGTTGAAGTTCCTCTCTCATTTTCGACTGGTATGAGGTTTCGTCTCTCTTTTTTACTACCTGAATGCCTTCACGAGCTCTTTGTTCTCCGGCTCGAGCTGCACCCCCTCGTAGAACGCGTTCGCGGCTTCCTCAAACCTCTGTCAGGTGTAACCACAGCACAACAAGTGTAGACTTGAGTCATCAGGTATGCTTATGTAGCCGTACAAAGAGAAAAAGAAACAAGGACAGCAGGGAATAAGTGTCCAGTTGCTGCGCGTCTCTGAAAGTGACAAACCTGCAGAAGGCGCAGCGCTGCACCTTCCCTGAAGCAAGCTTTCGCCCAGTCTGGTTTCAGTGCTCGGCATGCTCTCGCGTCCTCCAAGGCATGCTCACCTTGCCCTGCCCGCAACCAACAAAGGCTTCTGTTCGAAAGCAATGCGGGGTCATTCGGGTCGAATTCAATGGCCTGAAATGCAGAGTTCCGTTCTGTTGTGATGATTCTCTCAATGCACTATAATCCAGTAAACTTACTGACACTTGATAAAATGAAGGCTGGCTGGCTCAGGATAGCATCCATACCCAGATGGCATGTGAACTTACAACTAAATTTCTAGTCTTCTAGAGTTCTTTTTGTCCCACACAACTGCTTTCAAGAAGAAGAAAACGATTCTTACCTGTGTATATGCATCCACTGCTACTAGGAAGTCTTTTCTTCTGAATGCATCATCACCTCTCGATTTGGCTTCCAATGATCTCTTTTTCGCCTCAGGTGACACCTGCATGGCATTTGTTTAGGCAATGTAAAACTTGTGCAGTGAAAATCAACAGTTGAATTTTTCAAGTCGACGATTATTATAATAGATACTAGATTCCTTGATTTTTATAAAAAAGCATATACGATAATGGCGCACCTCAACGGGTTGTCGTCTCTGTAAACTGGCTGACTCATTTTCTTGCGCCTGTAGAATGTATGCAGATGTCAAAAATGACAGAATTTGCAAAGTAAAGAGGTTTCATGAACATACGAGGATATAAAAATTTCAAGATTAGATTCAAGTGGCACCTTTTCCTCTTCCATTTTAGATGATGCGTATTTTACTATTCCATCAACAGTCCAATTCGAGACACCTGGGATTGGAGATGTCAATGGTAAAAGATGTTCAACGACTTCAAGGTTATCCCTTAAAGCAGCAACCTCTATTGGCTTAAATCCATCCTGCAGGAAAGAAAAAAGGAAAAGGTAATCAACAGTTAGATTCACTGGTTTAGGCAATGTTGCTTTAAATAATTACTACTACCCAGGAAGAATAAGTTTAGAAATGGAATATTATTATTTTCCACACTTTTGGTTTGCATAAATAAGACAGTCAAAGGCAATTGGACGATCTAGCTAAAATGAATGCAGACTCACCATGATTACACACGATGGGTACTATGAATAAAATAAATTATAGCATCACCACACTTGGCAAGTTACATGAAGTACTCAGACATGGTGGCTTACATCGTCAGAGGTATTTGGGTCACCTCCAGCTTGAAGCAAACATTTGATCATTTCAAGATTTCCACTATCTGCAGCAATATGCAATGGGGTTGCTCCACCAGCAGTGACATTTGGGTTTGCACCTGCCTATGTTGCACATTATTAAGTTAATTATTAACCAAATATATAAAACAATGTTGTGTATTACTATATCAATGCAGAAACAGAAGTAAAATGGCAACAATAAAACGAGAATAAACATTTGAATCTTTTCCTTCGACTCTGTACACTTGTATACACATTACCACTTGCATTGCAGTAATAAAGAAATATTATACTTATTTCCAATTCGTGTGCATGTTTGCCAAATTCCCAAGGCACAAACAACATTGTCTAACAGGAAAAACAGAGCATCCAGTAACCAAAAATAAGCATTGACATCTATATGACGAAAATGAACCAAATGAAACAAATCCTTTACTCGTCCAATCATGTACCTGGATTAGAACCTCCAAGCATGGGAGGGAACTAGCTGCAACAGCAGACAACAGCGAAGTGATACCATCAGCAGTTTCAGTGTCCGGCTGCAAAAGCAAGGTTGGTAAGAACTAGTTTGAGTACAGAATTTGCTGAAAACCCACCTAACTAAATTGAATCCATACACAAAACCTCAGCAAATTAATTCATGCTGCAGGTTTTTGCTGCTCACAGTTATAAATTTAGGAGTAAATGTTGTCCAAATCTTATTGTGTTACAGTAACAAGCTTATCCCCTATAACATGGTTAAAGACAGTTGCTGCTTTAGTTAATTATAATGGCTAAAATCACCACATAGTCATCAGTATTGCACTGAACCTTGGCACTGAATAACTGAAAACTCAGATTAACAAATTGGCGGAGAGAATGCATAGACGAGCAACCTACCTTAGCGTTGTGTTCAAGCAGAAGCTTGACTGCGTCTAGCTGTCCATGTCCAGCAGCCCAAACAAGGGGAGTACCGGACTCGCTTTCGGATTCCACATCGACTCCCTTACCAAGCAAAATCTTCATAATCTCTATGTGTCCTGTAATAACAAGAGAAATAAACGCCACAAGTTCGTTCATAATCTCTATGTGTCCACTTCAACATACAGAATTATCGATCAGCATCATGAGTCGGTAATCGACAATACACAGAGCACCACCATTAGGCGCAGCACCACCATTACCTATCCCTGCCGCATGATGCAGTGCCGTGGCTCCCATGTTAGACGCGACCGAAGGATCGGCCCCGCGGCCGAGCAGGTACTCCACCGTCTCCAGGCGGCCCTGCCGTGCAGCGTGGATGAGTGGAGTTTCACCTGGAAAATTGATTCAGGTAATATGTATATCACCATACCAAGTATCAATTGAATTGCAGTCACATTATGAATGAATCAGAACAATACAAAGAGAAAGTGAGAATCGCCGCATCATGGCATGGGGTTGGGGAGTGAGGGAGCCATTACCATCGTCGTCCTTGGGGTCGACGGGGAGGCGGAGCTGCTCGACGAGGAACCTGCAGACCTCGGTCTGGCCCTCCCGCGCGGCGAAGTGCAGCGCGGTGCGCCTGTTGGCGTCCCGCACGCCGGCGGCCACCGCGGCCGCGCCCTTCCCCTCCTCGTCGAGCGCGGACCCGAACTCTGCACCACCAACACCAGCAACAAGAAAACCAAAGCGAGCAGGTCAGCAAGCCGTGCCGAGCGGCGCAGAATAGTTCGCTGGCGCCGGAGTAGCCGAGGAGGGAGCGGGGGGCGTACTCCGGAGGGCCTCGAGGTCGCCGGAGCACGCGGCCTCCAGGAAAGCCTGCACCTTGCTCCGAGCTGCAGCGGCGAAACCAGATTGAGATTGGGCGGGAGATCTTTGCTGAAGAAGGAGAGGAGAGGAGAGGAGAGGTGGGCGCGCATACCTGAGAGGGCGTCGGCGGCGTCAGCCATGGGGGCCGGAGGCGGGGAAGAGGGGAGAGGGTTCTAGAAGCTTCCGGAGGCGGCGGGGTGCAGAGCTTGAGAGAAACCTATATGGCGATGGCGATTGCTACCGTGGAGGAGGAAGTAGGCCGGGTGGCTCTGGAAGGTTTGAGGCCCATCTTTCCAGCTTCGGCCCGTTTGTGTAAGAGCATCACTAGTAGTACCCTCAAATCTCAAAATTAACCGCTTTTTTTATAGATTGAAAAAAAAAACAAAGACTAGAACCCCTAAACCCGTAAACAATTTTAAGAGTTGGAGCCCGGGTCACTCGTCCAGCCTCTAAAAGCGAGGGTTGGAGAGGGGAAACAACCCCAACCTCTATTCCCCCGATGTGAAAGGGCGGACTAGAGTCCAACCGCACGCTTCGCCACGCCGTTCTTTTTCTTTTTGAGCGGTCACCGCGCCGTTCTTCATTCATAGGATTGTTTTTCTTTTGTCGTGCATTGCAGTCCGTTGTTTCGTCTTGATTTTATCTGCCTTGGCTTGGATTTAATTATGTTCTGATGGTATTTTTGTCATCCATGTCACACTGCGGTACTACTGGTGATGGTGAGACATTTATATGTGGTTGTGATGTCTTTGCACGTTTGGGTCTCCTTGTTAGTCGATGGCCGTTGTTGTGTGAGCCCATTAAAAGCTGCTATTCTAGGCTGAAATCATGGAATTTCTGCTATTATGTTCGCATGGGCTGGCCCATGAAGCTCCCGCTCGCTCAGCTCGACTTCCCGCTCCACTCGCTCAGTTAGCGTTTTTTCCTGCTCACTCTACCACTATATTATTAAAATTAGTCTATTGCTTTATTTTGAAAAAGTTCATTAAATCATAAGATGTTCATGATTTTGAAAATCTTGGATTTTAAAGCATGTTCCAAATTAAAAAAAAAAATTGGATTTAAAAAAACCAAAGATTTCAAAAAATATTAGTAATTTGGGATAATCTTCAGAAATTTAAAAATGTCCGTGAACACTAAATATATTCATGAATTTATAGAATATTTTGAGCATATGTTTTAACAAATGTGGGTGAATTAAAATGTAATAAATAAATAAATAATAAAAATATATTAGGAAAACAAAAGAAGATAATTAAATCAAAAGACAAACATGAACCCTCAACCAATGACACACATCCTTATAGGTGGGCCTCCAACGACCTCATTGTTTTTGACGCACCAGAAGGCTTCAAATCTAGGGAGCGTAGTATATTAATACATTCCAATTTTTTTCTAAAGAAACAATAATTATTCCCTTACCAAAAAATATGTTAATTTATTTGGTTTTGGTAAAACAAAAAATGTTCAATAACTACTTTTTTTGCAGGTCAGTTCAATAACTACTTAAGCTTAAGAAGCTTAAAAGGGGAGCCCGATGATACCCTCTCAATGGCTGGTTTCGGTTAAAAAATAGAGAGACAACATTTGCTTAACCCTCTTAAGCAAGTGAAAACATTTTATTCCCTAAAAATTTGACAACATTATGCTCTGAATGTGTGCCGCCATTGGAATCTCGCCGTCGGCCACCATCATCTATGCTCCTAGCAGCCGTTCGCCTTCCAACCCACCTCGACCTTGCCGATGGTGCATTGTCGTTGAAGGTTCATCAGCTGGGCGGCGTCTAGCCCAGCCAGCCCGGGCCACCGCCAGTCCTGGCCATGGGAAGCCCGGCCCGAAAAAGCCCGACCCGGCCCAGCCCGACGCTGCTCCCGGGCCGGGCTCGGGCCTAGATTTTGAGCCCGATGGCCAGGCCCGGGCCCGTCATTTTTGCGATTTTATGAAGGGGCCCGGCCCGAGGCCCGAGGCCTGCCGGGATTTTACGTGTTTGGGCCGGGCTCGGGCCTAAAAACCAGGCCCGATGGCCGGGCCGGGCCGGGCTCGGGCCTAAAAACCAGGCCTGATGGCCGGGCCGGGCCGGGCCCGGGCCTGGGTTTTTTGCCTCGGGCTTGGCTAGGCCCGGCCCGGCCCGAGGTTTGGCCAGGTATAGCCTCCGCCCACTCAAAGGGGTAGGACTATTTTTATAGAAATTTGACTGTTGGGCATATGAATGTGCTTGGTAATACCGAACTTCACACTCAGTATTATTGACTAGTTCAAAATTTGAATGATCAAACATGAAAACTCTCTTCACCAAAGTGGGTGTGGCACCTAGTGGTAGCACAATATCGAAAAACAACTCTGGAAAATATGGAAATACCTCGAAGGTATCGGAGAAGAATGCTAAGACAATTAGGGCCTCTTTGATTCGCAGGATTTTGAAAACGCAGGAATAGGAAAAGTATAGGTTTAGAGTGTCATGCCCACTTGAATCCTACAGGATTAGCAAGGAGTGTTTGGTTTCACGGGAAAAGCAAAGGAATTGTAAAAAGAGTTTGGAGTGGATGAGATTTTCTATGAAATGTAGTACAAAAGATTCCATTGAAAAAATTCCTATGGGATTCAATGCTATGAATGAAAGGACAAAAGTAGGAAAAATTCCAAAGGATTTCGATCCTCCAAAAATCCTATAGAATTCCTTTAAATCAAAGGAGCTCTAACTTGCTCCTCAATGCCTCGGACAACATATGTCGCTCCGTAGTGCAGGACAACCCCCCACTCACTTTGTCTTATGCCTTCTCGAAATTTAACTTTGGAAATATCTCCATCGAAGTTCTTGGTATGAAGCTCCTAGAAGGTTTCACACAATACAACCACACTCCCTAGAGTGTGTCGGGCATGCATCTGAGTTGTAATTCCATTATGAACAATTGCTGCTTTGCAGTCCATGTCAACCTTATTAAAGATCTTCAAACTGACATTCATCAGATATATCAGACGGGATTGTTTAATATGTGTACCTATAGCTTATACATAATCAACAAGTGACCAACCTAGATAGAGCCCCATATTAGCCATGTAAAATGGGCACTCCCAGCCTCAACGATGCACATTGTCACATAAAAACCAACTCCTTGGCTAATGCGACCGCTTTCTCCTCACCAAATAGCTTCTCGACGATGGCTAGGGCGAACTCTGTGGCGGTCCCTGGCGCTCTGCTCGTGATAAGGTTACCGTCGACGACGACCCTGTATTCGCACGCGCTCTGGTCTGTAAGCAGGTGCGCCATGGGTGGAAATGATGTTGCTTTCTTACCCTACAATGATGGCAGAAGTTGAAGAAAGACGGAAAACACAAACCCGAAGCATCAAACTCACATACAAATGACTAAATACCTTGAGTAATCCGTGTGGCTCGAGGACGTAAGCAGGGGAAGCGCATATTGCACCATAGGGTCTACCAGATTCCGCCTGTTTCTTCAGCATGCCCACAAGTTTCTCACTGCTAGTGAACTTGAGAGCACCTGGAAGACCACCCTGTGATACATACATATACACATACACCAAACAAACAACAATGTCACTCAAGTAGTCCAAAGAGCACCATTTATGATCAGAGGCCACATGTTCACCTTTATTTTCTAGACAAAGAAAGAAATGCTCCACTCAATTCCAACTTACCGGCATGACAATGAGGTCGAACTCCATTTCAGCAGCCTGTTCAAGCATCACATCGGTGATCAGATTGAGCTTGTAATGGCGGGTCACGATGCGTGGCGTGTCCTCGACCGACGCGACCGTGACGCGTGCGCCTGCCCTGCGCAGGACATCGATCAGGTTGAGAGCCTCCATCTCCTCCGAGCCGTTGGCAACCGGCACAAGAACCCGTGGTGTGCCGGTGCATTTCCATTGGATCTGATTATACTCTTGGATGCTATACTTGACTCCTTGCTGGGGCCGCATATACTAGTAATTGCATATGTAAGAAAATTCCACAAATTAATATTAATAATAACATCATGTAAGAAGATTGAACTGAAGTAGTAATAGTTGTTGTACACTAGCTAGACCGTACTTACCAAAGGTCCGGCGACCTCGTGTGCCTTGAGTTCGCCGTAGAGCTGCTCCACCAGTTCGAGCGCGAACTCGATCGCCGTCCCGACGCCCTGGCTGGTCACCACGTTCCTGTCCTTCACCACCCTGTCATCCACGGCGATCACCCCGTCGTCGTCGCCCAGCCGCCCCAGCAGGGCCGGATGGCAGGTCGCCGTGAAGCCCTTGAGCACGCCCCACCGGGCCAGCACCATCGCCGGCGCCGCGCCGATGGCGGCGCACAGGCGCCCCGACTGCGTGTGCTTCCTGACCATTTTCTCCAGCTGCTTGCAGTCCCCAAGGTTGGCTGATCCTTTCATACCTCCCTACAAGCAGCAACACGTACGAAGGTGGTGGTGATGATCGAAAATATTCAATAGAACACCTGCACCCCGGCCCGCTTATCCCGAACGTCCATGCACACATGGATATGTGCCAGTTGTTTCGGTAATAAGGCTAGTCATAGTGAAGAGTAAGTTAGACTAGTAACATGCAGGCCCGGCCCTGATGGGGGCCCCCGAAATCGAGGGGCCCCTCCCAGGGTGTGTATGAGGTAGCCTGTGGGCTTGCGCTAAGAAAACTATGGGCCATGGCCAGGCGTGGATTTCGGAAGACGTAGCGAAGCCTTCGTATTCCTTTCTATTTCTGTGATTCGTTTCCTTGTCATTCCATCAGGCAGCCATCGTCAAATCATGCGCCGTACCTAATTTCAACCTGCATACCCCGCAGCCGTCACTTGGCGAAAAATCAAGGAGGAGAGATGCGGAGTAGCCGCCATCCTGTTCGCGATAACAGCTTGCCTCCCGCCTCATTTTCTCCAAATTTCGTTCCTAATTCTTATCGGCAGTACGTCGTCTCGCCGATTTCTATTCCGGGGCCTCCCAATCGCGCGAGTGTCTAGCCAGTATTCAGTACACGCTTTGCTCTCTCACCTTGGGCGCTGGACAAGCACACACACATCATCGCTGATCCGTCCAGCTCTTGAGCCGGACGCGAACGAGTACAAATCATTGAACGCCCGATCGCCGACGCCGACCCATCCAAGGTACTATTTTATATTACCTTTCTCTTATCCCTACTCTCTATACGCACATTACTACTCCCTCCGTCCCATAATATAAGAGCGTTTTTGACACTACACTAGTGTCAGAAACGCTCTTATATTATAGGACAGAGGAAGTATTTAAATATTTAATCCCTCGTATACATGATGCATAGCTCGCATCCTTTAACCGTTGACATCAACGTCGGGGGAAATAATGCCAGTGTGATTGAGAGTTCAGTTAATTCATTAGGTTTTTCCTTTTTCTGAATTATCAAAGATTCTAAATTTCACTTTGCCAGATGGTATAATGCCATGGAGATTTTTAAGCATGCCACTGAATTTAATTGCTATCCTAATGTCTCTGCTGTTTATTGCATCTTATTTACAATGCATCTGATGGTGGCATCAATTGAAAGATGAAGCTTTTCAGAATTAAAATTATCAAGAAACTATCTGAGGTCAAGAATGCATGACTCATGAGAGTTTTAATTAATGGCTTGGCATCAGTATGCATTGAGATGAAATTATTGGAAGAGATTGAGATGAACCCCATCACAAGTGACTTTGTATCGAAAAATGATATAATTTTATAAGGTAATATGTTCATATGTATGCTGTTTTTGGATGCATTTAAGTGTTCATATGTAAATTTTCATATACAAGTATATAATCATTATTATAATATCTTGTTTATACTAAGGGCCCCAAATTTTAGTTCCGCCTCAGGCCCCTGAAATGTCAGGACCGGCCCTTTATGTTACTAGCCAATGTTAGTACCTCCATAGTGGGTAGTAACATGGTTGTTGTGTCATGGAAGCCTTCATTTATTTAGGCCTAGACTCATCTTGTCTCAAGTTGCGCTATGTTATGATAACACCCCAAACCTCTCTTTCCTCATTAATTGTTTGCCACATAAGCAAACTCGTCTTGATATGCGTTATGTTACTAGCTAACTCTCACTATGACTAGCCTAAGCTCGCGGCACGGTTATCTCGCACATATTTTAGGGTACAGCACAAAGAGACAAGGACTCCACCCGCATGCGGCCCGTGACCCCTGCCCCCTGGGCCCTGGTCCATGTTCGCCCCCCTTGCCGTAGCTTTCCCCAGGAGCATGATAGCACGGACGAACTGATAAGTTGGAGAGCACACGAATCGATCTATAGCCATCTTTTTTATTCCATGAGATGTGCCACCATGTGAATTTAAGGACTCAACGGGCATGGCTCGTTTTAGTAGAGTTGTATGCTAACCATGGCCCTGTTTGTGCATAGCATAATTACAGGAAGCTCAACAAGCATGGTGGTGTGTAGAGAGAGCCATGAGCCCTGGTCACGGCCGAGTCCTGTGCGGCTGTGCCCTAGTCACGTGGGCATGCAGACGCAGGGGGCGGTGGAACACAAAAATCTGCAGGTGAAGGGCACGTACCGGCAGGACGATGAGGTCGAACTCCTCTGCTTCCAGGCCGGCGAGTCTGCCGTCCGCGGCGAACCTGACCCCATGGCCGGCCTCCACCACGAGGCCCTCGGACGCGGTGCCGACGGTGACCCTGGCGCCGGCGCGGTCGAGGATGTCGGCCGCGGCGGCCGCCTCGAGCGGCTCCGTGCCGGCGGCCACCGCCACGAGCACCCGCTTGGACGCCGGCTCGATCGGTCCGCCACGGACGACGGGGCGCGAGACGAGCTTCCGGCGGCACCAGGACGTGGCTCGCCTCGCCAGAGACGAAGCCGCGGCACCGCAGCAGCAGCAGCAGCCCCCTCGCTGCTCGTCGTCTTCCACGTGGGCGGCCACGAGCTTGGCGGCGTCGGCGGCCACGCGGTCCTCCGGCGCGGGGGCGACGGCGGCCATCGGCGCTCTCTTTGCTGGCCGGCACCGGCAGATCTCGACGGTCTCTTCTCTCTTTTTCACCGCTTGCTTCCCACGAGGATGAATAAACAAGTTGGAAGTCACATGGGCACACTGACATGACGCTCAACTTAAACAATGGCACGTGGTAGGGCTGCACGCCGTTGCCCAGCCCAAGGACATGCATGTCCATCCACGTAGCAGCACGTGAGGGCCCCTTCATCACGGTGGTTCCGCATGTGCATGCGACATAATTTATCAATACTAGAAAACATGCTCGTGTATTGCAACGGGACAAAAAATATCATACATCTTCCCAAAGGTCTACAACCATTATTTTAGAATGACATCTATTTAAAAAGAGGTAATAACACTAAAGGTGTCTAAACTTGCCATCGATGTTCACTTTCGTGCCTAAACTTGAAAAATACACCGAACTGGTTCTATAACTTGGCAGTATGGTTCAAATACGGTTCAATCACGTCTAGATATGTATGTATTGCTGACTAGACATGCCAGTGTGGCGTGAGGCCCACTTACGGTGCCGGGACAGACTGCCATGAAGAGTGTGCATCTCAATGACTATCGGGTCCCACCTGTCAATGCACAACTGAAATAAACCAAAAAGTTGCAAAGCTGAGATTTGAACCGGCGAACTGTGCGCGGCGCAGGACATGCACCAACCAACTCCCCATGTAATTCTGCTGTCTTTTAAGCACTGCAACGTTTTATACATCCAATACAGCCGTGGAGTTAAATGTGCTGCAGTTATTGCACCCATTTTCCACATGTTAGTTTTTTTTATTTTAGAAATTACAGAATATTCAGGTAGTATATGAACGGTCCATGCTTTTAGGAAATGTATCTCTAGTTGTAAAAAGTGTTGACTTGTTTTAAAAAAGTATATGTGTTTGTGAAAAGATATCTTTTCGAATAAAAATAAATATTACAATATGTGTGAAAAAAATAAACAATGGCCTAGTGTTCCCCGGGGATTTTATACATTCTTATATTTAAATTAGCAAATTTTAAACTATACATACATTTATCTAGTTAAAAGAACATTTTACTCACCTGAATTTATAATAATACGTAAATATTTTTTAATTACATTAACATGTTTTAACATAAAAAAAATTATGCATATTATTTCTAAGGCAAGTGGATACTAGCTTTATTTTATTACCATTACAATAATTTGCATAAGTTTTAGAATGAATAAAAACAAAAAAGAAACCCACACGTCGAAGGGTCACGTACAAAAGGAAAAAGAACTAATATGTAAACAAATGACCACATGATATGTTTTTAAAATATGAAGATTTTGAAAATTAGATTAAGATTTCGAAAATGTATAACTTTAAAAATTGCAAAATTATTTTATTATATGTGTGAATTCTTACAAATATTATGAAACCATTTTGTTAATTATTTTTTATTATTTCAATTTTGTGGATATTTAAATTTTCATTAATATTTTTCGAGGGATCATTAACTATTAATTCAATATTGTGACTATAGTTTGAATATTTTTCTAAAAAATGAAAAATAACTAGCATGTGGAAAATTGGCCGCACTGATTGCACTCTAGTTAGCTACATAAAGGTTAGCAATGCATAATAGTCAACTAACTTTCCCTGTGATGTGGTTTGTGCAGGTCCTTCACAACGCACAGGTCGCCGATTCAAATGATAGTCATGCTTCAATTTTATTTATTTCGGTTGTGCACTGACAGGTGGGACCCGATGGTCATTTAGACGCACTCTTTCCATGTTGGTCTGTCTCGGCACTGCAAGTGGGCTCCGTGCCACGCTGGCATGTTTAGTCAACAATAGATACGTATCTGGACGTGATTTGAACCATACCGCCAAGTTATAGAACTAGTTCGATGTATTTTTTAAGTTTAGATACCAAAGTGAACATCGGTGACAAGTTTAGGCACCGCTGGTGTTATTACCTCATTTAAAAAATACTTTCTCCGTCTCAAAATAAGCGTCTCAACTTTGTACTAACTTTAGTGTAAAATTATACTAAGCTTGAGACACTTATTTTGAGACGGAGGGAGTAGTAGCTAATCTAAAGTCATTTAGTTAGATACTAACTCATTAGTTCCTCTTAAAAAAAATTAAAGACATTAGTTCTTCATCCTTTGAATAGTACCTTATATCTTTTTACGCCTAGAAAACATGACCATGCGTTGCAACCAGAGAAAAAAAATATCACACACCTTCTCACGGGTCTACAGCCTCTATTTCAACATGGCATCCATTTTTAAAAATAGTAGCTAATGTAAAGTCATTTAGTCAGATATACTAACTCATTAGGTCCTCTTAAAAAATTAAGATATTAGTTCTTCATCCTTTGAATAGTACCTTCTATCTTCTTCTGCCTAATGTCTACCCCTTTGCTAGTATCGTGAATATAAATCTCCTAATAATCAAATTACACAGGTAAAAGATTAAAATGACAAAACTATCATGCTACTGGATGAGTTGAATTACCAAAAAATCTTGGGAGAACTATTACAGTGAAGCTATTCTCATTATTCATTCTTCAGATACCAAAACTCTGCACAATAATGTAAAACTGTGTCTTCTTTTAAGAGGACCTGCTCAGGGCCGCGCCGCCACTTCGTCATGGACGCCGGTCTCCTCGAGCTCCCTGCCATGCCGTTCGGGCCATGACCACGGCCTCTGTTCATCAGCGCCATGCCGCCGTCCGCGTTCCTCTGCTCCAACCAATCAATCGCTCTGATCGAGCTGAGCCGCCTGCCTCGTCCCGCCATTGCTGCCCCGCAATCACAGCATGTGCATCCGTTGCATGCCCCTCCCTTTCCTTGTTTCATTCCTTCCTTCCCTCCTTTTCTTTTGGGGTCCTCGAGGCTTGCTGATAGTCAACTTCAAAACGTATATAAACCAATGAAACTTGGAGTAAAGAATCGAGGTGGGACTATTCCACGGTGAACCCAGTTGAGTTGCAAAGCTGTGCGTGTCTCAGTAGGTTCATGCCTTCTTCGCCGGATCGGAGCTTCTTGGGATCGAACTCCAGTTGAGATCAATTTTTGTTTTGCTGATCAATTCTTCCAACGAACAAGGGAAAAGAAAGGCAGGCCCAGCTCAACCCATCTGGCCCATGAATGTGTTTGAAAGAAAAACCGGACATGTACATTATTTTAGTACCACCTCGTTAGCGGCTTGTGCAAACTGAAAGCGTAAAATCACGGAAAAAAGCGTATTGTGACGGTGGACCCACGGAGTCAATCCGTGCTTTATTATTAGGGAAAGATTACTAGGGTATTTGCAAGACCCCAAATTTACTGTTCGGGGCAGTCCGTGTATACGAATACACGAGCCGGTCATTAACGATGTCTGTATATGTTTTAAACCAAATTTTAATTAACTGGACGAAATATATGCAAATACGACATATTTTCTTATTAACCGGACAAAATTCATCACATTTCAAACGTTCTTGGTTACAAAAAGCGCCAGAACCCTAAACCTATATCCTAGGGGCGCCCGTCGTCCACTTTCTTTGTACTCCACATCAGCGGCCACGTTCTTCATCTGCCGTCTCGATGAACGGTGGCGGTGTTCAAGACCCATGAAGTGGAGGTGCGGTCTTCAGCAAGGAGGATAGAACATGGAAGATGGACCAACCCACTTGAGACACAATGCCCTGCCGCCTCCCATGCCCTACTCATCCTCGGAGGAGTCCATGACCTGTCTGTCATCGGCACCGATGGACGTGAGGTCAATGATGGACCCGGACAGCCCGTCACTGTCCACCTGCCACATCTGCCCCCGAAAGTTGGACGGCGACTTGTAGGACGCACAACTGGTGGAGTTGGAGTCCTTGACCGCCTGTGCCACTAGCGCGTGTGCGGCCACGTTCACGTCCGGAGGCGCCATCTCTGCGTTGCGAGCGGCCGCCTTTAAATAGCGGATTCTGGTGACGCCAAGCGTATGGGTGCATCAATGCGCGGCGCCGGAGTTAGTTCCTCAGCGACGAGCGTGCTTAATGGCGGCACACGGACGGACGGGCATGGTAGATATTTGTCCCATCTCGTACAGTAAACGTCGCTCTGGCATTGGATAGGCGTGGACTCCGGATAGGCGGCGCGGGTGGCTCTCTCAGCCGGCGCAACGCTTCAACGCTTTGGGCCGGCGTCGTTGCGCAACGGCCGCTCTGAGCGGCATGAATGTGGGCAGCTGGCGCCAGGCGGAAACACACACGGGTGAGGGAGGAGGGTTTCGGGTGGACCAGGGCAGTCAGACATGTCCCCCCCACTTTGTCTCCGGTTTACGGGAATAGTGCATCTGGTTCGACCTGCAGGACGATACTATACCACATTGCACTAGTAGAAAACAGGGCTTTGGTTCGGGCTGGGCAAGCCCATTAGTCCCGGTTCAGTCACGAACCGGGACCCATGGGGGCATTCGTCCCGGTTCATTAGCCCAGGGGGCCGGCCGGGGCCTCGTGGGCATTGGTCCCGGTTCGTGGGGACCCATTTGTCCCGGTTCTAGGCACGAACCGGGACCAATGTGCCTCGCTCCTGGCCCACAGCCATTGGTTCCGGTTCTAACCACGAACTGGGACAAATGAGTTGCCTATATATACCCATCGCCACGGCAGAGCACTCCATAATGCTTTGTTTTTTCTGGCCGGCGAGGGGAGGGCATTTGGGTGCTCTAGCTCACCTCCTATGCACATGAGGTGTTCGATGAAATGTCTGAGCCACACTAGTTAATCTTTCTCCTCTCGAAACTCGACCTCCGAGCTCCATTTTCCCCGAGATTTGTCTAGGTTTAGCGGTCCGTCACGTCCAGTCCCCGTCTTCACCGCCGTCGATCGCCCGCGCGGATCTCGTCGCCGACACCACCGTGGTGAGCCTCTTGTTCTTATCTCCTTTCTGAAAGAAAAGTTCTTACTTCAGATAGATATTTGTCTAATTTTCTTACTTTTATTATTCCTTGTTATTATATAGTACGATGGTTTTGGTATCCGCCCCCATCGGCCCTCGTCCTGTCTATGATTCGGATGTGGTATATATTATCTTTTTATAACTATTTGGTTCATTTATTTTTTATGACAATTATGCCGACCAACGTGACGTAGATTTTATTTATCTAGGAGGTGGTTGAACCGGAAATTCCAACCGACCCTATTGTCGAGAGGTTAAATTTAGTTGAAGAAGAAAACAATTACTTGAAGAAAAAAAATAAAAAAATTGAGGAGGAGAAGACGATATTGGAGTTGCATGTTGCGGATGTCATCGATGATCACAAGATCAAGATGGATGCAATGCGGTTGAAGATTAGAAAGATTAGAAAATATGCCATTTATACCGAGGCTTCGTATCATTATGCAGTTGGATCAATTGTTACCTTGGTTGCGATTATGATCGCATTTGTTGTTGCATTGAAATGTTTTACATACTTTCAATGTATGGTTAATTTAGATGCTCTGGATAGCTATATGTTGTTCAATGAGAACTATGTATGTACTTTGGTTTGAATGTGATGATGAACTTCTATTAATTTGGTCACTTATCTACTTCGAAAGAGATTGTCCGTTTTGTACACGAAGTGCATCCAGTTTTTGCCGTAACCCTCTGTACTTTCTTGCAGATGCTATGTGGGTGAAATGATGATACCATGCCAACTTTCAACCTTTTCAGAGTTCATTTAAAATGCTTTTCAATTTCAGGGTCTTATAGCTCAAAATAATCAGTAAATTCATGAAAAATAACAAATGAAGTCAGAAAGGGTTGAAAATTGATGATGTGGCTTTGAATGGTGCATTTTGAACACAGAAAAACTCTGGAGTTCAAATAAGTTCAAAAAAATGAAATCCCTTTGTAACAGACGAGTTTCCGTATGAAACCCTGATACTTCGAAAGAGATTGTCCGTTTTGTACACGAAGTGCATCCAGTTTTTGCCGTAACCTCTCTACTTTCTTGCACATGCTATGTGGGTCAAATGATGATACCATGCAAAAAGAATATTAACTAAAAAACTTCTATAAAACTCTAATAGCAAAAGGAATGAACTAAAAAGCTTTTATAAACCTATAGTATTTTTTAAACTAAAACTCAAAGTATTTTCTGTTCAAAACATGAAAAGCAGAAAGAAACAAAATAAACTTTAATAAATAAGTAGAAACAAAATAAAATAAATTAAAATTTTAAAAAATAAATAAGTAGAAACAAAATAAAATAAACTTTAATAAAATAAATAAGTAGAAAAAAAATAAACTTTAATAAAGTAAAATAAATAAACTTTAATAAAATAAATAAAAATAGCAACAGTAAGTTTTTTGTTGTAAGTAGAAACAAAAAAAAAACAACAAAAATAATTAAAAAAAGTGCAACCTACTGGGCCACGACGGCCTGAATACGACTAGAAACCCAACCACGGGCCAGGATTCAGACCCGCAGGAGGCCCAGTAGGCCCACAAGCACATCGAGACAAATTAGGCCCGCAAGCCTGCAGTTGAGAGGAGCTCGAGAGGGTTGGCGCAACAACGCTTATAAACCACTCTCGAGCTCTCTCAGCTAGCGAAGTGGGACTAAAGTTTTGGCCGCGACGCGGGCAGCACAGGGCCTTTGGTCCCGGTTGGTGCCACCAACCGGAACTAAATGGGGGCATTGGTAGCGGTTGGTGCCACGAACCGGTACCAAAGCAGCCCTTTAGTCCCGGTTGGTGCCACCAACCGGGACCAAAGGCCGCCGCTTCCCGCCCTTTGGGCTGCCGAAAACTGACCTTTGGTCACGGTTGGTGGCACCAACCGGTACTAAAGGGTGCATTGGTACCGGTTGGTGCTACGAACCGGGACCAATGCCGTGGGTATATAAGCAGGACTTGTGAAAATTTTCACTTCTCATCTCGCAGTTGCCGCCCCCACGACGCCGACGGCATCGACGCCGCCAGGTTGCCGCCCCGTCCGCCGTCTCCGTCGTCGCCGTCGCCCCTGCCCCGGCCTCGCCGCACCCTGCCCCGGCCTCGACGCGCCATGCCCCGACCTCGCCGTCGCGCACGCCGAGCCCCCTGCCCCGACCTCGGCGCCGCCGCTCGCCTGCAGTGTGAGCCCGCGCCGTCCCCCCTCCTCTCCCCCTCCCCCCCGCGCCCCAACGCCGCCGCGCGCCCGCCCCGGCGCCGCCGCCCGCCCCGGCGCCGCCGACAAAGCAGGCCCCCTGTTCATATGCAAAAGTTAGGATTTTTGGTGATATTATTGTAGAATATGATGATGATATTGTAGAATATGCAAATGTTTGTATGTTCATATGCAAAGAATTTTTATTTTGTTCATAGAATTTTTATTGTTTTTTTTGTTCATAGAATTTTTATTGTAATTTTGTTCATAGGATTTTTTATTGTAATTTTGTTCATAGGGTTTTTTTCTGTTGTAATTTTGTTCATAGAATTTTTATTGTTAATTCTGTTGTAATTTTGTTCATAAAGTTTTAGGATGAAAAAAAAGAAGAAGAAGAAATAAAAATTCTATGAAAAAGAA
This sequence comes from Triticum aestivum, assembly GCF_018294505.1. Lineage (NCBI taxonomy): Eukaryota > Viridiplantae > Streptophyta > Magnoliopsida > Poales > Poaceae > Triticum > Triticum aestivum. Next base: position 4,153,922 of record NC_057796.1, on the reverse strand, counting down.
GAAGAAGAAGAAATAAAAAGGGAGGAGGAGGAGTTTCGTTTAGTTTTAGGATTATTTTAGTTTATGTTTAGTTTAAGAAGAAGGAAAAGAAAAAGATGAAGAAGAGGAGAAATAAATAAGAAGAGGGAAAAAGGAAAAAAGGAGAGGAAGAAAGGAATAGAGGAGAAGAAGAAAAAAATAGAAAATATTCTATTTTTTCTTCTTCTCCTCTATTCCTTTCTTCTTCTCCTCTTGTTTTTCTTCTTTTTCTTCTTCTTCTTCTTCCTTTTCTTATTTTTTATCGGGTATGTCGTTGTCGATATAACCCCCTCTCGACCGTGATAACTTATACCACGGGAGCACCCCCCGGCCCTCTCGCTCGACCAAAACTCTCGAGGACACCCAAACCCTAGAAAAAAACGATGTCGGTCTCGTACCCCCTCCCACCGCGCCCCTACCCGACAAACTCTCTCGAGGCCACCCAAATTTACCAAGTTGTAAATATTTCCAGAAGCTATGGACCCCCGAGACGAAGCAACAGAAGCGGTGTTGGGGGACATAATCACACACGGAAGTGATGCCGTCTTCTCGTTTCTCAACGACACCGATGGTCTAGAAGAACAGGGTGAAGAAGCAGACTACGGTGACCGAACAATGGAAGAGGAAGGACATGATCATGATGGTTCCGGTGACCCAATTATAGGGTTAACGTAGCAGAAAACAAAATTTTTCCGACTTACGCACCAGTCCAGGACCACTATGGAGACTGCATACAAGGTTTGATCTTTTTCGTTACCGACTCGTAGCCAGCGGGAAGTAGAGTCGATGACGATCGGCGGTGCAGATCCCCGCAGCTAGGATTTTACAACCTCCCAACCGCGAGGATGTATACCCTCATCTGCCCCTCGGACAGCCCTCCGGGAGGTGGTCGAACAGTCCCCCGGACGGTGTCGCGGACAGCCCTTCGGGAGGACCTTCGAAACTCGGACGGTCACTCAGACAGCCCTTCGGGAGGACCTTTGAAACTCGGACGGTCATATGGACAGCCCTTCGGCTCTACGAAACTATTTCGCGGGGAGGGAGAGAGAAGCCAGATCATTGCAATGGCACTTGTATGTGAGAAAGAGTGAGTGTGGAGAGTGCCTCTCCACCTCTATTTATAGGAAAACCCAAGGGGTAGGGGACACATGAAAAACCCAAAAATGCCCACACTTTATGTCACACATAAAGGGCATAAAGGGCATAAAGGGATGACAAGTGGAGCCCCATGGAGGAGCTGCACCCTCCAACGTCCCACCTTCATGGGCCCCCCCCAAAGTGGGTTCCTTGATCCCCAAGTCCTTCTAGAAGCCTTTTGGGAAAAGCCCCAAAAGGTGGCTTTCCATAAATATCCCAAAAAGCACTTTCACTATTCATGACGACATTTTTCAGCGTCCGTTCGAACTGAAAATATTTATGTGGGCTTAGAACATTTCCAGTACCCACTCAAATAATTTTCAACGCGTTCTGAAACAATTCCGGATTAGTGATTTTCATCTGCGAAAAGCATCTGAAGTGGTTCCGGCAGCTCCGGAGCAATTCCAGCTTTTATCCCGGAAAATTCCAGAAAGTTTCAAGAATGACTCTGGCACCCTCCAAGAATTATCAGGCATGTGCCGAAACCAATTTGACTTAATAGTATATCCCGAAACAACTTTTCGATTTCACCGAAACTCATCCGATGACCTCTCTCTGTGAAACTTTTCCGTTGTCCGAAACTTTTCAGTGTCCAAAAGTTTTTCGGTGATTTTCTCTCAGACTCCCTGTCTAGTATTCAACAGATAGATCACCCTTAAGCATGTGACCCTATAGGTTTGGTGAAGTATATACATGACCCGGAACCCCTTCCGATCAATGATCAACATCGGAGCTGTGGACACCCATATTGACCCCTATACCCACACGAATAAATATTCGAGTGAACCTCCAGTTGCAGTGAGCTATTCCTGTTGCTTCGCGATATGTCACAAACACCCGAGGTGAGATTTATTGCATCCCCATGGACGAACAATTTGTCCACCATGCAAGTTACCTCGTTACCGGTTTTGTTCTCTTTTCTCGTTTCCGTGTTCCGGCATCCCAGTGATCAAATCACAAGGTGTCTGGCCAGACGATGATGGATACCGTAACACCGAGAGGGCCCGAGAATATCTCTCCATCGTCGGAGGAGCAAATCCCAATCTTGAGCTATCAAGTTACTTGACATACTTTTGCATGAACCCGTAAGCCGCCGTAATAGCCACCCATTTACGGATGACGTTTAACAAACCCCAAAGTTCATGAAGCAAGCATGAAGAAACTCGATACTCTCATGGTCTAAGGAATCATGGAAACATTAACCATCTCTGTGTTATGTACCATTAACTTGTGACGAATGAATCTCATAGCATAACATCAATCCGGGTCGATTCAACACAAATGTTCTCTTAACATTGTGCTATTGGGGAACGTAGCAGAAATTTAAAATTTTCTACGTATCACCAAGATCAATCTATGGAGTCATCTAGCAACGAGAGAGAGGGGAGTGCATCTACATACCCTTGTAGATCGCGCGCGGAAGCGTTCAAGAAACGGGGTTGATGGAGTCGTACTCGTCGTGATCCAAATCACCGATGATCCTAGCGCCGAACGGCGGCACCTCCGCGTTCAACACACGTACGGAGCGGGGACGTCTCCTCCTTCTTGATCCAGCAAGGGGGAAGGACAAGTTGATGGAGATCCAGCAGCACGACAGCGTGGTGTGGAAGTAGAGGGATCCCGGCAGGGCTTCGCCAAGCGCAAGCGGGGAGGAAGAGGTGTCACGGAGGGAGGGAGGCGCAGGCTTGGGGTGCTGCTCCATGCGCCTCCCCACTATATATAGGGGTGGAGGGGGCTGGTTTTCTTGCCCTCCAAGTCCATTGGGGCGTTGGCAAAGGTGGGGAAAAGAAATCCCATCATTTCCCTTCCCCATCGATTGTTATCCCCCCTTTTTAGGGATCTTGATCTTATTCCTTCGGGATATGATCTTATTCCTTCTAAGGTGGGATCTTGGTGCCCTTGACCAGGGGTGTGGGCCTTGCCCCCACTACCCACGTTCATGTGGGTCCCCCATGCAGGTGGGCCCCACTTCGGAACCTTCTAGAACCTTCCCGGTACAATACCGAAAAATCCCGAACATTTCCCGGTGGCCAAAATAGGACTTCCCATATATAAATCTTTACCTCCGGACCATTCCGGAACTCATCTGTAGGAGATATGCCCTAGAGGCAATAATAAATGATATTATTTATCTCCGAGTTCATAATTATGTTTATGTTCCATGCTATAACTGCTATGGTTCTCGAGTCTGCAATAACCACGAGGCTCGGAGGAAGACTCATATGCACGTGTGGAATAATAAACGGTAAAATGTATTCCTAGTCTGGCCTCTAAGACTAGCTCAAGTGTTGCATGATGGTTATGTTTTCCTGATCATGGGCATGTCTATGTCAGCAACCTTGAGGGCATAATGTTAAGAGAACATTTGTGTTGAATCGACCCGGCATGATGTTATGCTATGAGATTCATTCGTCACAAGTTTATTGGTACATAACACAGAGATGGTTAACGTTTGCATGATTCCTTAGACCATGAGAGTATCGAGTTTCTTCATGCTTGCTTCATGAACTTTGGGGTTTGTTAAACGTCATCCGTAAATGGGTGGCTATTACGGCGGCTTACGGGTTCATGGAAAAGTGTGTCAAGTAACTTGATAGCTCAAGATTGGGATTTGCTCCTCCGACGATGGAGAGATATCTCTGGGCCCTCTCGGTGTTACGGTATCCATCATCGTCTGGCCAGACACTTTGTGATTTGATCACGGGGATGCCGGAACACGATAACGAGAAAAGAGAACAATACCGGTAACGAGGTAACTAGCATAGTGGACAAGTTGTTGATCCACGGGAATGCCAACATGTCTCACCTCGGGTATTTGTAACATATCGCGAAGCAACAGGAATAGCACACGGCAACTGGAGGTTCACTCGAATATTTATTCGTGTGGGTATAGGGGTCAATATGGGTGTCCACGGCTCCGATGTTGATCATTGATCGGAAGGGGTTCCGGGTCATGTCTATACTTCACCGAACCTATAGGGTCACACGCTTAAGGGTCATCTATCTGCTGAATACTAGACAGGGAGTCTGAGAGAAAATCACCGAAAAAGTTTCGGACACCGAAAAGTTTCGGACAGCGGAATCGTACCGCAGAGAGAGGTCATCGGATAAGTTTCGATGATACCGAAAAGTTGTTTCGGGATACACCATTAAGTCAAATTGGTTTCGGCACATGCCTGATAATTCTTGGAGGATGCCAGAATCATTCTGGAAGCTTTTTGGAATTTTCTGAGATAAAAACCGGAAATGTTCCGGAGCTGCCGGAGCCACTTCAGATGCGTTTCGCAGATGAAAATCACTAAAACCGGAATTGTTTCGGAACGCGTTGAAAATCATTTTAGTGGGTACTGGAAATGTTCTTAGCCCACATAAATATTTTCAGTTCGATCAGACGCTGAAAAATGTCGTCGTGAATAGTGAAAATCAGCTTTATGGTTACTTTATGGAAAGCCACCTTTTGGGGCTTTGCTCCAAAAGATCTTGGGGATGACATGGATGGATAGGAGCCATTTTTTGGGCCCCTCATGGGGGTGTGGCCGGCCACATGGGGTATCCCCCCTTGGGGACCCTCTTGTTCCTTGGTTTCACTCCTAGGTCCTTGTGGAAGGACTTCATTCATGTGCATTTTGGGTTTTTTGTGAAACTACCCTACCCCCTTGGGATTTCCTATAAATAGAGGTGGAGGGGCAGCCCTCCACACTCATCCCTTGCTCTCATACACATGCCATGCATTATCTGGCTTCTTCTCTCCCTCCCACGAAAAGAGTTTCGTAGAGCCGTAAGGCTGTCTGGGTTCCGGCAGGAACTAGTTCTGGACGGCGAAGCCCTGCCGGATAGATGACACCGTATGTGTGCAACTCTGTAGAGAGATCGTAGTTTCGGTCTTAGTTCGTGAGTGCCTCCCGAAGGGCTGTCCGTGTGACCGTCCGAGTTTCGAAGGTCCTCCCGAAGGGCTGTCCGAGTGACCGTTCGAGTTTCGAAGGTCCTCCCGAAGGGCTGTCCGCGACACCGTCCGGGGGGCTGTTCGACCGCCTCCTGGAGGGCTGTCTGAGGAGCAGATGAGGGTATACATCCTCGCGGTTGGGAGGTTGTAAATCCTAGCTGCGGGGATCTGCACCGCCGATCGTCATCGACTCTACTTCCCGCTGCGCTACGAGTCGGTAACGAAAAAGATCAAACCATGTATGCAGTCTCCATAGTGGTCCTGGGCTGGTGCGTAGGTCGGAAATTTTTTGTTTTCTGCTGCGTTCCCCTACAGTGGCATCAAGAGCCGTGCTATGCGTAGATGCAGGTTTCGATCTAGAATACATGGAGATGTATGGGTATTGCATAATATAATTAGGTAGTAGATGAGATCTATTGCTGAAAATTATTTATGCGGGTGACAGATGAAATCTGTTACCCGAGGTTCTTGTTGCTTCCCTAGAATTTGCGTTTGCTCAATCTCGAGACAGCATGGTGGAATTTGACAAAGTTCTGGCAATCCGTGATCCTGATTGATCATGGAAGTGCTATCAGTTCTTTGGGTTCTGCCGTAGTCAAAAGAAAGATGAAATTCGCAGATGAAAGGGCATTGCAGATATGATCTGCACGGGGGTCATGCGTATGACGAAGTTTAGTATGGGGCTCGAGATTTAATTATCCCGTGTTTCATACACCCCGAGATGTTAATCTAGCAACTTGAATAATCATACTTGATGATAAAACGTTGGTAGCTGCGGTTTAAGTCAAAACCTTAGAAGCCACGTAAAATAAATTTTGCATAAACCGATTAGAGGCGTCTAACTTGGTTTTGCAGGATGTGCATGTGATGTGGTATAGCAGTGCTCATACTAATTCGATTATGTATGAGATGACTATATGATGTAATTTGATTAACATGACCTGCGTGTCATGATTCGGCATGATGGCTGGAGCCATATGATTGCATTTTAATGACCTGCGTGTCAACCTTGTTGTAATGCATTATTTTGTTAGCTATAGAGATAGCAATATTATCTGGTGCATCGACAAGGTGGTGGCAATCTTCGCGAAGGTGAACACCGACGCGAATGCCGAAGACGAAGAAATGAAATACTTCTCCGTCAGAAAGGGCTATACCATATCATGCTATTATGAATTGCCTGAGATGTTTATCCCTTATGATGCACCCTTCTTGATTGCGCGGTAGTCGCTTTTATTAGGGTGATCTCTCACTTAAAATATCAAGTAGTTAGTGTTCTCCCAAGTGTAGCACCGTCACGGCACCTATCTTTTCGGGGTGCGCCATGGATGCATGGGTACGAACGATTAGAGAAGTGTGAGGCGGGTGAGGTCAGACCTCGCAGCAAGATCACTTGGTTGTCTTGACGTTCATGGCAGGATCGTCCTGAGCTCGGAACACACGCATCGAAAGATGAGCAAGAGTCACATAGAGATGTGATCGGCAAGTTGGCCTACCGATTAAAATTCCCGTTATGAGATGATGATTCTATGGCGATGAATTGAAGTCTGGATCTTGTATCACTCAAAATTAATTGTGAGAGATATTGATTTGAGTGGGAGCGCACTGTTGAATTAACATGTTTAATTCTCAGTGCAATTAATTATGAACACTGTCTAAGTGTTTCTTGCAAAATAGTTGTAGAATAATGGCTCGCGTTTCCACCTTCCCTATTAAAATTGAATAGCTGTTAAATATCTGGTTAAAACTTTACGATTGGTAACGTAATATGAGGATTGTCCTCAAAAGTGCCGAGAAGGACTTTGTCCTATCGCATGCTTTCCGTATCCTCCCGCTAATGCTATGGATCATGTGACTCTCGTCCTTCGATCCAAAAGCTAGAATTCTGTTACGGTCAAGTGGAATATGTTTGCTTCCATGAAACCCAAACTTCGAAAGTTGGGATAGTTATATGATATTCATGGAACTGAAAATTATTTTCAGATACAAACAAAGCAATGTTTGTTTGCAAGTATTAGTAAAAGTGTTTACTATGCATTTGACTGTTGGGAAAGGGATCCAGAAGAACGCCTGTCATATAATGAAAGGTGAATAAAACAACAACTTAAAGAGAAAGGAAGTGTCCAAAGGGTGTTAGTATGACTTACACGCCTAGGAAGTCCGGGGCTAATGCCACTCTTAAGTTGGGTGCTTCTTCTGAGAGTAGGAGAAATACTAAAAGTTAAACTGTTAGAAGTATAAAGGCAAAAGGAAAGAAGACTGGAATATCCAGCTCATGTATGAATGTCATACAAGTTTTTGATGTATAGAAGGCTGGTCAAAGATATAGTTCTTGCGAATTATGGTTAAACATGTTAATCACTAATTCTTGGGTATTGTGAGTTCATCACAAAAATGCCCGCTCGATTGCATTCTGTTGCAACTCGATGTAAGAACTACTATGGCCTGAAAGACTAGCTAGAAATGAGGTTAAGGTATACACAGGGAACATAGTAAATGTTACTATACCTTCCATCGGTGTATTGCCGTCTGTATTTATTTTCATAATTCATTTAGAGTTTTACAAACTCTATCCCATTGCATAAGGTATCTTGCAAGAAGGTTGTTCATAAGAGAACTTTTTATGTTCGATGTTATGAATAACACAAGGGCCATACTTTCATTATGAATGAGATGTATGTTATGAATATTGATAATAATACAATACCTCTGGGTTTACTTTCATAATTCATTTTAGAGTTTCATACACTCTAGCCCATTGCACAATGTTTGTTGCAAAAGAGTTGTTCATAAAAACAACAATTGTTGTTAAGTATTATGAATAACATGAAGGGCCATGCTTCCATCCAAGATGGGATGTATGTTATGAATATTGATGGTAATATGATACATCCATAACACTGACGCTAAATGTCGCAAGACTAAAAGAATACCACACAAGTGTGGCACTACATTTGGTCACATTGGAGAAACCCGCATGGAAAATTCCATTATGATGGATTTTGAAGTCTTTTTGATTTTGAATCATCTGACACTTGCAACTTTCCTCCGAAAAGTGAAGTGACTAAAATACCGTTCACAGGCCATAAGGAACGAACAACAAACTTATTAGTGATCATACATTTGATGTGTGTAGTCCGATAAGTGTTGTTAGTGGTGGATTTATTTATCTTCAGAAATGACTCAAGTAGATATATGGATATTTACTTGATGAGACGTAAGTCTGGATCTTTTGAAATCATTCGAAAGGTTTTCAAAAATGAAGTAGAAGTTATTGTAACAAGAAAATTATGTTTCTGCAATTTGATTGCACAAAGGAATATTTGAGTTACATGTTTAGCGAATGTCTGATGAGTTGTGAAAGGGGTTTCATAACTTGCACCTCCCGGAACACCACTGCAAGTGGAAAGTCCGTGGAGATGTAATCAAACCATTTATGACATGGTAAGGTCAAAGATGACATAAATAAATTTGCCATTATCCCTTTTAAAGTGATGCTTTAGAGACTGCGGCTTTTACACTGAAAAGAGCTACATCGGGTCTGTTGAAATGAAGCCATGGTATGGTACGCCCAACCATGTTATATCTTTTCTTAACATTTGGAATATGGGGCTTGTGTAAAAGGTTACAAACCTATTCCAAATCAGACAAGTGCTACTTTGTAGGTTATACCAAAATGTTGGGTATTCCTCCCTCACTATACCGAGGCAAATAGTTTTGCCGCGAAACGGTGTGCTTTTAAAGAGAATGGTTCTTTCAAAAAGGTGAGTGGGAGAATAGTGCAACTCGACGAGATAAACAGTATCTACGTCATCAGATCAAAGGAAAGAGACCTTGGAAGTAATTCCAGAGTTTCCTACTGCGACTGATACGGAAGTCTCTACAATAAAATGTATGAACTTCGGTCGAACTTGCAGCTGAACCACGTAGGCAAGGCTCGTGCAAACCTCTCAGGTGCGCAAACGAGATATTGTTGTTAGACAACATTATACCTACGATACACAAGGAAGCGTTGATGGGCCCTGACTCCGGAATTGGCTAAATGCCAATACAACCCGAGTTAGTTTCCATATAAGTGATTCAAGATTAAAACCTTGATACACCTTTCGGAAGACTTAGAGTCTAAAGAATATTTATGGAACTTAAAACTGATACGGATAAAATGTTTTATCCATAAAGCTCGACTTGTTGAAATAACAAGTTCAAGAGTTGACTACGATGAGGTTGTTTTCATCGTAGCGATGCTTAAAGTCGGTTCGGGTTGAACTAGCAATTAATACATATTTCAATCATGAGATATGAAACATGGATGATAAAAGGATTTCCATCTGATGGAAATGAAAGCTAGGACTTGTATATGATACAGTCCAAAGTAATTTGTCGATCCAGAGGATGCTAGTAGGTATGCAAACTTCAGAGTTCCAGCAATGGACAGAAGAGAGCAAAATGGAGTTGGAATCTTCGTGTTTTGATGAAATGGTCAAAGGGGTTTTGACTTCATCAATGGGTAACGAAGATGCTTGTAATTCAAGAAAGTAAGTGGGAGCGTAATAATATTTCTAAAAACCTTATGTGCTTGGCACATTGGTAATTGGAAATAAATTTCTTGACACGAATTAGGACTTCATTTGAAAATAGTTTTTCGATGAAGTGCTTAGGCTAAATAGCCTCAATATTAGGCATGATGATCTATGGAGATAGATTTACCTAATGGGGCTAAGCAATGAATACATATTGACAAGATGCTAAAACCTTTTAGCATTTAAAACGCCAAGGAGTGATTCTTGCCAAAGTCACATGGAAGAGTTTTTGCAAGACTCGGTGTCCCAAAACACTGATGAGTAAAATACATGATGCAGATTCCACACACTTTTGTGTTTGGATTAATCATGTATTCCATGGTATGTAAAACAACCAGATATGTCCGATACTCCCAAGGTGTTGCGAGTATGGATACTAAAGTGATCAAAGTACTGATCGTGGGACAACAGTGAAAGATGTCATTGAGTACTAGAGTAAGTACTGATGATATGTTTTCTTGCAAGCGGAGATCATGAAGAGTTCGTTGTAAAATGTTACATCGATAGTCTTCATCTTTTCACCATGCGATTTTCGATTTAAGTTAAGGGTTTTGTGTAACACACAATGTGGTGGCACAGTTAGTTGGAATTTGTTCAAACTAGTTACTGTGGCGAATTCTATAACAAGGGCTAAGTATGTTGACGCTTTAGAAGCGACAAAGAAGATGTTGAATCATATAGTTCATTCATGAACTTAGTATAGTTCCAAGATGGCTTTTGACAATGGGACACTACTGCAGGTAGTTGCTCCATAACTCAGTCTGAGGAATCCAGGTTCGACCTGTGATTCACATACATACAAAGCCAAGTCCACACAAAATATGAATTTTGTGAAAACGTGAAAACGCGAGGACATGCAAAGATACACACGGAACTGAAGTCGTCAGATCCGTTGGACATCAGGCTATACCACAAGCGAAGCATATTTACACCGGTGTGCCACAGGTGTAAGTGCATTAGCATTAACTAGATTATTGACTCTAGTGCAAGTGGGAGTCTGTAGGAGATATGCCCTAGAGGCAATAATAAATGATATTATTTATCTCCGAGTTCATAATTATGTTTATGTTCCATGCTATAACTGCTATGGTTCTCGAGTCTGCAATAACCACGAGGCTCGGAGGAAGACTCATATGCACGTGTGGAATAATAAACGGTAAAATGTATTCCTAGTCTGGCCTCTAAGACTAGCTCAAGTGTTGCATGATGGTTATGTTTTCCTGATCATGGGCATGTCTATGTCAGCAACCTTGAGGGCATAATGTTAAGAGAACATTTGTGTTGAATCGACCCGGCATGATGTTATGCTATGAGATTCATTCGTCACAAGTTTATTGGTACATAACACAGAGATGGTTAACGTTTGCATGATTCCTTAGACCATGAGAGTATCGAGTTTCTTCATGCTTGCTTCATGAACTTTGGGGTTTGTTAAACGTCATCCGTAAATGGGTGGCTATTACGGCGGCTTACGGGTTCATGGAAAAGTGTGTCAAGTAACTTGATAGCTCAAGATTGGGATTTGCTCCTCCGACGATGGAGAGATATCTCTGGGCCCTCTCGGTGTTACGGTATCCATCATCGTCTGGCCAGACACTTTGTGATTTGATCACGGGGATGCCGGAACACGATAACGAGAAAAGAGAACAATACCGGTAACGAGGTAACTAGCATAGTGGACAAGTTGTTGATCCACGGGAATGCCAACATGTCTCACCTCGGGTATTTGTAACATATCGCGAAGCAACAGGAATAGCACACGGCAACTGGAGGTTCACTCGAATATTTATTCGTGTGGGTATAGGGGTCAATATGGGTGTCCACGGCTCCGATGTTGATCATTGATCGGAAGGGGTTCCGGGTCATGTCTATACTTCACCGAACCTATAGGGTCACACGCTTAAGGGTCATCTATCTGCTGAATACTAGACAGGGAGTCTGAGAGAAAATCACCGAAAAAGTTTCGGACACCGAAAAGTTTCGGACAGCGGAATCGTACCGCAGAGAGAGGTCATCGGATAAGTTTCGATGATACCGAAAAGTTGTTTCGGGATACACCATTAAGTCAAATTGGTTTCGGCACATGCCTGATAATTCTTGGAGGATGCCAGAATCATTCTGGAAGCTTTTTGGAATTTTCTGAGATAAAAACCGGAAATGTTCCGGAGCTGCCGGAGCCACTTCAGATGCGTTTCGCAGATGAAAATCACTAAAACCGGAATTGTTTCGGAACGCGTTGAAAATCATTTTAGTGGGTACTGGAAATGTTCTTAGCCCACATAAATATTTTCAGTTCGATCAGACGCTGAAAAATGTCGTCGTGAATAGTGAAAATCAGCTTTATGGTTACTTTATGGAAAGCCACCTTTTGGGGCTTTGCTCCAAAAGATCTTGGGGATGACATGGATGGATAGGAGCCATTTTTTGGGCCCCTCATGGGGGTGTGGCCGGCCACATGGGGTATCCCCCCTTGGGGACCCTCTTGTTCCTTGGTTTCACTCCTAGGTCCTTGTGGAAGGACTTCATTCATGTGCATTTTGGGTTTTTTGTGAAACTACCCTACCCCCTTGGGATTTCCTATAAATAGAGGTGGAGGGGCAGCCCTCCACACTCATCCCTTGCTCTCATACACATGCCATGCATTATCTGGCTTCTTCTCTCCCTCCCACGAAAAGAGTTTCGTAGAGCCGTAAGGCTGTCTGGGTTCCGGCAGGAACTAGTTCTGGACGGCGAAGCCCTGCCGGATAGATGACACCGTATGTGTGCAACTCTGTAGAGAGATCGTAGTTTCGGTCTTAGTTCGTGAGTGCCTCCCAAAGGGCTGTCCGTGTGACCGTCCGAGTTTCGAAGGTCCTCCCGAAGGGCTGTCCGAGTGACCGTTCGAGTTTCGAAGGTCCTCCCGAAGGGCTGTCCGCGACACCGTCCGGGGGGCTGTTCGACCGCCTCCTGGAGGGCTGTCTGAGGAGCAGATGAGGGTATACATCCTCGCGGTTGGGAGGTTGTAAATCCTAGCTGCGGGGATCTGCACCGCCGATCGTCATCGACTCTACTTCCCGCTGCGCTACGAGTCGGTAACGAAAAAGATCAAACCATGTATGCAGTCTCCATAGTGGTCCTGGGCTGGTGCGTAGATCGGAAATTTTTTGTTTTCTGCTGCGTTCCCCTACACTCGTAACGTCCGGGATCTCATCCGGGACTCCGAACAACTTTCGGTTAACCGCATACTAATATCTCTACAACTCTAGCGTCACCGAACCTTAAGTGTGTAGACCCTACGGGTTCGGGAGACATGCAGACATGACCGAGACGACTCTCCGGTCAATAACCAACAGCGGGATCTGGATACCCATGTTGGCTCCCACATGTTCCATGATGATCTCATCGGATGAACCACGATGTCGAGGATTCAATCAATCCCGTATACAATTCCCTTTGTCAATTTGTACGTTACTTGCCCGAGATTCGATCGTCGGTATCCCAATACCTTGTTCAATCTCGTTACCGGCAAGTCACTTTACTCGTACCGTAATGCATGATCCCATGACCAAACACTTGGTCACATTGAGCTCATTATGATGATGCATTACCGAGTGGGCCCAGAGATACCTCTCCATCATACGGAGTGACAAATCCCAGTCTCGATTCATGCCAACCCAACAGACACTTTCGGAGATACCTGTAGTGCACCTTTATAGCCACCCAGTTACGTTGTGACGTTTGGTACACCCAAAGCATTCCTACGGTACCCGGGAGTTGCACAATCTCATGGTCTAAGGAAATGATACTTGACATTAGAAAAGCTCTAGCAAACGAACTACACGATCTTGTGCTATGCTTAGGATTGGGTCTTGTCCATCACATCATTCTCCTAATGATGTGATCCCGTTATCAATGACATCCAATGTCCATGGTCAGGAAACCATAACCATCTATTGATCAACGAGCTAGTCAACTAGAGGCTTACTAGGGACATGTTGTGGTCTATGTATTCACACATGTATTACGGTTTCCAGTTAATACAATTATAGCATGAACAACACACAATTATCATGAACAAGGAAATTACAATAATAACCATTTTATTATTGCCTCTAGGGCATATTTCCAACAGTCTCCCACTTGCACTAGAGTCAATAATTTAGTTCACATCACCATGTGATTAACACTCAAAAGTTCACATCGCCATGTGACTAATACCCAAGAGTTTACTAGAGTCAATAATCTAGTTCACATCACCATGTGATTAACACTCAATGAGTTCTAGGGTTTGATCATGTTATGCTTACGAGAGAGGTTTTAGTCAACAGGTCTGTAACATTCAGATCCGTGTGTGCTTTACAAATCTCTATGTCATCTTGTAGATGCAGCTACCACGCGCTACTTGGAGCTATTCCAAATAACTGCTCTACTATACGAATCCGGTTCACTACTCAGAGTCATCCGGATTAGTGTCAAAGTTTGCATCGACGTAACCCTTTACGACGAACCCCCTTTCCACCTCCATAATCGAGAAAATTCCTTAGTCCACTAGATACTAAGGATAAGTTCGACCGCTGTCATGTGATCCCTTCCTGGATCACTATTGTACCCCTTGACTAACTCATGGAAAGACACACTTCAGGTGCGGTACACAGCATGGCATATTGTAGAGCCTACGTCTAAAGCATAGGGGACGACCTTTGTCCTTTCTCTTTCTTCTGCCGTGGTCAGGTCTTGAGTCTTACTCAATACTCACACCTTGTGACACAGCCAAGAACTCCTTCTTTGCTGATCTATTTTGAACTCCTTCAAAATCTTGTCACGGTATGTATTCATTTGAAAGTACTATTAAGCATTTTTGATCTATCCTTATAGATCTTGATGCTCAATGTTCAAGTAGCTTAATCCAGGTTTTCCATTAAAAAACACTTTTCGAATAACCCTGGATGCTTTCCAGAAATTCTACATCATTTCTGATCAATAATATGTTAACAACATATACTCATCAAAAATTCTATAGTGCTCCCATTCACTTCTTTGGAAATACAAGTTTCTCATGAACTTTGTATAAACCCAAAATCTTTGATCATCTCATCAAAGCGTTCATTCCAACTCCGAGATGCTTACTCCAATCCTTAGAAGGATTGCTGGAGCTTTGCATACTTGTTAGCATCTTTCAGGATTGACAAAACCTTCTGGTTGTATCACATACAACCTTTCCTCAAGAAAATCGTCGAGGAAACAATGTTTTGACATCCTATCTGCAAGATTTCATAAATAATGCAGTAACTGCTAATATAATTCTAACAGACTCTTAGCATCGCTACGAGTGAGAAAGTCTCATCGCAGTCAACTCCTTGAACTTGCCGGAAAACATCTTAACGACAAGTCGAGCTTTCTTAATGGTGACACTTACCATCATTGTCTGTCTTCCCTTTAAAATCCATCTGTACCCAACAGCCTTACGACCATCAAGTAGTTCTTTCAAAGTCTATACTTTGTTTTCATACATGGATCCTCTCGGATTTTATGGCCTCGAGCCATTCGTCGGAATCGGGCCCACCATCGCTTCTCCATAGCTCGTAGGTTCATTGTTGTCTAGCAACATGACTTCCAAGACAGGATTACGTACCACTCTGAAGTAGTACGCATCCTTGTCGTCCTACGAGGTTTGGTAGTGACTTGATCCGAAGTTTCATGATCACTATCATAAGCTTCCACTTCAATTGGTGTAGGTGCCACAGGAACAACTTCCTGTGCCCTGCTACACACTAGTTGAAGTGACGGTTCAATAACCTCATCAAGTCTCCACCATCCTCCCACTCAATTCTTTCGAGAGAAACTTTTCCTCGAGAAAGGACCCGTTTCTAGAAACAATCACTTTTGCTTCCAGATCTGAAATAGGAGGTATACCCAACTGTTTTGGGTATTCTATGAAGATGCATTTATCCGCTTTGGGTTCGAGCTTATCAGCCTGAAACTTTTTCACATAAGCGTCGCAGCCCCAAACTTTTAAGAAACGACAGCTTAGGTTTCTCTAAACCATAGTTCATACGGTGTCGTCTCAACGGAATTGCGTGGTGCCCTATTTAAAGTGAATGCGGTTGTCTCTAATGCCTAACCCATAAACGATAGTGGTAATTCGATAAGAGACATCATGGTATGCACCATATCCAATAGGGTGCAGTTATGATGTTCGGACACACCATCACACTATGGTGTTCCAGGCGGTATTAGTTGTGAAACAATTTCCACAATGTCTTAATTGTGTGCCAAACTCGTAACTCAGATATTCATCTCTATGATCATATCATAGACATTTTATCCTCTTGTCACGACGATCTTCAACTTCACTCTGAAATTACTTGAACCTTTCAATAATTCAGACTTGTGTTTCATCAAGTAAATATTCTCAGCATCTACTCAAATCATCTGTGAAGTAAGAACATAACGATATCCACTGCGTGCCTCAGCACTCATTGGACTGCACACATCAAATGTATTACTTCCAACAAGTTGCTCTCTTGTTCCATCTTACTGAAAACGAGGCCTTTCAGTCATCTTGCCCATGTGGTATGATTTGCATGTCTCAAGTGATTCAAAATCAAGTGAGTCCAAATGATCCATCTGTATGGACTTTCTTCATGCATATATACTAATAGACATGGTTCGCATGTCTCAATCTTTTCAAAAACGAGTGAGTCCAAAGATCCATCAACATGGAGCTTCTTCATGCGTTTTATACCAATATGACTCAAGTGGCAGTGCCACAAGTATGTGGTACTATCTTATATCTTTTTGGCATGAACATGTGTATCACTACGATCGAGATTCAACAAACCATTCATTTTAAGTGCAAGACCATTGAAGGTATTATTCAAATAGACAGAGTAACCATTATTCTCCTTAAATGAATAACCGTATTGCGATAAACATAATCCAATCATGTCTATGCTCAACGCAAACACCAAATAACAATTATTTAGGTTTAACACCAATCTCGATGGTAGAGGGAGCATGCGATGCTTGATCACATCAACCTTGGAAACACTTCCAACACATATCGTCATCTCACCTTTAGCTAGTCTCCGTTTATTCCGTAGCCTTTTATTTCGAGTTACCAACACTTAGCAACCGAACCGGTATCTAATACCCTGGTGCTACTAGGAGTACTAGTAAAGTACACATTAATATAATGTATATCCAATATACTTCTGTCGACCTTGCCTGCCTTCTCATCTACCAAGTATCTAGGGTAGTTCTGCTTCAGTGACCGTTCCCCTCATTACAGAAGCACTTAGTCTCGGGTTTGGGTTCAACCTTGGGTTTCTTCACTAGAGCAGCAACTGATTTGCCGTTTCATGAAGTATCCCTTCTTTCCCTTGCCCTTCTTGAAACTAGTGGTTTTACTAACCATCAACAATTGATGCTCCTACTTGATTTCTACTTTCGCGGTGTCAAACATCGCGAGTTGCTCAAGGATCATCATGTCTATCCCTGATATGTTATAGTTCATCACGAAGCTCTAATAGCTTGGTGGCAGTGACTATGGAGAACCATCACTATCTCATCTGGAAGATTAACTCCCACTCGATTCAAGCGATTGTAGTACTCAGACAATCTGAGCACATGCTCAACGATTGAGCTTTTCTCCCTTAGTTTGCAGGCTTAAGAAACTTGTCAGAGGTCTCATACCTCTTGACGTGGGCACTAGTCTGAAATCCCAATTTCAGTCTTTGGAACATCTCATATGTTCTGCGACGTTTCAAAAACGTCTTTGGTGCCTCAATTCTAAACCGTTAGCATTACGCACTGAACTATCACGTAGTCATCAAAACGGTATGTCAGATGTTCGCAACATCCACAGACGACGCTCAAGGTTCAGCACACCGAGCGGTGCATTAAGGACATAAGCCTTCTGTGCAGCAATGAGGACAATCCTCAGTTAACGGACCCAGTCCGCATAATTGCTACTATCAACTTTCAACTAAATTTTCTCTAGGAACATATCTTAAAGTAGAACTAAAGCGTAAGCTACGACATAATTTGCAAAGACCTTTTGACTATGTTCATGATAATTAAGTTCATCTGATTATTTAATGAACTCCCACTTAGATAGACATCCCTCTAGTCATCTAAGTGATACATGATCCGAATCGACTAGGCCGTGTCCGATCATCACGTGAGACGGACTAGTCATCATCGGTGAACATCTCCATGTTGATCGTATCTACTATACGACTCATGTTCGACCTTTCGGTCTCTTGTGTTCCGAGGCCATGTCTGTACATGCTAGGCTCGTCAAGTCAACCTAAGTGTTTGCTTGTGTTCGAGGCCATGTCTGTACATGCTAGGCTCGTCAACACCCGTTGTATGCGAACGTTAGAATCTATCACACCCGATCATCACGTGGTGCTTCGAAACAACGAACCTTCGCAACGGTGCACAGTTAGGGGGAACACATCTCTTGAAATTTTAGTGAGGGATCATCTTATTTATGCTACCGTCGTTCTAAGCAAATAAGATGTAAACATGACAAACATCACATGCAAATCATAAAGTGACATGATATGGCCAATATCATCTTGCGCCTTTTGATCTCCATCTTCGAGGCGCGGCATGATCACCTTCGTCACCGGCATGACACCATGATCTCCATCATCATGATCTCCATCATCGTGTCTTCATGAAGTTGTCTCGCCAACTATTACTTCTACTACTATGGCTAACGGTTAGCAATAAAGTAAAGTAATTACATGGCGTTTTTCATTGACACGCAGGTCATACAATAAATTAAGACAACTCCTATGGCTCCTGCCGGTTGTCATACTCATCGACATGCAAGTCGTGATTCCTATTACAAGAACATGATCAATCTCATACATCACACAGATCATTCATCACATCCTTTTGGCCATATCACATCACATAGCATACCCTGCAAAAACAAGTTAGACGTCCTCTAATTGTTGTTGCATGTTTTACGTGGCTGCTATGGGTTTCTAGCAAGAACGTTTCTTACCTACGCAAAAGCCACAACGGTGATATGCCAATTGCTATTTACCCTTCATAAGGACCCTTTTCATCGAATCCGATCCGACTAAAGTGGGAGAGACAGACACCCGCTAGCCACCTTATGCATCAAGTGCATGTCAGTCGGTGGAACCTGTAGAAGATATGCCCTAGAGGCAATAATAAATGATATTATTTATCTCCGAGTTCATAATTATGTTTATGTTCCATGCTATAACTGCTATGGTTCTCGAGTCTGCAATAACCACGAGGCTCGGAGGAAGACTCATATGCACGTGTGGAATAATAAACGGTAAAATGTATTCCTAGTCTGGCCTCTAAGACTAGCTCAAGTGTTGCATGATGGTTATGTTTTCCTAATCATGGGCATGTCTATGTCAGCAACCTTGAGGGCATAGTGTTAAGAGAACATTTGTGTTGAATCGACCCGGCATGATGTTATGCTATGAGATTCATTCGTCACAAGTTTATTGGTACATAACATAGAGATGGTTAACGTTTGCATGTTCCTTAGACCATGAGAGTATCGAGTTTCTTCATGCTTGCTTCATGAACTTTGGGGTTTGTTAAACATCATCCGTAAATGGGTGGCTATTACGGCGGCTTACGGGTTCATGGAAAAGTGTGTCAAGTAACTTGATAGCTCAAGATTGGGATTTGCTCCTCCGACGATGGAGAGATATCTCTGGGCCCTCTCGGTGTTACGGTATCCATCATCGTCTGGCCAGACACTTTGTGATTTGATCACGGGGATGCCGGAACACGATAACGAGAAAAGAGAACAATACCGGTAACGAGGTAACTAGCATAGTGGACAAGTTGTTGATCCACGGGAATGCCAACATGTCTCACCTCGGGTATTTGTAACATATCGCGAAGCAACAGGAATAGCACACGGCAACTGGAGGTTCACTCGAATATTTATTCGTGTGGGTATAGGGGTCAATATGGGTGTCCACGGCTCCGATGTTGATCATTGATCGGAAGGGGTTCCGGGTCATGTCTATACTTCACCGAACCTATAGGGTCACACGCTTAAGGGTCATCTATCTGCTGAATACTAGACAGGGAGTCTGAGAGAAAATCACCGAAAAAGTTTCGGACCGAAAGTTTCGGACAGCGGAATCGTACCGCAGAGAGAGGTCATCGGATAAGTTTCGATGATACCGAAAAGTTGTTTCGGGATACACCATTAAGTCAAATTGGTTTCGGCACATGCCTGATAATTCTTGGAGGATGCCAGAATCATTCTGGAAGCTTTTTGGAATTTTCTGAGATAAAAACCGGAAATGTTCCGGAGCTGCCGGAGCCACTTCAGATGCGTTTCGCAGATGAAAATCACTAAAACCGGAATTGTTTCGGAACGCGTTGAAAATCATTTTAGTGGGTACTGGAAATGTTCTTAGCCCACATAAATATTTTCAGTTCGATCAGACGCTGAAAAATGTCGTCGTGAATAGTGAAAATCAGCTTTATGGTTACTTTATGGAAAGCCACCTTTTGGGGCTTTGCTCCAAAAGATCTTGGGGATGACATGGATGGATAGGAGCCATTTTTTGGGCCCCTCATGGGGGTGTGGCCGGCCACATGGGGTATCCCCCCTTGGGGACCCTCTTGTTCCTTGGTTTCACTCCTAGGTCCTTGTGGAAGGACTTCATTCATGTGCATTTTGGGTTTTTTGTGAAACTACCCTACCCCCTTGGGATTTCCTATAAATAGAGGTGGAGGGGCAGCCCTCCACACTCATCCCTTGCTCTCATACACATGCCATGCATTATCTGGCTTCTTCTCTCCCTCCCACGAAAAGAGTTTCGTAGAGCCGTAAGGCTGTCTGGGTTCCGGCAGGAACTAGTTCTGGACGGCGAAGCCCTGCCGGATAGATGACACCGTATGTGTGCAACTCTGTAGAGAGATCGTAGTTTCGGTCTTAGTTCGTGAGTGCCTCCCGAAGGGCTGTCCGTGTGACCGTCCGAGTTTCGAAGGTCCTCCCGAAGGGCTGTCCGAGTGACCGTTCGAGTTTCGAAGGTCCTCCCGAAGGGCTGTCCGCGACACCGTCCGGGGGGCTGTTCGACCGCCTCCTGGAGGGCTGTCTGAGGAGCAGATGAGGGTATACATCCTCGCGGTTGGGAGGTTGTAAATCCTAGCTGCGGGGATCTGCACCGCCGATCGTCATCGACTCTACTTCCCGCTGCGCTACGAGTCGGTAACGAAAAAGATCAAACCATGTATGCAGTCTCCATAGTGGTCCTGGGCTGGTGCGTAGGTCGGAAATTTTTTGTTTTCTGCTGCGTTCCCCTACAGTGGCATCAAGAGCCGTGCTATGCGTAGATGCAGGTTTCGATCTAGAATACATGGAGATGTATGGGTATTGCATAATATAATTAGGTAGTAGATGAGATCTATTGCTGAAAATTATTTATGCGGGTGACAGATGAAATCTGTTACCCGAGGTTCTTGTTGCTTCCCTAGAATTTGCGTTTGCTCAATCTCGAGACAGCATGGTGGAATTTGACAAAGTTCTGGCAATCCGTGATCCTGATTGATCATGGAAGTGCTATCAGTTCTTTGGGTTCTGCCGTAGTCAAAAGAAAGATGAAATTCGCAGATGAAAGGGCATTGCAGATATGATCTGCACGGGGGTCATGCGTATGACGAAGTTTAGTATGGGGCTCGAGATTTAATTATCCCGTGTTTCATACACCCCGAGATGTTAATCTAGCAACTTGAATAATCATACTTGATGATAAAACGTTGGTAGCTGCGGTTTAAGTCAAAACCTTAGAAGCCACGTAAAATAAAATTTTGCATAAACCTATTAGAGGCGTCTAACTTGGTTTTGCAGGATGTGCATGTGATGTGGTATAGCAGTGCTCATACTAATTCGATTATGTATGAGATGACTATATGATGTAATTTGATTAACATGACCTGCGTGTCATGATTCGGCATGATGGCTGGAGCCATATGATTGCACTTTAATGACCTGCGTGTCAACCTTGTTGTAATGCATTATTTTGTTAGCTATAGAGATAGCAATATTATCTGGTGCATCGACAAGGTGGTGGCAATCTTCGTGAAGGTGACCACCGACGCGAATGCCGAAGACGAAGAAATGAAATACTTCTCCGTCAGAAAGGGCTATACCATATCATGCTATTATGAATTGCCTGAGATGTTTATCCCTTATGATGCACCCTTCTTGATTGCGCGGTAGTCGCTTTTATTAGGGTGATCTCTCACTTAAAATATCAAGTAGTTAGTGTTCTCCCAAGTGTAGCACCGTCACGGCACCTATCTTTTCGGGGTGCGCCATGGATGCATGGGTACGAACGATTAGAGAAGTGTGAGGCGGGTGAGGTCAGACCTCGCAGCAAGATCACTTGGTTGTCTTGACGTTCATGGCAGGATCGTCCTGAGCTCGGAACACACGCATCGAAAGATGAGCAAGAGTCACATAGAGATGTGATCGGCAAGTTGGCCTACCGATTAAAATTCCCGTTATGAGATGATGATTCTATGGCGATGAATTGAAGTCTGGATCTTGTATCACTCAAAATTAATTGTGAGAGATATTGATTTGAGTGGGAGCGCACTGTTGAATTAACATGTTTAATTCTCAGTGCAATTAATTATGAACACTGTCTAAGTGTTTCTTGCAAAATAGTTGTAGAATAATGGCTCGCGTTTCCACCTTCCCTATTAAAATTGAATAGCTGTTAAATATCTGGTTAAAACTTTACGATTGGTAACGTAATATGAGGATTGTCCTCAAAAGTGCCGAGAAGGACTTTGTCCTATCGCATGCTTTCCGTATCCTCCCGCTAATGCTATGGATCATGTGACTCTCGTCCTTCGATCCAAAAGCTAGAATTCTGTTCAGGTCAAGTGGAATATGTTTGCTTCCATGAAACCCAAACTTCGAAAGTTGGGATAGTTATATGATATTCATGGAACTGAAAATTATTTTCAGATACAAACAAAGCAATGTTTGTTTGCAAGTATTAGTAAAAGTGTTTACTATGCATTTGACTGTTGGGAAAGGGATCCAGAAGAACGCCTGTCATATAATGAAAGGTGAATAAAACAACAACTTAAAGAGAAAGGAAGTGTCCAAAGGGTGTTAGTATGACTTACACGCCTAGGAAGTCCGGGGCTAACGCCACTCTTAAGTTGGGTGCTTCTTTTGCGAGTAGGAGAAATACTAAAAGTTAAACTGTTAGAAGTATAAAGGCAGAAAGAAAGATGACTGGAATATCCAGCTCATGTATGAATGTCATACAAGTTTTTGATGTATAGTAGGCTGGTCAAAGATATAGTTCTTGGGAATTATGGTTAAACATGTTAATCACTAATTCTTGGGTATTGTGAGTTAATCACAAAGATACCCGCTCGATTGCATTCTGTTGCGAATCATGTAAGAGCTACTATGGCCTAAAAAGACTAGCCAGAAATGAGGTTAAGGTATACACAGGGAACATAGTAAATGTTACTATACCTTCCATCGGTGTATTGCCGTCTGTATTTATTTTCATAATTCATTTAGAGTTTTACAAACTCTAGCCCATTGCATAAGGTATCTTGCAAGAAGGTTGTTCATAAGAGAACTTTTTATGTTCGATGTTATGAATAACACAAGGGCCATACTTTCATTATGAATGAGATGTATGTTATGAATATTGATAATAATACAATACCTCTGGGTTTACTTTCATAATTCATTTTAGAGTTTCATACACTCTAGCCCATTGCACAATGTTTGTTGCAAAAGAGTTGTTCATAAAAACAACAATTGTTGTTAAGTATTATGAATAACATGAAGGGCCATGCTTCCATCCAAGATGGGATGTATGTTATGAATATTGATGGTAATATGATACATCCATAACACTGACGCTAAATGTCGCAAGACTAAAAGAATACCACACAAGTGTGGCACTACATTTGGTCACATTGGAGAAACCCGCATGGAAAATTCCATTATGATGGATTTTGAAGTCTTTTTGATTTTGAATCATCTGACACTTGCAACTTTCCTCCGAAAAGTGAAGTGACTAAAATACCGTTCACAGGCCATAAGGAACGAACAACAAACTTATTAGTGATCATACATTTGATGTGTGTAGTCCGATAAGTGTTGTTAGTGGTGGATTTATTTATCTTCAGAAATGACTCAAGTAGATATATGGATATTTACTTGATGAGACGTAAGTCTGGATCTTTTGAAATCATTCGAAAGGTTTTCAAAAATGAAGTAGAAGTTATTGTAACAAGAAAATTATGTTTCTGCAATTTGATTGCACAAAGGAATATTTGAGTTACATGTTTAGCGAATGTCTGATGAGTTGTGAAAGGGGTTTCATAACTTGCACCTCCCGGAACACCACTGCAAGTGGAAAGTCCGTGGAGATGTAATCTAACCATTTATGACATGGTAAGGTCAAAGATGACATAAATAAATTTGCCATTATCCCTTTTAAAGTGATGCTTTAGAGACTGCGGCTTTTACACTGAAAAGAGCTACATCGGGTCTGTTGAAATGAAGCCATGGTATGGTACGCCCAACCATGTTATATCTTTTCTTAACATTTGGAATATGGGGCTTGTGTAAAAGGTTACAAACCTATTCCAAATCAGACAAGTGCTACTTTGTAGGTTATACCAAAATGTTGGGTATTCCTCCCTCACTATACCGAGGCAAATAGTTTTGCCGCGAAACGGTGTGCTTTTAAAGAGAATGGTTCTTTCAAAAAGGTGAGTGGGAGAATAGTGCAACTCGACGAGATAAACAGTATCTACGTCATCAGATCAAAGGAAAGAGACCTTGGAAGTAATTCCAGAGTTTCCTACTGCGACTGATACGGAAGTCTCTACAATAAAATGTATGAACTTCGGTCGAACTTGCAGCTGAACCACGTAGGCAAGGCTCGTGCAAACCTCTCAGGTGCGCAAACGAGATATTGTTGTTAGACAACATTATACCTACGATACACAAGGAAGCGTTGATGGGCCCTGACTCCGGAATTGGCTAAATGCCAATACAACCCGAGTTAGTTTCCATATAAGTGATTCAAGATTAAAACCTTGATACACCTTTCGGAAGACTTAGAGTCTAACGAATATTTATGGAACTTAAAACTGATACGGATAAAATGTTTTATCCATAAAGCTCGACTTGTTGAAATAACAAGTTCAAGAGTTGACTACGATGAGGTTGTTTTCATCGTAGCGATGCTTAAAGTCGGTTCGGGTTGAACTAGCAATTAATACATATTTCAATCATGAGATATGAAACATGGATGATAAAAGGATTTCCATCTGATGGAAATGAAAGCTAGGACTTGTATATGATACAGTCCAAAGTAATTTGTCGATCCAGAGGATGCTAGTAGGTATGCAAACTTCAGAGTTCCAGCAATGGACAGAAGAGAGCAAAATGGAGTTGGAATCTTCGTGTTTTGATGAAATGGTCAAAGGGGTTTTGACTTCATCAATGGGTAACGAAGATGCTTGTAATTCAAGAAAGTAAGTGGGAGCGTAATAATATTTCTAAAAACCTTATGTGCTTGGCACATTGGTAATTGGAAATAAATTTCTTGACACGAATTAGGACTTCATTTGAAAATAGTTTTTCGATGAAGTGCTTAGGCTAAATAGCCTCAATATTAGGCATGATGATCTATGGAGATAGATTTACCTAATGGGGCTAAGCAATGAATACATATTGACAAGATGCTAAAACCTTTTAGCATTTAAAACGCCAAGGAGTGATTCTTGCCAAAGTCACATGGAAAGAGTTTTTGCAAGACTCGGTGTCCCAAAACACTGATGAGTAAAATACATGATGCAGATTCCACACACTTTTGTGTTTGGATTAATCATGTATTCCATGGTATGTAAAACAACCAGATATGTCCGATACTCCCAAGGTGTTGCGAGTATGGATACTAAAGTGATCAAAGTACTGATCGTGGGACAACAGTGAAAGATGTCATTGAGTACTAGAGTAAGTACTGATGATATGTTTTCTTGCAAGCGGAGATCATGAAGAGTTCGTTGTAAAATGTTACATCGATAGTCTTCATCTTTTCACCGTGCGATTTTCGATTTAAGTTAAGGGTTTTGTGTAACACACAATGTGGTGGCACAGTTAGTTGGAATTTGTTCAAACTAGTTACTGTGGCGAATTCTATAACAAGGGCTAAGTATGTTGACGCTTTAGAAGCGACAAAGAAGATGTTGAATCATATAGTTCATTCATGAACTTAGTATAGTTCCAAGATGGCTTTTGACAATGGGACACTACTGCAGGTAGTTGCTCCATAACTCAGTCTGAGGAATCCAGGTTCGACCTGTGATTCACATACATACAAAGCCAAGTCCACACAAAATATGAATTTTGTGAAAACGTGAAAACGCGAGGACATGCAAAGATACACACGGAACTGAAGTCGTCAGATCCGTTGGACATCAGGCTATACCACAAGCGAAGCATATTTACACCGGTGTGCCACAGGTGTAAAGTGCATTAGCATTAACTAGATTATTGACTCTAGTGCAAGTGGGAGTCTGTAGGAGATATGCCCTAGAGGCAATAATAAATGATATTATTTATCTCCGAGTTCATAATTATGTTTATGTTCCATGCTATAACTGCTATGGTTCTCGAGTCTGCAATAACCACGAGGCTCGGAGGAAGACTCATATGCACGTGTGGAATAATAAACGGTAAAATGTATTCCTAGTCTGGCCTCTAAGACTAGCTCAAGTGTTGCATGATGGTTATGTTTTCCTGATCATGGGCATGTCTATGTCAGCAACCTTGAGGGCACAATGTTAAGAGAACATTTGTGTTGAATCGACCCGGCATGATGTTATGCTATGAGATTCATTCGTCACAAGTTTATTGGTACATAACACAGAGATGGTTAACGTTTGCATGATTCCTTAGACCATGAGAGTATCGAGTTTCTTCATGCTTGCTTCATGAACTTTGGGGTTTGTTAAACGTCATCCGTAAATGGGTGGCTATTACGGCGGCTTACGGGTTCATGGAAAAGTGTGTCAAGTAACTTGATAGCTCAAGATTGGGATTTGCTCCTCCGACGATGGAGAGATATCTCTGGGCCCTCTCGGTGTTACGGTATCCATCATCGTCTGGCCAGACACTTTGTGATTTGATCACGGGGATGCCGGAACACGATAACGAGAAAAGAGAACAATACCGGTAACGAGGTAACTAGCATAGTGGACAAGTTGTTGATCCACGGGAATGCCAACATGTCTCACCTCGGGTATTTGTAACATATCGCGAAGCAACAGGAATAGCACACGGCAACTGGAGGTTCACTCGAATATTTATTCGTGTGGGTATAGGGGTCAATATGGGTGTCCACGGCTCCGATGTTGATCATTGATCGGAAGGGGTTCCGGGTCATGTCTATACTTCACCGAACCTATAGGGTCACACGCTTAAGGGTCATCTATCTGCTGAATACTAGACAGGGAGTCTGAGAGAAAATCACCGAAAAAGTTTCGGACCGAAGTTCGGAGGAATCGTACCGCAGAGAGAGGTCATCGGATAAGTTTCGATGATACCGAAAAGTTGTTTCGGGATACACCATTAAGTCAAATTGGTTTCGGCACATGCCTGATAATTCTTGGAGGATGCCAGAATCATTCTGGAAGCTTTTTGGAATTTTCTGAGATAAAAACCGGAAATGTTCCGGAGCTGCCGGAGCCACTTCAGATGCGTTTCGCAGATGAAAATCACTAAAACCGGAATTGTTTCGGAACGCGTTGAAAATCATTTTAGTGGGTACTGGAAATGTTCTTAGCCCACATAAATATTTTCAGTTCGATCAGACGCTGAAAAATGTCGTCGTGAATAGTGAAAATCAGCTTTATGGTTACTTTATGGAAAGCCACCTTTTGGGGCTTTGCTCCAAAAGATCTTGGGGATGACATGGATGGATAGGAGCCATTTTTTGGGCCCCTCATGGGGGTGTGGCCGGCCACATGGGGTATCCCCCCTTGGGGACCCTCTTGTTCCTCGGTTTCACTCCTAGGTCCTTGTGGAAGGACTTCATTCATGTGCATTTTGGGTTTTTTGTGAAACTACCCTACCCCCTTGGGATTTCCTATAAATAGAGGTGGAGGGGCAGCCCTCCACACTCATCCCTTGCTCTCATACACATGCCATGCATTATCTGGCTTCTTCTCTCCCTCCCACGAAAAGAGTTTCATAGAGCCGTAAGGCTGTCTGGGTTCCGGCAGGAACTAGTTCTGGACGGCGAAGCCTTGCCGGATAGATGACACCGTATGTGTGAAACTCTGTAGAGAGATCGTAGTTTCGGTCTTAGTTCGTGAGTGCCTCCCGAAGGGCTGTCCGTGTGACCGTCCGAGTTTCGAAGGTCCTCCCGAAGGGCTGTCCGAGTGACCGTTCGAGTTTTGAAGGTCCTCCCGAAGGGCTGTCCGCGACACCGTCCGGGGGGCTGTTCGACCGCCTCCTGGAGGGCTGTCTGTAGGGGAACGCAGCAGAAAACAAAAAATTTCCGATCTACGCACCAGCCCAGGACCACTATGGAGACTGCATATATGGTTTGATCTTTTTCGTTACCGACTCGTAGCGCAGCAGGAAGTAGAGTCGATGACGATCGGCGGTGCAGATCCCCGCAGCTAGGATTTACAACCTCCCAACCGCGAGGATGTATACCTTCATCTGCTCCTCAGACAGCCCTCCGGGAGGCGGTCGAACAGCCCCCCGGACGGTGTCGCGGACAGCCCTTCGGGAGGACCTTCGAAACTCGAACGGTCACTCGGACAGCCCTTCGGGAGGACCTTCGAAACTCGGACGGTCACACGGACAGCCTTTCGGGAGGCACTCACGAACTAAGACCGAAACTACGATCTCTCTACAGAGTTGCACACATACGGTGTCATCTATCCGGCAGGGCTTCGCCGTCCAGAACTAGTTCCTGCCGGAACCCAGACAGCCTTACGGCTCTACGAAACTCTTTTCGTGGGAGGGAGAGAAGAAGCCAGATAATGCATGGCATGTGTATGAGAGCAAGGGATGAGTGTGGAGGGCTGCCCCTCCACCTCTATTTATAGGAAATCCCAAGGGGGTAGGGTAGTTTCACAAAAAACCCAAAATGCACATGAATGAAGTCCTTCCACAAGGACCTAGGAGTGAAACCAAGGAACAAGAGGGTCCCCAAGGGGGGATACCCCATGTGGCCGGCCACACCCCCATGAGGGGCCCAAAAAATGGCTCCTATCCATCCATGTCATCCCCAAGATCTTTTGGAGCAAAGCCCCAAAAGGTGGCTTTCCATAAAGTAACCATAAAGCTGATTTTCACTATTCACGACGACATTTTTCAGCGTCTGATCGAACTGAAAATATTTATGTGGGCTAAGAACATTTCCAGTACCCACTAAAATGATTTTCAACGCGTTCCGAAACAATTCCGGTTTTAGTGATTTTCATCTGCGAAACGCATCTGAAGTGGCTCCGGCAGCTCCGGAACATTTCCGGTTTTTATCTCAGAAAATTCCAAAAAGCTTCCAGAATGATTCTGGCATCCTCCAAGAATTATCAGGCATGTGCCGAAACCAATTTGACTTAATGGTGTATCCCGAAACAACTTTTCGGTATCATCGAAACTTATCCGATGACCTCTCTCTGCGGTACGATTCCGCTGTCCGAAACTTTTCGGTGTCCGAAACTTTTTCGGTGATTTTCTCTCAGACTCCCTGTCTAGTATTCAGCAGATAGATGACCCTTAAGCGTGTGACCCTATAGGTTCGGTGAAGTATAGACATGACCCGGAACCCCTTCCGATCAATGATCAACATCGGAGCCGTGGACACCCATATTGACCCCTATACCCACACGAATAAATATTCGAGTGAACCTCCAGTTGCCATGTGCTATTCCTGTTGCTTCGCGATATGTTACAAATACCCGAGGTGAGACATGTTGGCATTCCTGTGGATCAACAACTTGTCCACTATGCTAGTTACCTCGTTACCGGTATTGTTCTCTTTTCTCGTTATCGTGTTCCGGCATCCCCGTGATCAAATCACAAAGTGTCTGGCCAGACGATGATGGATACCGTAACACCGAGAGGGCCCAGAGATATCTCTCCATCGTCGGAGGAGCAAATCCCAATCTTGAGCTATCAAGTTACTTGACACACTTTTCCATGAACCCGTAAGCCGCCGTAATAGCCACCCATTTACGGATGACGTTTAACAAACCCCAAAGTTCATGAAGCAAGCATGAAGAAACTCGATACTCTCATGGTCTAAGGAATCATGCAAACGTTAACCATCTCTGTGTTATGTACCAATAAACTTGTGACGAATGAATCTCATAGCATAACATCATGCCGGGTCGATTCAACACAAATGTTCTCTTAACATTGTGCCCTCAAGGTTGCTGACATAGACATGCCCATGATCAGGAAAACATAACCATCATGCAACACTTGAGCTAGTCTTAGAGGCCAGACTAGGAATACATTTTACCGTTTATTATTCCACACGTGCATATGAGTCTTCCTCCGAGCCTCGTGGTTATTGCAGACTCGAGAACCATAGCAGTTATAGCATGGAACATAAACATAATTATGAACTCGGAGATAAATAATATCATTTATTATTGCCTCTAGGGCATATCTCCTACAGACTCCCACTTGCACTAGAGTCAATAATCTAGTTAATGCTAATGCACTTTACACCTGTGGCACACCGGTGTAAATATGCTTCGCTTGTGGTATAGCCTGATGTCCAACGGATCTGACGACTTCAGTTCCGTGTGTATCTTTGCATGTCCTCGCGTTTTCACGTTTTCACAAAATTCATATTTTGTGTGGACTTGGCTTTGTATGTATGTGAATCACAGGTCGAACCTGGATTCCTCAGACTGAGTTATGGAGCAACTACCTGCAGTAGTGTCCCATTGTCAAAAGCCATCTTGGAACTATACTAAGTTCATGAATGAACTATATGATTCAACATCTTCTTTGTCGCTTCTAAAGCGTCAACATACTTAGCCCTTGTTATAGAATTCGCCACAGTAACTAGTTTGAACAAATTCCAACTAACTGTGCCACCACATTGTGTGTTACACAAAACCCTTAATTTAAATCGAAAATCGCATGGAGAAAAGATGAAGACTGTATCGATGTAACATTTTACAACGAACTCTTCATGATCTCTGCTTGCGAGAAAACCATGTCATCAGTACTTACTCTAGTACTCTGTGACATCTTTCACTGTTGTCCCATGATCAGTAATTTGATCACTTTGGTATCCATACTCGCAACACCTTGGGAGTATCGGACATATCTGGTTGTTTTACATACCATGGAATACATGATTAATCCAAACACAAAAGTGTGTGGAATCTGCATCATGTATTTTACTCATCAGTGTTTTGGGACACCGAGTCTTGCAAAAACTCTTTCCATGTGACTTTGGCAAGAATCACTCCTTGGCGTTTTAAATGCTAAAAGGTTTTAGCATCTTGTCAATATGTATTCATTGCTTAGCCCCATTAGGTAAATCTATCTCCATAGATCATCATGCCTAATATTGAGGCTATTTAGCCTAAGCACTTCATCGAAAAACTATTTTCAAATGAAGTCCTAATTTGTGTCAAGAAATTTATTTCCAATTACCAATGTGCCAAGCACATAAGGTTTTTAGAAATATTATTACGCTCCCACTTACTTTCTTGAATTACAAGCATCTTCGTTACCCATTGATGAAGTCAAAACCCCTTTGACCATTTCATCAAAACACGAAGATTCCAACTCCATTTTGCTCTCTTCTGTCCATTGCTGGAACTCTGAAGTTTGCATACCTACTAGCATCCTCTGGATCGACAAATTACTTTGGACTGTATCATATACAAGTCCTAGCTTTCATTTCCATCAGATGGAAATCCTTTTATCATCCATGTTTCATATCTCATGATTGAAATATGTATTAATTGCTAGTTCAACCCGAACCGACTTTAAGCATCGCTACGATGAAAACAACCTCATCGTAGTCAACTCTTGAACTTGTTATTTCAACAAGTCGAGCTTTATGGATAAAACATTTTATCCGTATCAGTTTTAAGTTCCATAAATATTCGTTAGACTCTAAGTCTTCCGAAAGGTGTATCAAGGTTTTAATCTTGAATCACTTATATGGAAACTAACTCGGGTTGTATTGGCATTTAGCCAATTCCGGAGTCAGGGCCCATCAACGCTTCCTTGTGTATCGTAGGTATAATGTTGTCTAACAACAATATCTCGTTTGCGCACCTGAGAGGTTTGCACGAGCCTTGCCTACGTGGTTCAGCTGCAAGTTCGACCGAAGTTCATACATTTTATTGTAGAGACTTCCGTATCAGTCGCAGTAGGAAACTCTGGAATTACTTCCAAGGTCTCTTTCCTTTGATCTGATGACGTAGATACTGTTTATCTCGTCGAGTTGCACTATTCTCCCACTCACCTTTTTGAAAGAACCATTCTCTTTAAAAGCACACCGTTTCGCGGCAAAACTATTTGCCTCGGTATAGTGAGGGAGGAATACCCAACATTTTGGTATAACCTACAAAGTAGCACTTGTCTGATTTGGAATAGGTTTGTAACCTTTTACACAAGCCCCATATTCCAAATGTTAAGAAAAGATATAACATGGTTGGGCGTACCATACCATGGCTTCATTTCAACAGACCCGATGTAGCTCTTTTCAGTGTAAAAGCCGCAGTCTCTAAAGCATCACTTTAAAAGGGATAATGGCAAATTTATTTATGTCATCTTTGACCTTACCATGTCATAAATGGTTTGATTACATCTCCACGGACTTTCCACTTGCAGTGGTGTTCCGGGAGGTGCAAGTTTATGAAACCCCTTTCACAACTCATCAGACATTCGCTAAACATGTAACTCAAATATTCCTTTGTGCAATCAAATTGCAGAAACATAATTTTCTTGTTACAATAACTTCTACTTCATTTTTGAGAACCTTTCGAATGATTTCAAAAGATCCAGACTTACGTCTCATCAAGTAAATATCCATATATCTACTTGAGTCATTTCTGAAGATAAATAAATCCACCACTAACAACACTTATCGGACTACACACATCAAATGTATGATCACTAATAAGTTTGTTGTTCGTTCCTTATGGCCTGTGAACGGTATTTTAGTCACTTCACTTTTCGGAGGAAAGTTGCAAGTGTCAGATGATTCAAAATCAAAAAGACTTCAAAATCCATCATAATGGAATTTTCCATGCGGGTTTCTCCAATGTGACCAAATGTAGTGCCACACTTGTGTGGTATTCTTTTAGTCTTGCGACATTTAGCGTCAGTGTTATGGATGTATCATATTACCCTCAATATTCATAACATACGTCCCATCGATGATGGAAGTATGGCCCTTATGTTATTCATAATACTTAACAACAATTGTTGTTTTTATGAACAACTCTTTTGCAACAAACATTGTGCAATGGGCTAGAGTGTATGAAACTCTAAAATGAATTATGAAAGTAAACCCAGAGGTATTGTATTATTATCAATATTCATAACATACATCTCATTCATAATGAAAGTATGGCCCTTGTGTTATTCATAACATCGAACATAAAAAGTTCTCTTATGAACAACCTTCTTGCAAGATACCTTATGCAATGGGATAGAGTTTGTAAAACTCTAAATGAATTATGAAAATAAATACAGACGGCAATACACCGATGGAAGGTATAGTAACATTTACTATGTTCCCTGTGTATACCTTAACCTCATTTCTAGCTAGTCTTTCAGGCCATAGTAGTTCTTACATCGAGTTGCAACAGAATGCAATCGAGCGGGCATTTTTGTGATGAACTCACAATACCCAAGAATTAGTGATTAACATGTTTAACCATAATTCGCAAGAACTATATCTTTGACCAGCCTTCTATACATCAAAAACTTGTATGACATTCATACATGAGCTGGATATTCCAGTCTTCTTTCCTTTTGCCTTTATACTTCTAACAGTTTAACTTTTAGTATTTCTCCTACTCTCAGAAGAAGCACCCAACTTAAGAGTGGCATTAGCCCCGGACTTCCTAGGCGTGTAAGTCATACTAACACCCTTTGGACACTTCCTTTCTCTTTAAGTTGTTGTTTTATTCACCTTTCATTATATGACAGGCGTTCTTCTGGATCCCTTTCCCAACAGTCAAATGCATAGTAAACACTTTTACTAATACTTGCAAACAAACATTGCTTTGTTTGTATCTGAAAATAATTTTCAGTTCCATGAATATCATATAACTATCCCAACTTTCGAAGTTTGGGTTTCATGGAAGCAAACATATTCCACTTGACCGTAACAGAATTCTAGCTTTTGGATCGAAGGACGAGAGTCACATGATCCATAGCATTAGCGGGAGGATACGGAAAGCATGCGATAGGACAAAGTCCTTCTCGGCACTTTTGAGGACAATCCTCATATTACGTTACCAATCGTAAAGTTTTAACCAGATATTTAACAGTTATTCAATTTTAATAGGGAAGGTGGAAACGCGAGCCATTATTCTACAACTATTTTGCAAGAAACACTTAGACAGTGTTCATAATTAATTGCACTGAGAATTAAACATGTTAATTCAACAGTGCGCTCCCACTCAAATCAATATCTCTCACAATTAATTTTGAGTGATACAAGATCCAGACTTCAATTCATCGCCATAGAATCATCATCTCATAACGGGAATTTTAATCGGTAGGCCAACTTGCCGATCACATCTCTATGTGACTCTTGCTCATCTTTCGATGCGTGTGTTCCGAGCTCAGGACGATCCTGCCATGAACGTCAAGACAACCAAGTGATCTTGCTGCGAGGTCTGACCTCACCCGCCTCACACTTCTCTAATCGTTCGTACCCATGCATCCATGGCGCACCCCGAAAAGATAGGTGCCGTGACGGTGCTACACTTGGGAGAACACTAACTACTTGATATTTTAAGTGAGAGATCACCCTAATAAAAGCGACTACCGCGCAATCAAGAAGGGTGCATCATAAGGGATAAACATCTCAGGCAATTCATAATAGCATGATATGGTATAGCCCTTTCTGACGGAGAAGTATTTCATTTCTTCGTCTTCGGCATTCGCGTCGGTGGTCACCTTTACGAAGATTGCCACCACCTTGTTGATGCACCAGATAATATCGCTATCTCTATAGCTAACAAAATAATGCATTACAACAAGGTTGACACGCAGGTCATTAAATGCAATCATATGGCTCCAGCCATCATGCCGAATCATGACACGCAGGTCATGTTAATCAAATTACATCATATAGTCATCTCATACATAATCGAATTAGTATGAGTACTGCTATACCACATCACATGCACATCCTGCAAAACCAAGTTAGACGCCTCTAATCGGTTTATGCAAAATTTATTTTACGTGGCTTCTAAGGTTTTGACTTAAACCGCAGCTACCAACGTTTTATCATCAAGTATGATTATTCAGGTTGCTAGATTAACATCTCGGGGTGTATGAAACATGGGATAATTAAATCTCGAGCCCCATACTAAACTTCGTCATACGCATGACCCCCGTGCAGATCATATCTGCAATGCCCTTTCATCTGCGAATTTCATCTTTCTTTTGACTACGGCAGAACCCAAAGAACTGATAGCACTTCCATGATCAATCAGGATCACGGATTGCCAGAACTTTGTCAAATTCCACCATGCTGTCTCGAGATTGAGCAAACGCAAATTCTAGGGAAGCAACAAGAACCTCGGGTAACAGATTTCATCTGTCACCCGCATAAATAATTTTCAGCAATAGATCTCATCTACTACCTAATTATATTATGCAATACCCATACATCTCCATGTATTCTAGATCGAAACCTGCATCTACGCATAGCACGGCTCTTGATGCCACTGTAGGGGAACGCAGCAGAAAACAAAAAATTTCCGACCTACGCACCAGCCCAGGACCACTATGGAGACTGCATATATGGTTTGATCTTTTTCGTTACCGACTCGTAGCGCAGCAGGAAGTAGAGTCGATGACGATCGGCGGTGCAGATCCCCGCAGCTAGGATTTACAACCTCCCAACCGCGAGGATGTATACCTTCATCTACTCCTCAGACAGCCCTCCGGGAGGCGGTCGAACAGCCCCCCGGACAGTGTCGCGGACAGCCCTTCGGGAGGACCTTCGAAACTCGAACGGTCACTCGGACAGCCCTTCGGGAGGACCTTCGAAACTCGGACGGTCACACGGACAGCCCTTCGGGAGGCACTCACGAACTAAGACCGAAACTACGATCTCTCTACAGAGTTGCACACATACGGTGTCATCTATCCAGCAGGGCTTCGCCGTCCAGAACTAGTTCCTGCCGGAACCCAGACAGCCTTACGGCTGTACGAAACTCTTTTCGTGGGAGGGAGAGAAGAAGCCAGATAATGCATGGCATGTGTATGAGAGCAAGGGATGAGTGTGGAGGGCTGCCCCTCCACCTCTATTTATAGGAAATCCCAAGGGGGTAGGGTAGTTTCACAAAAAACCCAAAATGCACATGAATGAAGTCCTTCCACAAGGACCTAGGAGTGAAACCAAGGAACAAGAGGGTCCCCAAGGGGGGATACCCCATGTGGCCGGCCACACCCCCATGAGGGGCCCAAAAAATGGCTCCTATCCATCCATGTCATCCCCAAGATCTTTTGGAGCAAAGCCCCAAAAGGTGGCTTTCCATAAAGTAACCATAAAGCTGATTTTCACTATTCACGACGACATTTTTCAGCGTCTGATCGAACTGAAAATATTTATGTGGGCTAAGAACATTTCCAGTACCCACTAAAATGATTTTCAACGCGTTCCGAAACAATTCCGGTTTTAGTGATTTTCATCTGCGAAACACATCTGAAGTGGCTCCGGCAGCTCCGGAACATTTCCGGTTTTTATCTCAGAAAATTCCAAAAAGCTTCCAGAATGATTCTGGCATCCTCCAAGAATTATCAGGCATGTGCCGAAACCAATTTGACTTAATGGTGTATCCCGAAACAACTTTTCGGTATCATCGAAACTTATCCGATGACCTCTCTCTGCGGTACGATTCCGCTGTCCGAAACTTTTCGGTGTCCGAAACTTTTTCGGTGATTTTCTCTCAGACTCCCTGTCTAGTATTCAGCAGATAGATGACCCTTAAGTGTGTGACCCTATAGGTTCGGTGAAGTATAGACATGACCCGGAACCCCTTCCGATCAATGATCAACATCGGAGCCGTGGACACCCATATTGACCCCTATACCCACACGAATAAATATTCGAGTGAACCTCCAGTTGCCATGTGCTATTCCTGTTGCTTCGCGATATGTTACAAATACCCGAGGTGAGACATGTTGGCATTCCTGTGGATCAACAACTTGTCCACTATGCTAGTTACCTCGTTACCGGTATTGTTCTCTTTTCTCGTTATCGTGTTCCGGCATCCCCGTGATCAAATCACAAAGTGTCTGGCCAGACGATGATGGATACCGTAACACCGAGAGGGCCCAGAGATATCTCTCCATCGTCGGAGGAGCAAATCCCAATCTTGAGCTATCAAGTTACTTGACACACTTTTCCATGAACCCGTAAGCCGCCGTAATAGCCACCCATTTACGGATGACGTTTAACAAACCCCAAAGTTCATGAAGCAAGCATGAAGAAACTCGATACTCTCATGGTCTAAGGAATCATGCAAACGTTAACCATCTCTGTGTTATGTACCAATAAACTTGTGACGAATGAATCTCATAGCATAACATCATGCCGTGTCGATTCAACACAAATGTTCTCTTAACATTGTGCCCTCAAGGTTGCTGACATAGGCATGCCCATGATCAGGAAAACATAACCATCATGCAACACTTGAGCTAGTCTTAGAGGCCAGACTAGGAATACATTTTACCGTTTATTATTCCACACGTGCATATGAGTCTTCCTCCGAGCCTCGTGGTTATTGCAGACTCGAGAACCATAGCAGTTATAGCATGGAACATAAACATAATTATGAACTCGGAGATAAATAATATCATTTATTATTGCCTCTAGGGCATATCTCCTACACTGTCTGAGGAGCAGATGAGGGTATACATCCTCGCGGTTGGGAGGTTGTAAATCCTAGCTGCGGGGATCTGCACCGCCGATCGTCATCGACTCTACTTCCCGCTGCGCTACGAGTCGGTAACGAAAAAGATCAAACCATGTATGCAGTCTCCATAGTGGTCCTGGGCTGGTGCGTAGGTCGGAAAATTTTTGTTTTCTGCTGCGTTCCCCTACAGAACCTGTCTCACGTAAGAGTACGTGTAAGGTCGGTCCGGGCCGCTTCATCCCACAATGCCGCCGAATCAAGATAAGACTAGTAACGGCAAGCAAATTGAACAAATCATCACCCACAACTACTTTGTGTTCTACTCGTGCATAGAAACTACGCATAGACCTAGCTCTGATACCACTGTTGGGGAACGTAGCAGAAATTTAAAATTTTCTACGTATCACCAAGATCAATCTATGGAGTCATCTAGCAACGAGAGAGAGGGGAGTGCATCTACATACCCTTGTAGATCGCGCGCGGAAGCATTCAAGAGAACGGGGTTGATGGAGTCGTACTCGTCGTGATCCAAATCACCGATGATCCTAGCGCCGAACGGACGGCACCTCCGCGTTCAACACACGTACGGAGCGGGGACGTCTCCTCCTTCTTGATCCAGCAAGGGGGAAGGACAAGTTGATGGAGATCCAGCAGCACGACAGCGTGGTGGTGGAAGTAGAGGGATCCCGGCAGGGCTTCGCCAAGCGCAAGCGGGGAGGAAGAGGTGTCACGGGAGGGAGGGAGGCGCCAGGGCTTGGGGTGCTGCTCCCATGCGCCTCCCCACTATATATAGGGGTGGAGGGGGCTGGTTTCTTGCCCTCCAAGTCCATTGGGGCGTTGGCAAAGGTGGGGAAAAGAAATCCCATCATTTCCCTTCCCCACCGATTGTTATCCCCCTTTTTAGGGATCTTGATCTTATCCCTTCGGGATATGATCTTATTCCTTCTAAGGTGGGATCTTGGTGCACCTTGACCAGGGGTGTAGGGCCTTGCCCCCACTACCCACGTTCATGTGGGTCCCCCCATGCAGGTGGGCCCCACTTTGGAACCTTCTAGAACCTTCCCGGTACAATACCGAAAAATCCCGAACATTTTCCGGTGGCCAAAATAGGACTTCCCATATATAAATCTTTACCTCCGGACCATTCCGGAACTCCTCGTGACGTCCGGGATATCATCCGGGACTCCGAACAACTTTCGGTTAACCGCATACTAATATCTCTACAACTCTAGCGTCACCGAACCTTAAGTGTGTAGACCCTACGGGTTTGGGAGACATGCAGACATGACCGAGACGACTCTCCGGTCAATAACCAACAGCGGGATCTGGATACCCATGTTGGCTCCCACATGTTCCACGATGATCTCATCGGATGAACCACGATGTCGAGGATTTAATCAATCCCGTATACAATTCCCTTTGTCAATCGGTACGTTACTTGCCCGAGATTCGATCGTCGGTATCCCAATACCTTGTTCAATCTCGTTACCGGCAAGTCACTTTACTCGTACCATAATGTATGATCCCGTGACCAAACACTTGGTCACATTGAGCTCATTATGATGATGCATTACCGAGTGGGCCCAGAGATACCTCTCCGTCATACGGAGTGACAAATCCCAGTCTCGATTCATGCCAACCCAACAGACACTTTCGGAGATACCTGTAGTGCACCTTTATAGCCACCCAGTTACGTTGTGACGTTTGGTACACCCAAAGCATTCCTACGGTATCGGGGAGTTGCACAATCTCATGGTCTAAGGAAATGATACTTGACATTAAAAAAGCTCTAGCAAACGAACTACACGATCTTGTGCTATGCTTAGGATTGGGTCTTGTCCATCACATCATTCTCCTAATGATGTGATCCCGTTATCAATGACATCCAATGTCCCTGGTCAGGAAACCATAACCATCTATTGATCAACGAGCTAGTCAACTAGAGGCTTACTAGGGACATGTTGTGGTCTATGTATTCAGACATGAATTACGGTTTCCAGTTAATACAATTATAGCATGAACAACAGACAATTATCATGAACAAGGAAATACAATAATAACCATTTTATTATTGCCTCTAGGGCATATTTCCAACATGTGCCCTCAAAATTGATGGCATAGACATGCCCATGATCAGGAAAACAGAACCATCATGCAACACTTGAGCTAGTCTTAGAGGCCAGACTAGGAATACTTCTTACCGTTTATTATTCCACACGTGCATATGAGTCTCCCTCCGAGCCTCGTGGATATTGCAGTCTCGAGAATCATTGCAGTTATAGCATGCAACATAAACATAATTATGAACTTGGAGATAAATAATATCATTTATTATTGCCTCTAGGGCATATCTCCTATAGACTCCCACTTGCACTAGAGTCAATAATCTAGTTAATGCTAATGGACTTTACACCTGTGGCACACCGGTGTAAATATGCTTCGCTTGTGGTATAGCCTGATATCCAACGGATCTGACGACTTCAGCTCCATGTGTATCTTTGCATATCCTCACGTTTTTACGCTTTCACAAAATTCATATTCTGTGTGGGCTTGGCTTGGTATGTTTGCGAATCACAGGTCAAACCTGGATTCCTCAGACTGAGTTATGGAGCAACTACTTGCAGTAGTGTCCCATTGACAAAAGCCATCTTGGAACCACACTAAGTTCATGAATGAACTATATGATTCAACATCTTCTTTGTCGCTTTAAAAGTGGCAACATACATTGCCTTTGTTATAGAATTCGCCACAGTAACTTGTTTGAACAAATTCCAACTAACTGTGCCACCATATTGTGTGTTACACAAAAAACCTTAACTTAAATCAAAAATCGCATGGAGAAAATATGAAGACTGTATCAATGTAACATTTTACAACGAACTCTTCATGATCTCCGCTTGCGAGAAAACATATCATCAGTACTTACTCTAGTACTCAATGACATCTTTCACTGTTGTCCAACGATCAGTACTTTGTTCACTTTAGTATCCATACTCGCAACACCTTGGGAGTATCAGACATATCTGGTTGTTTTACATACCATGGAATACATGATCAATCCAAACACAAAAAGTGTGTGGAATCTGCATCATGTATTTTGCTCATCAGTGTTTTGGGACACCGAGTCTTGCAAAAAACTCTTCCATGTGACTCTGGCAAGAATCACTCCTTGGCGGTTTTAAATGCTAAAAGGTTTTAGCACCTTGTCAATATGTATTAATTGCTTAGCCCTATTAGGTAAATCTATCTCCATAGATCATTATGCCTAATATTGATGCTATTTAGCCTAAGCACTTCATCAAAAAACTATTTTCAAATGAAGTCCTAATTCGTGTCAAGAAATTTATTTCCAATTAACAATGTGTCAAGCACACAAGGTTTTTAGAAATATTATTACGCTCCCACTTAATTTCTTGAATTACAAGCATCTTTGTTACCCATTTATGAAGTCAAACCCCTTTGACCATTTCATCAAAGCACGAAGATTCCAACTCCATTTTGCTCTCTTCTGTCCATCGCTGGAACTCTGAAGTTTGCACCCTTACTAGCATCCTCTGGATAGACAAAATGCCTTGGACTGTAACACATGTAAGTCCTTGGTTTCATTTCCATCAGATGGAAATCCTATTGTGATCCATGTTTCATATCTCATGATTGAAATATGTATTAATTGCTAGTTCAACTCGAACCGACTTTAAGCATCGCTACGATGAAAACAACCTCATCGTAGTCAACTCTTGAACTTGTCATTTCAACAAGTCAAGCTTTATGGATAAAACATTTTTATCCGTATCAGTTTTAAGTTCCATAAATATTCGTTAGACTCTAAGTCTTCCGAAAGGTGTATCAAGGTTTTAATCTTGAATCACTTATATGGAAACTAACTCGGGTTGTATTGGCATTTAGCCAATTCCGGAGTCAGGGCCCATCAACGCTTCCTTGTGTATCGTAGGTATAATGTTGTCTAACAACAATATCTCATTTGCGCACCTGAGAGTTTTGCACGAGCCATGCCTACGTGGTTCAGCTGGAAGTTCGACCGAAGTTCATACATTTTATTGTAGAGACTTCCGTATCAGTCGCAGTAGGAAACTTTGGAATTACTTCCAAGATCTCTTTCCTTTGATCTGATGACGAAGATCCTATTTATCTCATCGAGTTGCACTATTCTCCCACTCACATTTTTGAAAGAACCATTCTCTTTAAAAGCACACCGTTTCGCGGCAAAACTATTTGCCTCGGTATAGTGAGGGAGGAATACCCAACATTTTGGTATAACCTACAAAGTAGCACTTGTCTGATTTGGAATAGGTTTGTAACCTTTTACACTAGCCCAACATTCCAAATGTTAAGAAAAGATATAACATGGTTGGGCGTACCATACCATGGCTTCATTTCAACAGACCCGATGTAGCTCTTTTCAGTGTAAAAGCCACAGTCTCTAAAGTATCACTTTAAAAGGGATAATGGCAAATTTATTTATGTCATGTTTGACCTTACCATGTCATAAATGGTTAGATTACATCTCCACGGACTTTCCACTTGCAGTGGTGTTCTGGGAGGTGCAAGTTATGAAACCCGTTTCACAACTCATCAGACATTCGCTAAACATGTAACTCAAATATTCCTTTGTGCAATCAAATTGCAGAAATATAATTTTCTTGTTACAATAACTTCTACTTCATTTTTGAAAACCTTTCGAATGATTTCAAAAGATCCAGACTTACGTCTCATCAAGTAAATATCCATATATCTACTTGAGTCATTTCTGAAGATAAATAAATCCACCACTAACAACACTTATCGGACTACACACATCAAATGTATGATCACTAATAAGTTTGTTGTTCGTTCCTTATGGCCTGTGAACGGTATTTTAGTCACTTCACTTTTGGGAGGAAAGTTGCAAGTGTCAGATGATTCAAAATCAAAAAGACTTCAGAATCCATCATAATGGAATTTTCCATGCGGGTTTCTCCAATGTGACCAAAGGTAGTGCCACACTTGTGTGGTATTCTTTTAGTCTTGCGACATTTAGCGTCAGTGTTATGGATGTATCATATTACCATCAATATTCATAACATACATCCCATCTTGGATGGAAGCATGGCCCTTCATGTTATTCATAATACTTAACAACAATTGTTGTTTTTATGAACAACTCTTTTGCAACAAACATTGTGCAATGGGCTAGAGTGTATGAAACTCTAAAATGAATTATGAAAGTAAACCCAGAGGTATTGTATTATTATCAATATTCATAACATACATCTCATTCATAGTGAAAGTATGGCCCTTGTGTTATTCATAACATCGAACATAAAAAGTTCTCTTATGAACAACCTTCTTGCAAGATACCTTATGCAATGGGCTAGAGTTTGTAAAATTCTAAATGAATTATGAAAAATAAATACCGACGGCAATACACCGATGAAAGGTATAGTAACATTTACTATGTTCCCTGTGTATACCTTAACCTCATTTCTGGCTAGTCTTTTTAGGCCATAGTAGCTCTTACATTGATTCGTAACAGAATGCAATCAGCGGGTATCTTTGTGATTAACTCACAATACCCAAGAATAAGTGATTAACATGTTTAACCATAATTCCCATGAACTATATCTTTGACCAGCCTACTATACATCAAAAACTTGTATGACATTCATACATGAGCTGGATATTCCAGTCATCTTTCTTTCTTCCTTTATACTTCTAACAGTTTAACTTTTAGTATTTCTCCTACTCGCAAAAGAAGCACCCAACTTAGGAGTGGCGTTAGCCCTGGACTTCCTAGGCGTGTAAGTCCTACTAACACCCTTTGGACACTTCCTTTCTCTTTAAGTTGTTGTTTTATTCACCTTTCATTATATGACAAGCGTTCTTTTGGATCCCTTTCCCAACAGTCAAATGCATAGTAAACACTTTTACTAATACTTGCAAACAAACATTGCTTTGTTTGTATCTGAAAATAATTTTCAGTTCCATGAATATCATATAACTATCCCAACTTTCGAAGTTTGGGTTTCATGGAAGCAAACATATTCCACTTGACTGTAACAGAATTCTAGCTTTTGGATCGAAGGACGAGAGTCACATGATCCATAGCATTGGCGGGAGGATACGGAAAGCATGCAATAGAACAAAGTCCTTCTCGGCACTTTTGAGGACAATCCTCATATTACGTTACCAATCGTAAAGTTTTAACCAGATATTTAACATCTATTCAATTTTAACAGGGAAAGTGGAATCATGAGCCATTATTCTACAACTATTTTGCAAGAAACACTTAGACAATGTTCATAATTAATTGCACTTAGAATTAAACAAGTTAATTCTATAGTGCGCTCCCACTCAACTCAATATCTCTCATAATTGATTTAGAGTGATTCAAGATCCATATTTCTATTCGATGCCATTGACGGGTTCATCACTGATGACACGAATTTCAATCGGTAGGCCAACTTGCCGATCACATCTCTATGTGATTCTTGTTCATCTTTTGATGGGCGTGTTCCGAGCTCAGGACTCTCCTG
This sequence comes from Triticum aestivum, assembly GCF_018294505.1. Classification (NCBI taxonomy): domain Eukaryota; kingdom Viridiplantae; phylum Streptophyta; class Magnoliopsida; order Poales; family Poaceae; genus Triticum; species Triticum aestivum. The sequence goes on along the minus strand of NC_057796.1, from coordinate 4,109,547 downwards.
CCTGAACGTCAAAGACAACCAAGTGATCTTGCTGCGATGTCTGACATCACCCGCCTCATTCTTCTTGATTCGTTCGTGCTCATGTGTACATGGCACAACCCGAAAAGATACGAATTTCAGACGGTGCTACACTTGGGTGAACACTAACTACTTTGATATTTTAAGTGAGAGATCACCCTAATAAAAAGCGACTACCGCGCAATCAAGAAGGGTGCATCATAAGGGATAAACATATCAGGCAATTCATAATAGCATGATATGGTATAGCCCTTTCTGACGGAGAAGTATTTCATTCCTTCATCTTCGGCATTCGCGTCAGTGTTCACCTTCCCGAAGATTGCCACCACCTTATCGATGCACCAGATAATATTGCTATCTCTATAGCTAATAAAATAAGTGCATTATTTAAGGTTGACACGCAGGTCATTAAAGTGACAATCATATGGCTCCAGCCATCATGCCGAATCATGACACGCAGGTCATGTTAATCAATTTACATCATATAGTCATCTCATACATAATCAAATTATTATGAGCACTGCTATACCACATCACATGCACATGCAAAACCCTTCTACAAAACCAAGTTAGATGCCTCTAATCGGTTCATGCAAAAACTTGTTTTTCGTGGCTTCTAAGGTTTCGAAACAAACCGAAGCTACCAACGTCCATCATCAAGTATGATAATTCAAGTCGCTAGATTAACTTTGCGGGGTGTATGAAACACGAGATAATAAAATCTCAAGCCCCATACTGAACTTCGTCATACGCATGACCCCCGTGCAGATCATATCTGCATTGCCCTTTTGTCTGCGAAATTTCATCTTTCTAACTATGGTGGATTTCAACGAACTATAAGCACTTCGTTGACCAATCAGGATCGCGGATTGCCAGAACATTGAAAATCCACCATGCCGTTATCAAGATTAGAAATATGCAAATTCCAGGGAAGCAACAAGAACATCGGGTAACAGATTTCATCTGCTACCCGCACAAATAATTTTCAGTAATAGAACTCATCTACTACAAATTATATTGCGCAACACCCATACATCTCTATGTATTCTAGATCGCTACCTGCATCTACGCATAGCACGGCTCATGATGCCACTGTAGGGTTAACGTGGCAGAAAAAAAATGTTCCGACTTACGCACCAGCCCAGGACCACTATGGAGACTGCATACAAGGTTTGATCTTTTTCGTTACCGACTCGTAGCACAGCGGGAAGTAGAGTCGATGACGATCGGCGGTGCAGATCCCCGCAACTAGGATTTTACAACCTCCCAACCGCGAGGATGTATACCCTCATCTGCCCCTCAGACAGCCCTCCGGGAGGTGGTCGAACAGTCCCCCGGACGGTGTCGCGGACAGCCCTTCGGGAGGACCTTCGAAACTCGGACGGTCACTCAGACAGCCCTTCGGGAGGACCTTTGAAACTCGGACGGTCACATGGATAGCCCTCCGGCTCTACGAAACTATTTCGCGGGGAGGGAGAGAGAAGGCAGATCATTGCAATGGCACTTGTATGTGAGAAAGAGTGAGTGTGGAGAGTGCCTCTCCACCTCTATTTATAGGAAAACCCAAGGGGTAGGGGACACATGAAAAATCCAAAAATGCCCACACTTTATGTCACACATAAAGGGCATAAAGGGCATAAAGGGATGACAAGTGGAGCCCCATGGAGGAGCTGCACCCTCCAACGTCCCACCTTCATGGGGGCCCCCCAAAGGGGGTTCCTTGATCCCCAAGTCTTTCTAGAAGCCTTTTGGGAAAAGCCCCAAAAGGTGGCTTTCCATAAATATCGCAAAAAGCACTTTCACTATTCACGACGACATTTTTCAGCGTCCGTTCGAAGTGAAAATATTTATGTGGGCTTAGAACATTTCCAGTACCCACTCAAATAATTTTCAATGCATTCCGAAACAATTCCAGATTAGTGATTTTCATCTGCGAAAAGCATCTGAAGTGGTTCCAGCAGCTCCGGAGCAATTCCAGCTTTTATCCTGGAAAATTCCAGAAATTTCCAGAATGACTCTGGCACCCTCCAAGAATTATCAGGCATGTGCCGAAACCAATTTGACTTAATAGTATATCCCGAAACAACTTTTCGGTTTCACCGAAACTCATCCGGTGACCTCTCTCTGCGAAACTTTTCCTCTGTCCGAAACTTTTCGGTGTCCGAAACTTTTTCGGTGATTTTCTCTCAGACTCCCTGTGTAGTATTCAATAGATAGATGACCCTTAAGCGTGTGACCCTATAGATTCGATGAAGTATAGACATGACCTGGAACCCCTTCTGATCAATGATCAACATCGGAGCCGTGGACACCATATTGACCCCTATACCCACACGAATAAATATTCGAGTGAACCTCCAGTTGCAGTGAGCTATTCCTGTTGCTTCGTGATATGTCACAAACACCCGAGGTGAGATTTATTGCATCCCCGTGGACGAACAATTTGTCCACCATGCAAGTTACCTCGTTACCGGTTTTGTTCTCTTTTCTCGTTTCCGTGTTCCGGCATCCCAGTGATCAAATCACAAGGTGTCTGGCCAGACGATTATGGATACCGTAACACCGAGAGGGCCCGAGAATATCTCTCCATCGTCGGAGGAGCAAATCCCAATCTTGAGCTATCAAGTTACTTGACATACTTTTGCATGAACCCGTAAGCCGCCGTAATAGCCACCCATTTACGGATGACGTTTAACAAACCCCAAAGTTCATGAAGCAAGCATGAAGAAACTCGATACTCTCATGGTCTAAGGAATCATGGAAACGTTAACCATCTCTGTGTTATGTACCATTAACTTGTGACGAATGAATCTCATAGCATAACATCAATCCGGGTCGATTCAACAGAAATGTTCTCTTAACATTGTGCCCTCAAAATTGATGGCATAGACATGCCCATGATCAGGAAAACAGAACCATCATGCAACACTTGAGCTAGTCTTAGAGGCCAGACTAGGAATACTTCTTACCGTTTATTATTCCACACGTGCATATGAGTCTCCCTCTGAGCCTCGTGGATATTGCAGACTCGAGAATCATTGGAGTTATAGCATGGAACATAAACATAATTATGAACTTGGAGATAAATAATATCATTTATTATTGCCTCTAGGGCGTATCTCCTACACCAATGCCGGCGCAAGAAAGACACCGTGATGACAGCTCCAGTGACCGAACCGAGTCTGGCCAGGTATATATATTAGTTAAGCCTGTGCTGACTAGCTAATTGATGCATTCATTGTTTTGGTATATGTACAGATATTAATTAACTCTCGTCTTTCTTCTTTTTTCTAGCCCTTCGGATCGAGCACAACTTCGGTAAAGGGACGAGGCCTGAAGAAAAAGTTGCGCTCGGATGAAAGGTTTGAGATCATAGAAATCGCGCGCGATGGCATGCCGATTGAACCCATCCGGAAAAAGGAAGCATTTGCTGCTCAGTGCGGGGTTCTTATTAGGGACAAGATCCCGATCAGCATCCACCAATGGTTAAAGCCGGCTAAAGAAGACCCTGAGGTGTCTTATGTCTCCGATATGCAGAAAGATGATCTTTGGACCGCGCTGAAGGCAAATTTCACCCTACCGCCAGAGGAGGATCCGGAGAAGCCAGTTAAAGAGCAATTGATCAAGTCTCATGCTCTTAAGAAAATGGCAGAACTATTCAGGAGGTGGAAGAATGAGCTAAAAAAATTTGTCGACAAAGAAGAGACACCAGATTTCACTGGCCGGTATGAGAAGATCAGAGATCACTGGCCCGCATTTGTGGCCCACAAGACATCGGACAAGAGTAAGAAGATGTCAGTGACAAACAAGAAGAATGCTGCGAAGAAGAGGCTTCACCATCGCACGGGGTCAGGTGGCTACCTCAAAGCCGGGCCGTTGTGGGCCAAGGCTGAGAATGACCTGCTTGATAAAGGGGTCGAACCAGAGACATTGAGGTGGCCAGACCGTTGCCGGACTTGGTTCTTCGGGGCTGGCGGAACCTTGGACCCTGTATCAGGGAAGTGCGTTTGGACGGACGAGCAAATGAGAATACCAGTCACGAGGCTTCAGGAGTATATCGATGCAGCCCAGCAAGGGACGTTCATTCCAGACAGAGAGAACGACGAGCTCACAATGGCCCTCGGGAATCCTGAGCACCCTGGACGGACACGAGGCACACCAGGCTCCGTTCCGTGGAAGGCTGGGTTTCCGGACGCAGGCGGTTACAAATGCCAGAGAGGAGGAAGAAAGTGGAGCATACCCAACTGCAGGCGCTACACGCAAGGGTACAAGCGATAGAGGAACGAGAAGCAAATCGCAGCAAACGACCTGCCGAAGCTTCCCCTGAAGCTACCCCGCCATCTCAGCGGAGAAGCAGGGTGGCTTCCACCGAGCAACTTCAGCTGGAGCCTGTATTCACGGCTCCTGCTAGCTACCCCGTGGATGCTATCACGGAGTCTCAACATTGCCACCTTATGACGCAATGGATGAAATTCAAAGTCAAGACGGCTGTTGGCTCTGTTTTACCTACTGAACCTGGCGCAACCTACCACTGCCGGCCGATTCCAGATGGATATGCTAGGGTGATGGTGGATGAAATAACGGACGGATTTGAGGACCTCGAGCTTGACCACCCTACCGGTGAAGGGGAGACTCGGCTGGGTTCTTCTCTGAAGACTCCATGCCTATGGCGAAAGGAGCTCATCAACCTGCCGAACTGGACGCCTCCGCCTCCTCCTCCTCCTCCGGCGAGTCAGGGCACTCCGCCTCCTCCTCCGCCTCCTCCTCCAGCGAGTGATCAGGGCACTCAGCCTCCTTCTCCGGCGCGTGGCGGCACTCCGCCTCCTTCTCCGCCTGCGCCGGCGCGCCCGAGCAGTCAGCCTCCTCCTTCTCCGCCTCGTCAGCAAGGGCGGAAGAGACCCGCCGCCGCCCCGGTTGCTCCGGAGGGTCGTAGTCCTTCTCCTCCGCCTCGAAAGAAAGGAAAGAAGACAACCGCAGCCGCTCTGGCTTCTAGCAGTATAGCCAGAGGCGGGAGGCAATACATATTCGGTCCTTCTCTGAAGACTCCAGAGAAGTTACCATATGAGAGGACCGAGGAGGAAAACGCGAAGATCGTGCGGACCGAAGTGAAGGACTTCTTTGAAGGGGTGAAAGCAAAGAAACATCCACCTCCGGAGGAGAAGATAGATCCGGTGAAAGCAAAGTGCGCTATCAATGTCCTGAGGAAACCACCAAAGTCTCTGCCGCAAACCAACTATGAGCGCGTTACTGAAAAGGTATATCTCGAAGCGGAGCGGTCGGGAAGTATTGTCAGTGATCGAAGGTTAGCAGAACGACGAGCTGGGAAAAAATTGCCCAGCTTGGAGAACAAGCGGACCAATCGTGCCCCCCCGCTCAAGGTGTCTAGCGATATCGTCGCTAATGATCCGATGATGGTGCCCGGTTATAGCAATCTTGGAGATTACCTGCCCGACGATGTACATTATGATTTCTTGGAGGTGGACGAACACAAATTCCATTACGGGAAGCCTCTCGTCAAAGATGAAAAATCTCTAACAACGATGATTCGAAGATTCCATGATTGGTACATGAAAACCTGCAGAGAGTCTGGGGGGACGAATACTTTGTATCTGAGAGTTAAAGAGGAGCACGACCTCGTTGGAATTGATGTGTTGTCTGTTCCATTTGAGGAGTTCTTTCAGTTTTTCAATCAAAAGGCCCTCGATAAATTAACGGTCACTTGCTACTGTCTGTAAGTACTACTTCTGTCATTAAGTCTCTATATATAGCTCAGCTCTTTCATTGCATGTATTTATAATTATCCTCACTATATTATGCAGATTGAAGATCGTCGAGTGCAGAAAAGCAGAAATGTATGATATTGGGTTCATTAACCCAAATCTCATAGATGAATTTCAGGTTAAAAAGGGCGCCAAAGATGCCGAGGCCAACTTGCTCAAATCATTGATAATAAATCAAAACAAAGATAAAATACCCTTTCCTTACAACTTCAAGTGAGTGTTACTGTCTTGTGCATATTCGGTTTCCCTTATTACTCGAGCGAGGTTATAGTAATGTAATTGATGAGTTATGCATGTGTGCGCAGCTTCCACTATATTCACCTGGAGATTAAGCTTGAGCAGGGACTAGTAACCGTCTTAGACTCGAGACGAAAAAATCCCGAGACCTATGCGGACATGACTAAAATTCTCAACAAGTAAGTTCAATCGATCATTATCGCACCATATCGGCAACTTTTTGTTCATTTCCTGATATCTCAAGTAATAATTATTTTCTTTGTCTTGCAGGGTTTGGAAAAAGTTCACCGCAGAAGCTCCGGGACTACCGAAGGAGCTGCGATATACATACCCGAAAGTAAGTACTACTAGCTAGCTAGTTCTGCTCATCTCCCGTTGATTCTAGCTACTTGCATCAATGCCATTTATAATGCTTCATTATCAGTTTGATTGACCTCTATTTCTCGTAAAGTGCTTGTGGCAGGAATAAGGGAATGATTACTGTGGATACTACGTGTGCGAGTTCATCTACAACGCGACTTGCAAAGATAAGCGGGGCTACTCTAAAAGACAATATGAAGTGCGTAAGCAATAATATTCACAATTTCATTTTATTACACCATCATTTCTGTTGAGTTTCGTTCATATATATGTATGAACCCCCTTCTTCAAATTAGACGCGGCAGATGCGGAATGAACTCCTACCACAGGATCGCATGAAAGCAATTCAAGAGGAATTGGCGGGATTTTTTCTTGACCACGTCATCAATAAAGCCGGAGAATACCATGTTGATCTTGAGTTCATATATAATTAGGGGAGATTATATTGTAAGAGATCTTAATATTGTATATATGTAGCCAGTACCGTCGGATAGATATATGGAAACTTGTTGTTCGCGCAATCTCTTGGAGAAGGAGAGGTCGATATCACTTCTATCGGTATGCATGACGAACTTCTGTACTTAATGGTTTCCTTCATTTGCTTACTAGCTAACGTGTCGAGGGCCTCTCTATACGTATAGTACCTAGCGTTGACCAAGCACGAAGATAAGAGAGGACACTTCTCTCTATTAATTAATTAGCTACCTTACACAACATATGAAACACCTTAATTAATCATACAAAACCCCCAACCCCCCCCTTTAGAAAAAAAAACAAAAACCCTAGCCCCTAAACAGCTGACGCGTGGATGCCTATTTGTCCCGGTTGGTGCCACCAACCGGGACTAAAGGCCCTCCTGCCTGGGCTCGCAGCACCGGCCACGTGGAGGCCCATCTGTTCGGGTTCGTGTAAGAATTGGGACTAAAGGACTAGGGCTTTAGTAACGACCCTTTAGTCCCGGTTCAAAAACTGGGACAAATGGGCCTTACGAACCGGGACAATAGGCCCTTTTTCTACTAGTGTTAGATGACAGAACACGTCCGCACCACGCGTTGCGGACTTTTGCGGGTGGTCTGAGGGTTGGCGTTGGAGATGCCCTTAGGAAAAAACCTACTTATAAGCATACACAATGATTGAAAAGACAATTCATCTTTTGAGCCTTCATATAATTTGGAGATGATAATAAAAGTATGAGTACAATGAGTTATCTCTCAGTTTTATCTTTAATAGAACTTTATTCTTAAATGCTAAATAATATCGTGCTAAGAGATCATTTCTTAAGTAAGAGAAAGAAACTTTTTTATTGGGTTCTCTTTCCTTCACCCATAATAATCCTAGTACCATTGCACACGCCTTACGGGCATCATATGATGGAAACCCATTCCGCCCCTACTTAGAGGGCTGGACCAAAAGCTCGTAGCTCACGAGTTTAATGAGCGCTCGATAGTTCGGCTCGTTAAGCTCGTAGCTAGGTTTTTAATGAACAGAGTCGATCATTGATTTCAGCTTGTTAAGCTTAACGAGCTTAAAGAAAGAGCTAACGAGTTTCACGAGTTGCTTGTTAAGCTTGTTAGTAACAACGCAACACATATTTTCATCTTGCATAACAAACTTTTTGTAGCATCTCAGCCTATCTAGTCAATCTAATCGACATAGGAGGCAACAAACTAGTGCATTTCCTTTTGTAATCACCGTATTTCATCTTAAAAAACACACCTACACACTCATCATGTAGACCATAACACATTATAATATGTTAACAAGCGCTCGCGAGCGCTCACGAGCTTAACAAGCTTCAAACAAACCGAGCCAAGTAGGGTTTTCTGCTTGTTAATCTTAACAAGCTTAACAAGCCGAGCCTTAACGACCACGAGCTTAACGAGTACGAGCTTAAGGAACCGAGCAGCTCATTAATCAACCCCTGTACTTGGTGCATCTGTATCAGATCTGGTATACCCCGTCCCGTAAAAATTGGTTTACAATAATACCACAAAATATTTTTTCGCATTTTACAGTATGACTTTTGTTCCAATAGAACAAATCCAGTAAAAATATTTCATGGTCCTAGCAAAATTGCACAAACCCCCATACAAACGCCCACTAGATTACAATTGGGTCCGCCTCGGCCGTTTCCACTGCGAGGATCTCGCCAGGATGGACAGAGGGCCGGCGCTAGAGCTCACAGCAAGAAGACGCCATCCGCATCGATCCCGTGGTGACCGCGGCGACAGCAGCAACTAGAGGGAGCTAGCTTGCGGCGTTGCAGCAGCAACAACTACCTAGCTAGCTAGTTCAGCTTGCGTAGCTCTTGTTCGCGGCCGCACCACGCGGCTCGAGCAGCGGCGGAAGCTCGCGGGGCATCTCTAGCAGTGGCAGCAGCTCGTAGGGCAGCAGCTAGGGTCCGATGGTCGCCAGCGTTGAGGTGTTCCGGTGAGGTCGCTCTCAGGAAGACAGTGGCTGGGGAAGAAAGTTTTCTCCCACCAACCGTTATTTATTTTTCAGTTCCCTGTTAAAATTCCCCCAATTCCGTAGATATGGAGGAAATGGCCCAAAATATGCAGGTTCCTGCAATTTTTTTTACAGGACGAATTATTTTCCAGGTTCCTGTAAGAAACGCCTTGCCAGATGACCCCTTTACGGGACTAGTAAGCCTGCACGTGTAACACACGTATAATCTTTGGAAATTTGACTGAACTTGTAAGGAGAGTTTGATCTCAATCCTGAACATCCAATCCCTGGAATCAGGAGAAGAAACTCATCAATTTTAACATAAGCATCCCACATCACATTTTTCAAACGGATTGTCAGATTAAAGTCGGCTCTTTCCATGAACATGGCACGAAGCACTCTTGGTCAGGTCTCTAAGCTCGCTCGAGTCAACCACGGTCCAAAACGGTGGCGATGGTGAACGAAATCTAAGGATTGAGTGCAGATGAAAGAGAAGAGAGCAGAGAAAAACCAATAGGCGACGAAAGGGAGAGGGGTGTGTTGGGGAACGTAGTAATTTCAAAAAATTTCCTACGCACACACAAGATCATGGTGATGCATAGCAACGAGAGGGGAGAGTGTTGTTCACGTACCCTCGTAGACCGACAGCGGAAGCGTTATCACAACGCGGTTGATGTAGTCGTACGTCTTCACAATCCGACCGATCAAGTACCGAACGCACGGCACCTCCGAGTTCTACACACGTTCAGCTCGATGACGTCCCTCGAACTCCGATCCAGCCGAGTGTTGAGGGAGAGTTTCGTCAGCACGACGGCGTGGTGACGATGATGATGTTCCACCGACGCAGGGCTTCGCCTAAGATCCGCAACGGTATTATCGAGGTGTAATTTGGTGGAGGGGGGCACCGCACACGGCTAAGAGATCTCAAGGATCAATTGTTGTGTCTCTGGGGTGCCCCCTGCCCCCGTATATAAAGGAGCAAGGGAGGAGGAGGCCGGCCCTAGGAGGGGGCGCACCAAGTGTGGAGTCCTACTAGGACTCCCTAGTCCTAGTAGGATTCCACCTCCCATATGGAATAGGAAAAGAGGAAGGGAAAAAGAGAAGGAAGGAAGGGGGCGCCCCCCTTCCCTAGTCCAATTCGGACCAGACCAAGGGGAGGGGTGCGGCCACCCTTGAGGCCCTTTTCCTTCTTTCCCGTATGGCCCAATAAGGCCCAATACGTATTCCCGTAACTCTCCGGTACTCCGAAAAATACCCGAATCACTCGGAACCTTTCCGAAGTCCGAATATAGTCGTCCAATATATCGATCTTTACGTCTCGGCCATTTCGAGACTCCTCGTCATGTCCCCGATCTCATCCGGGACTCCGAACTCCTTCGGTACATCAACATACATAAACTCATAATAAAACTGTCATCGTAACGTTAAGCATGCGGACCCTACGGGTTCGAGAACTATGTAGACATGACCGAGACACGTCTCCGGTCAATAACCAATAGCGGGACCTGGATGCCCATATTGGCTCCCACATATTCTACGAAGATCTTTATCGGTCAGACCGCATAACAACATACGTTGTTCCCTTTGTCATCGGTATGTTACTTGCCCGAGATTCGATCGTCGGTATCTCGATACCTAGTTCAATCTCGTTACCGGCAACTCTCTTTACTCGTTCCGTAACACATCATCCTGCAACTAACTTATTAGTCACAATGCTTGCAAGGCTTATAGTGATGTGCATTACTGAGTGGGCCCAGAGATACCTCTCCGACAATCGGAGTGACAAATCCTAATCTCGAAATACGCCAACCCAACAAGTACCTTTGGAGACACCTGTAGAGCACCTTTATAATCACCCACTTACGTTGTGACGTTTGGTAGCACACAAAGTGTTCTTCCGGTACACGGGAGTTGCATAATCTCATAGTCATAGGAACATGTAAAGTCATGAAGAAAGCAATAGCAACATACTAAACGATCGAGTGCTAAGCTAACGGAATGGGTCAAGTCAATCACGTCATTCTCCTAATGAGGTGATCTCGTTAATCAAATGACAACTTATGTCTATGGCTAGGAAACATAACCATCTTTGATTAACGAGCTAGTCAAGTAGAGGCATACTAGTGACACTCTGTTTGTCTATGTATTCACACATGTATTATGTTTCCGGTTAATACAATTCTAGCATGAATAATAAACATTTATCATGATATAAGGAAATAAATAATAACTTTATTATTGCCTCTAGGGCATATTTCCTTCAGTCTCCCACTTGCAGTAGAGTCAATAATCTAGTTCACATCGCCATGTGATTTAACATGAATAGTTCACATTACCATGTGATTAACACCCATAGTTCACATCGTCATGTGACCATCACCCAAAGGGTTTACTAGAGTCAGTAATCTAGTTCACATCGCTATGTGATTAACACCCAAAGAGTACTAAGGTGTGATCATGTTTTGCTTGTGAGATAATTTTAGTCAACGGGTCTGTCATATTCAGATCGGTAAGTATTTTGCAAATTTCTATATCTACAATGCTCCGCATGGAGCTACTCTAACTAATTGCTCCCACTTTCAATATGTATCTAGACCGAGACTTAGAGTTATCTAGATTAGTGTCAAAACTTGCATTGACGTAACCTTTTACGACGAGCCTTTTGGCACTTCCATAATCGAGAAACATATCCTTATTCCAGTAAGGATAATTTTGACCGCTGTCTAGTGATCTACTCCTAGATCACTATTGTACTCCCTTGCCAAAATCAGTGTAGGGTATATAATAGATCTGGTACACAGCATGGCATACTTTATAGAACCTATGGCCGAAGCATAGGGAATGACTTTCATTCTTTTTCTATCTTCTACCGTGGTCGGGTTTTGAGTCTTACTCAATTTCACACCTTGTAACATAGGCAAGAACTCTTTCTTTGACTGTTCTACTTTGAACTACTTCAAAATCTTGTCAAGGTATGTACTCATTGAAAACTTTATCAAACGTCTTGATCTATCTCTATAGATCTTTGATGCTCAATATGTAAGCAGCTTCACCGAAGTCTTTCTTTGAAAAACTTCTTTTAAACACTCCTTTATGCTTTGCAGAATAATTCTACATTATTTCCGATCAACAATATGTCATTCACATATACTTATCAGAAATGCTGTAGTGCTCCCACTCACTTTCTTGTAAATACAGGCTTCACCGCAAGTCTGTATAAAACTATATCCTTTGATCAACTTATCAAAGCGTATATTCCAACTCCGAGATGCTTGCACCATTCCATAGATGGATCGCTGGAGCTTGCATATTTTGTTAGCACCTTTAGGATTGACAAAACCTTCTGGTTGCATCATATACAACTCTTCTTTAATAAATCCATTAAGGAATGTAGTTTTGTTTATCCATTTGCCAGATTTCATAAAATGTGGCAATTGCTAACATGATTCAGACAGACTTTAAGCATAGATACGAGTGAGAAACTCTCTCATCGTAGTCAACACCTTGAACTTGTCGAAAACCTTTTTGCGACAATTCTAGCTTTGTAGACAGTGACACCACTATCAGCGTCCGTCTTCCTCTTCAAGATCCATTTATTTTCTATGGCTTGCCGATCATCGGGCAAGTCAACCAAAGTCCATACTTTGTTCTTATACATGGATCTCATCTCAGATTTCATGGCCTCAAGCCATTTTGCGGAATTTGGGCTCACCATCGCTTCTTCATAGTTCGTAGGTTCGTCATGGTCTAGTAACATAACCTCCAGAACAGGATTACCGTACCACTCTGGTGCGGATCTTACTCTGGTTGACCTACGAGGTTCAGTAATAACTTGATCTTAAGTTCCATGATCATCATCATTAACTTCCTCACTAATTGGTATAGGCGTCACAGAAACTGGTTTCTGCGATGAACTACTTTCCAATAAGGGAGCAGGTACAATTACCTCATCAAGTTCTACTTTCCTCCCACTCACTTCTTTCGAGAGAAACTCCTTCTCTAGAAAGGATCCATACTAAGCAACGAATGTCTTGCCTTTGGATCTGTGATAGAAGGTGTACCCAACTGTCTCCTTTGGGTATCCTATGAAGACACATTTCTCCGATTTGGGTTTGAGCTTATCAGGATGAAACTTTTTCACATAAGCATCGCAACCCCAAACTTTAAGAAACGACAACTTTGGTTTCTTGCCAAACCACAGTTCATAAGGTGTCGTCTCAATGGATTTTAGATGGCGCCCTTATTTAACGTGAATGCAGCTGTCTCTAATGCATAACCCCAAAACAATAGTGGTAGATCGGTAAGAGACATCATATATCGCACCATATCTAATAAAGTACGGTTACGATGTTCGGACACACCATTACACTATGGTGTTCCAGGTGGCGTGAATAGTGAAACTATTTCACATTGTTTTAACTGAAGGCCAAACTCGTAATTCAAATACTTTTCTCCACGATCAGATCGTAGAAACTTTATTTTCTTGTTACGATGATTTTCCGCTTCACTCTAAAATTATATGAACTTTTCAAATGTTTCAGACTTCTGTTTCATTAAGTAGATATACCCATATCTGCTCAAATCATCTGTGAAGGTCAGAAAATAATGATACCTGCTACGAGCCTCAATATTCATCGGACCACATACATCTGTATGTATGATTTCCAACAAATCTGTTGCTCTCTCCATAGTTCCGGAGAACGGCGTTTTAGTCATCTTGCCCATGAGGCACGGTTCGCAAGCATCAAGTGATTCATAATCAAGTGATTCCAAAAATCACATCAGTATGGAGTTTCTTCATGCGCTTTACACCAATATGACCTAAACGGCAGTGCCACAAATAAGTTGCACTATCATTATTAACTTTGCATCTTTTGGCTTCAATATTATGTATATGTGTATCACTACGATCGAGATCCAACAAACCATTTTCGTTGGTGTGTATGACCATAGAAGGTTTTATTCATGTAAACAGAACAACAATTGTTCTCTAATTTAAATGAATAACCGTATTGCAATAAACATGATCAAATCATATTCATGCTCAACGCAAACACCAAATAACACTTATTTAGTTTCAACACTAATCCCGAAAGTACAGGGAGTGTGCGATGATGATCATATCAATCTTGGAACTACTTCCAACACACATCGTCACCTCGCCTTTTACTAGTCTCTGTTTATTCTGCAACTCCCGTTTTCGAGTTACTACTCTTTAGCAACTGAACCAGTATCAATTACCGAGGGGTTGCTATAAACACTAGTAAAGTACACATCAATAATCTGTATATCAAATAGACCTTTGTTCACTTTTACTAGTCTCTGTTTATTCTGCAACTCCCGTTTCGAGTTACTACTCTTAGCAACTGAACCAGTATCAATTACCGAGGGGTTGCTATAAACACTAGTAAAGTACACATCAATAATCTGTATATCAAATATACCTTTGTTCACTTTGCCATCCTTCTTATCCACCAAATAGTTGGGGTAGTTCCGCTTCTAGTGACCAGTCCCTTTGGAGTAGAAGCACTTAGTCTCAGGCTTAGGACCAGACTTAGGCTTCTTCACTTGAGCAGCAACTTGCTTGACGTTCTTCTTGAAGTTCCCCTTCTATCCCTTTGCCCTTTTCTTGAAACTAGTGGTCTTGTTAACCATCAACACTTGATGCTCTTTCTTGATTTCTACCTTCGTCGATTTCAGCATCGCGAAGAGCTTGGGAATTAATTTCGTCATCCCTTGCATATTATAGTTCATCATGAAGTTCTACTAACTTGGTGATGGTGACTAGAGAATTCTGTCAATCACTATTTTATCTGGAAGATTAACTCCCACTTGATTCAAGCGATTGTAGTACCCAGACAATCTGAGCACATGCTCACTAGTTGAGCGATTCTCCTCCATCTTTTAGCTATAGAACTTGTTGGAGACTTCATATCTCTCAACTCGGGTATTTGCTTGAAATATTAACTTCAACTCCTAGAACATCTTATATGGTCCATGATGTTCAAAACGTCTTTGAAGTCCCGATTCTAAGCCGTTAAGCATGGTGCACTAAACTATGTAGTCATCATATTGAGCTAGCCAAACGTTCATAACGTCTGCATCTGCTCCTGCAATAGGTCTGTCACCTAGCAGTGCATCAAGGACATAATTTTTCTGTGCAGCAATGAGGATAATCCTCAGATCACGGATCCAATCCGCATCTTTGCTACTAACATCTTTCAACATAATTTTTCTCTAGGATCATATCAAAAAATAAACACAGGGAAGCAACAACGCGAGCTATTGATCTACAACATAATTTGCAAAAATACTATCAGGACTAAGTTCATGATAAATTTAAGTTCAATTAATCATATTACTTAAGAACTCCCACTTAGATAGACATCCCTCTAATCCTCTAAGTGATCACGTGATCCATATCAACTAAACCATGTCCGATCATCACGTGAGATGGAGTAGTTTCAACGGTGAACATCACTATGTTGATCATATCTACTATATGATTCACGCTCGACCTTTCGGTCTCCGTGTTCCGAGGCCATATCTGTTATATGCTAGGCTCGTCAAGTTTAACCTGAGTATTCCGCGTGTGCAACTGTTTTGCACCCGTTGTATTTCAACGTAGAGCCTATCACACCCGATCATCACGTGGTGTCTCAGCACGAAGAACTTTCGCAACGGTGCATACTCAGGGAGAACACTTATACTTTGATAATTTAGTGAAGGATCATCTTATAATGCTACCGTCAAACAAAGCAAGATAAGATGCATAAAGGATTAACATCACATGCAATCAATATAAGTGATATGATATGGCCATCATCATCTTGTGCTTGTGATCTCCATCTCCGAAGCACCGTCATGATCACCATCGTCACCGGCGCGACACCTTGATCTCCATCGTAGCATCGTTGTCGTCTCGCCAAATAATTGCTTTTACGACTATCGCTACCGCTTAGTGATAAAGTAAAACTATTACATGGTGATAGCATCTCATACAATAAAGCGACAACCATATGGCTCCTGCCAGTTGCCGATAACTCGGTTACAAAACATGATCATCTCATACAACAAATTATATCACATCATGTCTTGACCATATCACATCACAACATGCCCTGCAAAAACAAGTTAGACGTCCTCTACTTTGTTGTTGCAAGTTTTACGTGGCTGCTACGGGCTTAGCAAGAACCGTTCTTACCTACGCATCAAAACCACAACGATAGTTTGTCAAGTTGGTGCTGTTTTAACCTTCGCAAGGACCGGGCGTAGCCACACTCGGTTCAACTAAAGTGAGAGAGACAGACACCCGCCAGTCACCTTTAAGCAACGAGTGCTCGCAACGGTGAAACCAGTCTCGCGTAAGCGTACGCGTAATGTCGGTTCGGGCCGCTTCATCTCACAATACCGCTGAACCAAAGTATGACATGCTGGTAAGCAGTATGACTTATATCGTCCACAACTCACTTGTGTTCTACTCGTGCATAGCATCAACGCATAAAACCAGGCTCTGATACCACTGTTGGGGAAGGTAGTAATTTCAAAAAATTTCCTACGCACACAAAAGATCATGGTGAGGCATAGCAACGAGAGGGGAGAGTGTTGTCCACGTACCCTCGTAGACCGACAGCGGAAGCGTTATCACAACGCGGTTGATGTAGTCGTACGTCTTCACGATCTGACCGATCAAGTACCGAACGCACGGCACCTCCGAGTTCTACACACGTTCAGCTCGATGACGTCCCTCGAACTCCGATCCAGCCGAGTGTTGAGGGAGAGTTTCGTCAGCACGACGGCGTGGTGACGATGATGATGTTCCACCGACGCAGGGCTTCGCCTAAGCTCCGCAACGGTATTATCGAGGTGTAATTTGGTGGAGGGGGCACCGCACACGGCTAAGAGATCTCAAGGATCAATTGTTGTGTCTCTGGGGTGCCCCCTGCCCCCGTATATAAAGGAGCAAGGGAGGAGGAGGCCGGCCCTAGGAGGGGGCGCACAAGTGTATGTAGAACTCCTTCGGTATATCAACATACATAAACTCATAATAAAACTGTCATCGTAACGTTAAGCGTGCGGACCCTACGAGTTCGAGAACTATGTAGACATGACCGAGACACGTCTCCGGTCAATAACCAATAGCGGGACCTGGATGCCCATATTGGCTCCCACATATTCTACGAAGATCTTTATCGGTCAGACCGCATAACAACATACGTTGTTCCCTTTGTCATCGGTATGTTACTTGCCCGAGATTCGATCGTCGGTATCTCGATACCTAGTTCAATCTCGTTACCGGCAAGTCTCTTTACTCGTTCCGTAACACATCATCCCGCAACTAACTTATTAGTCACAATGCTTGCAAGGCTTATAGTGATGTGCATTACCGAGTGGGCCCAGAGATACCTCTCCGACAATCGGAGTGACAAATCCTAATCTCGAAATACGCCAACCCAACAAGTACCTTTGGAGACACCTGTAGAGCACCTTTATAATCACCCATTTACGTTGTGACGTTTGGTAGCACACAAAGTGTTCTTCCGGTAAACGGGAGTTGCATAATCTCATAGTCATAGGAACATGTAAAGTCATGAAGAAAGCAATAGCAACATACTAAACGATCGAGTGCTAAGCTAAAGGAATGGGTCAAGTCAATCACGTCATTCTCCTAATGAGGTGATCTCGTTAATCAAATGACAACTTATGTCTATGGCTAGGAAACATAACCATCTTTGATTAACGAGCTAGTCAAGTAGAGGCATACTAGTGACACTCTGTTTGTCTATGTATTCACACATGTATTACGTTTCCGGTTAATACAATTCTAGCATGAATAATAAACATTTATCATGATATAAGGAAATAAATAATAACTTTATTATTGCCTCTAGGGCATATTTCCTTCAGGGTGGCCATCGGCATTGGCAGGCAGCGGAAGGGAAAATACAATTTCTCGACATCTGTTGCATTTTCTACGAGGAACATAATATGAACAAGGGACACCACCAACAATTATTTCAAAAGGATATGCGCAGAAAGATTGTCAAGGAAGCCATAAGTGCTAGTACAGCTAGCTTACAATGATTTACATGCAAATGCAGACCATAAGATGATTCACGTCCACTAATATTTTGGAAATGGGTCCTAACTATTTAGAATCAAACAACATCCACTTTAGTTTAGCTGCTCAGATTGTTTATGAATTCCAAAGAAACTGTAGGGCCATGGAAGTAGATAAGCTTCAGACGAATGGGAGTAGAAGTAATTTGTATCCCTGAATAAAAAATTTGATCAATAAAACAAAATGATTAACACATATGTGTACAATTACAATACATGAGCATATAACATTTGAGAGCATACAAGGTCATTTATTCATAGTTACGTACCAAGCAGGAACATCCATCATGCCATCATCCATGACTGCATGAACGGTTCAGGAAGAGACTGCTTCTCTTTTTAGGTTCCTCGGTATGACTACTTTCTGCATCACCATTTGCAGATGAGTATGTTCCTTAATCAGCTATTGAAGTATTGATTTACCTGAGAACAAATAGATTATTGATCATACTGCGGTTTCCCAAAAATAAAAGTAGTTAAGCACATCAGATTACTACCAGTATTTATTTGGTTCATTAATGGTACAATGGTAGATTTTGGTTCATCGATCTATGTAATGGAAGACTATAAAATTTTAAATGACTCATGAGGAACTTATCGCTGGTGTGTCCAAGACGGTGTCTTCCTCGGTTCTGATGAAGTCCTGTCATCCATTTTCCACATCCTCTCAGGAATAAAGGGTAGATGGCGCATCGACAAGCGAAGTCTAGTGGGAGTTGGTGGTCTTCGGAGGTGCCCCGTGTTGGTCGAGACGCTGTGTTGTTCTTAGTGAGGACATGCTCTTTTGTTTCGTAGTTTGTTTGGTCGTAGGTGTCTGTCAGTGGACTTGCCTGGCTGTGGTGTTCGTGTGACGCTCATTGTTCGTAGCGAGTGGTAGAGACTTCTTGTAGTTGAAATTTTACCTTCTCTAAAGCAATGGTTCGCCCAGACATACTCTTAAAAAAAATAAGTTAACGAACGGAACATTAGGAGATTAAGAGCATCCATAGCACATTTCCTAAGATTTGGATCTCTATATAATCCCTAAGAGGTGGATCACCAAAATTTATGAATGCTAGAAACTCCGGTGGCCAAATCTGAATCGGCATAACCCGTCCGACATAATTCCTCTACACCCCACCCCCTTCTTCCCACAGGGCAAGTAGCTAGCGGTGGATGATTCATGTTCGGAGGAGGAAAAGGAGAGAACATAAAGTAGATAAACACAACCACTCGCCCGACGTGATGTAATCTCTTGACAACGTGTTTGGAAATATTTGAAAAAGGGAATGAGAGTTTAAAGTAGGGAGTGGTATCGGGAGTAGACATGGGATGAATCATTTTAGTCCCGGTCCTCTGTTTGGCGCATGATAGGAATTATATCTTGGAATTTAGGAAGAAACTTTATTCCCTTGTTTCATTTATGAGTATTGACGAGGGATTAGACCAGAGAAGATAACATAAGTCATGATGAAGAGTTAAGATTAATTCAATAAAACAGTTCCCATCCCACTCCCCCTCTCTTCTATTAATGAAACGGGGGGAGTTGGAGTCTCAATACCCATGCCTAGTATCTTTTTAGTTTCCATTCCCCTGAACCAAACGACGGACTAAAATTGTTATACTCCTTTCAATTCCCATTCCTTAATTCTAATTACCCCAACCAAACATGCCGAGTTTATTTAACTAATCTAAGCTTAATTAATCACTAGTTTGACAAAACAAATGAACAGTAATAAGAGTAAAGATACTGATTAACAAAAAATGACTTCTAAGTAGAAATTCGACAAATGAAGAATTTATGAGCTAAGGAGTACCCTTTGATCCTGAGGACGTGACAACCGCCGGTGGCCACCGTGGTGCCGATGGTGGAAACGGAGATGGCGTCTTCCGATATGATGTCACTTGAAGTATTTGCTCAGCGTGTATGTGTGTGTGCCCGCGTGTGTTTCGTTGTACATGTGCGAACTAGCGGAACGTCTTGCCTTCTCTTGGAGATAAAGAGAGGAGGTAGAGATAAGAGGTAGATGAGATAAACATTATACTCTAACTACCTAACCAACTCCTATGATGCGCCTCATGGAGATATACGCCGGTCATGTAGATATTGATGTGTTTAACACCCTCCCTTAATCACAACTCCATTAAGTTGAGATTATACTTGAAGTTTTCAAAACTCTTGACCGGCAATGCCTTTGTGAATCCATCTGCAATTTGATCACTGGAATGCACAAAACGAATGTCAAGTTGTTTGTGAGCCACCCTCTCTCTCACAAAATGAAAATCTATCTCAATGTGTTTGGTCCTGGCATGAAACACTGGATTAGCTGAGAGATAGGTGGCACCAAGGTTATCACACCACAAACATGGAGCTTGTTTACTTTTTATACCAAGTTCCTTGACATGGATTGAACCCATATGATTTCAGCCGTGGCATTTGCCAACGCTTTATATTCTGCCTCTGTACTAGATCTGGAGACTGTAGCTTGCTTGCGAGCACACCATGAAATTAAGTTGGGTCCAAAGAAAATAGCAAAACCACCAGTAGAGCGTCTATCATCAAGACAACCTGCCCAAACAGAATCAGAGAATGCACTGACAAGTGTAGAGGATGACTTGCTAAAATTGAGACCCATGCTTAATGTGTTTTTGACATATCTAACTATCCGTTTGGCAGCAGTCAAATGAACAGTTGTAGGTGCATGAAGGAACTGACATACTTTGTTGACAGCAAAAGAAATATCAGGCCTAGTAAGAGTAAGATATTGAAGAGCTCCTACCAAGCTTCTGTATTTTGTGCTATCCTCTTGAGTCAAGAGAGTCCCTTGTGTGAGAGATAACTTTTCTGAGCTGGATAGTGGAGTAGGTGTAGGTTTACAACCCTGTAGACCAGCTTTTCTTACCAAGTCAACTGCATACTTTTCTTGGGAGAGATGAAGTCCATCCTTGTGCCTCTTTACTTCAATCCCAAGAAAATAATGCAAGTCTCCAAGATCCTTTAAGGCAAAGTCTGCACTCAAATATTTTAACAACCCTGTGATAGCTTCATCAGATGAGCTTGTCACAATAATATCATCAACATATATCAAAACAAATATGCATGTATTGAACTTGTTGTAGATGAACAGAGAGGTGTCAGACTTTGAAGGGACAAAACCAAGTGTTTGCATTTTGTGACAGAGACGGGAGTACCATGCTCTTGGTGCCTGTTTCAAACCATAAAGTGCTTTGTCCAACTTGCAGACATGAGAGGGTGCACTTTTACTTATAAACCCAGGAGGTTGTTTCATATATACCTCCTCTTCCAGAACACCATGAAGAAACGCGTTCTGAACATCAAGTTGCCAGAGACTCCATCCCTGGAAACGGCAATAGACAAAACAAGACGAATAGTGGCAACTTTAACAACTGGACTAATTGTGTCCTCGTAATCTATGCCATACCGTTGTTTAAAACCCTTTGCAATGAGCCTAGCTTTGTAGCGATCAATAGTTCCATCAGATTTCCTCTTTGTTCTGAATACCCACTTGCAATCAATTAAATTTTTACCTTGCTGTGGGGGAACCAAATGCCAAGTTTTATTTTTCTTGAGTGCCATGTATTCTTCATTCATAGCATTTTTCCATCAGTCATCACCAAGTGCTTCCTGAAGCGTCTGGGGTTCACCTGGTTCACCTGGAACAGACCATACCGTATTTGGTTATGTGTTTATAATTAACAGGATGTATTACCCCATGCTGTAGTCGTGTACGTCGTGACGGTGCAGCATCAGGATCCTCGGCCACAGAAAATCCCGAAGCAGAAGCTCCTGTAGCAGAATCTGCTCCCGCCGGATTTTCTGTGGCAGTTTGATCAGGTGCAGCATGTTCTGTAGGCGCAGAAGATCCCGGGGCCTCATCATTGGTGGATGATGGCGGATTAGCCTCGAGGCGGACGCCAGTTTTCGGCGCGCGCGTGGACGCACAGGAGTCCGCGCCCTGTCCCGTAGCAGATCTAGACCCCGTGCCAGGTCGGCGAATCTGGTCGCGCCGCTTGTACGTGACCGGCTGGTCACAGAAGCGTGCGCTGTCCTGGCGAACCACGTGCTGCCGCGTGTCGGACAGGGGTTGGCGCGGAGAGGCGCTTGGGCCGCCACCAGTTGGAGCATGACGCGCGACGTGCGCTGGGCTGGGGACAGCCGCACGGTCGGCTGGCGCTGTCGCCTGCGCGTCTGGCGCGTCTGCCGGCACCGATCCCGAGGGGGATCGACTGAACTGCTGTTGTGGAGCCGATCCCGAGGAGGATTTGCCTCCTGGATGCGGACACATGCGATATGGAACTGCCGGCGCGTTTTTTCACTGATTTCTTCATTATTTTCGTTGTTATCTCCTGGAACATCATAAAAAAACTCATGCACACCATGAGTAGCAGGATTAGTCAACAATTGATCATCATAATTCGGACCCCCTTGATCAATGGTGGTAAGATGAGTAGGTAGGAGGAGAATTTCTTCTCGGAGGCGAGCACCGGCGTTTGGGTGTAGGGTGGCGGAAGGAAATTTTGTTTCGCCAAAAACGACGTCATGTGATATATAGACACGGCCAGTGGATATATCTAAACACTTGACACCTTTGTGTTGAGGGCTATACCCTAGAAAAGCAAATTGGTTTGAGCGAAACATGAGTTTTCTTTTGTTGTATGGGCGAAGATTGGGCCAACAAGCACACTCAAACACGCGAAGAGATTTATAGTCTGGTTTGGTGTGGAGAAGTCTTTCTACTGGAGTTTGATTATTGATGACTCGACTAGGAAGCATATTAATGATGTGAACAGCAGTAAGAAAGGCCTCATCCCAAAACTTGAGGGGCATGGAGGCTCCTGCCAGGAGAGCTAGCCCGACCTCAACTATGTGTCTGTGCTTCCGTTCAGTGGAGCCATTCTGTTGATGGGCATGAGGGCATGAGACATGGTGTGATATGCCAAGTGTTTGGAAGAAGGAGTTGAGTTTTTCATACCCCCCCCCTAGTCCGATTGGACTGCAATAATTTTGCTATCAAATTTTCGTTCAACCAAGACTTGAAAGTTTTGAAAAACTTGAAAGACATCAGATCTCTTTTTGAGAAGGTAAATCCACACAAACTTGCTATAGTCATCTATAAAGCTTACATAATACTCATGTCTACCAACAGAAGTGGGAGCAGGACCCCACACATCAGAAAAGAACAATTGAAGTGGTTTGGTAGAGACTGGATACGGTAATTGATGACTTTTAGCACATTGACAAGAATCACAAATAGTTTCGACATTTCAGTCACCAACAAATGGGAGTTTATTTTTCCTAAGCAATCTTTCAACTAAAGAAAAAGCAGCATGCCCTAATCGATCGTGCCACTGGGTTGACGAAACTTTGACAACACCATTGGCTTGTTTATTGAGTCTCCTAAGCTCCGGAATCAACGGGTAAAGCCCTCGAACACATCTACCTCGATAGAGAACCTTCTTCGTGGCCTGGTCCTTGATCAAAAAGAAATAAGGATGAAATTCGAGGAAAACATGATTATCAAGGGCAATTCTATGAACAGAGAGGAGACTTTTAGCAGCACAAGGGACATGCAAAATTTTCTTGAGATGAATTGGACAGTGAGGGGTACGAAAAGTAGAATGACCAATGTGACAAATCCGCATACCTTCTCCGCTCGCCGTGTGGATGTGATCTTTGCCACAATACTTGTCTCTCATCGTGACCTTCTCAAGCTCATTGGTGATGTGATTGGTGGCGCCGCTATCAACGTACCAATTTTTGTCAATGCCGTAGGATCCATCAGCCGCGGCATCCACTTTTTCTTCATCTTGGGAGTCCTCGTAATCTTCATCATAACAATACCAGCAATCCTTCGCGGTGTGCCCTGGCTTACCGCAAATTTGGCAGCGAGGCATCTCTGGTCGGGCCCGAGGTGGACCGCCGCCACGGCGACCGCGGGATGCACCAGAGCCGCTGTTGCCGCCGCTACAGTTTCCGCCACCACCGTGTCCTCCAGATCGCCCCTTGGCGCGAAGAGAGCCACGGCCACGTGATCCACCACCACGGCCACGCACCGCGGCGTTGGCAGAGGAGCGGAAGCCGCCGCTGCCCGAGTGATTAAACTGGGCCATGCGCTGGTCGAAGTTGCTGAGCATGGCGTAGAGCTCGTCGAGGGAGACCGGCATGACGCGTGCGTCGAGGGTGGAGACGAGGGGCTGGTAGTCAACGTCGAGGCCGTGGATGATGTAGGAGATGAGTTCGTCGTCTTGGATGGCCTTCCCCGCAGCGGCAAGCTCATCGGCGAGGCCACAGAGAGAGGCGAAGTAGGCGGCAACCGTCTGGTTGCCCTTCTGCGCGTTGATGAGCGTCGTCCTGATGTTATTCACGCGGCTCATGGACTACGAGGAAAACATACCTGCCACCGCTGTCCAGAGCGCGTGCGCCGTGGTGACCGTGGTCACCGCGATCAGTACCTCCTTGGAGAGGGTGCTGAGCAGGTAGCCCAACACCTGTTGATCCTCCCGGACCCAGATTGGGTGGAGAGGGTTGGGCTCAGCGCTTTCTTTGCCATCCTTGTCCTTGGTGACATGAAGCCTGGCCGGCTCCGGTGTGGTGCCGTCGACGTAGCCGAAGACGCCGGCGCCGCGCAGATGAGGAGTGACCTGCGTGCGCTAGAGCATGTAGTTCGTGCGTGTTAGCTTCTCGGTGACCTGCCCATTGAGGATGGTCTGGGAAGCACCGGAGGAGGAGGAGGAAGACATGGCTAGGCTCGGTAGATGGGATCTCAGTAGATGGGAAGAGATGGGGCTCTGAGTACCATGTGCGAACTAGCGGAACGTCTTGCCTTCTCAGGCCGACGGCTTCGTGTTATATAGATGGGGCGCACCTTCCATAACAGCGCATACATTCTGTTGAGATTACATTCTTGGATATAAAGAAAGGAGGTAGACATAAGAGGTACATGAGATAAACATTATACTCTAACTACCTAACCAACTCCTATGATGCGCCTCATGGAGATATACGCCGGTCATGTAGATATTGATGTGTTTAACAGTACATCTATCTTCTTATGATCGATCTAGTTGTTGTTGGTCAGGCATGATCTGGTTGTTGTAACTTAGCTAAGTATATTCAGGTTTGTCTTGTAGATAAATATAAATAGCTCCTAAGTACCAGATCGTAACACTCGCAACATCGTCACCATGTCCGACGAGGACTTGCCTCGGCCTCGTCGCGGTCGACGCTTGTTGCTGTCGGTCCTCGTGTCGCCCCGCCTTCGGCCTTGCTGTGAATTCTAGTGACGCTTGACAATTTTGAGGCACATAAGATTTAGCAACATGGTTCCTTCAACAAAATAGGCCAGGCTCTAGCCTTAGGAGCTGTTCAGATGAAGTAGCCCCTAAGCAAAAGCCAATCCATGAATGCTTTTCTAAATGTGATAGAGAAGAGGTAGAGTAGAAGGAAATATGATCTATCATGCATGGATTTGTTGTAGCTCTTAATTAGTCATATGCTAATTAAGATGTCATCCTTCGATGGACACAATTCCTTAGGCCACTCATAGTGGGGAGTAACATATACTAGTATCATGCATATGACACTAGTATATGATACTATCTCCATAGTGCATAGTATCATAAAGTAGTATTATAGATGGCCAAATTTATTTCCATGCATGACACAAAGTAGCATAGCATTTAACATGGTACGGTATCTACCTATGTTACTCTAACCATCTCTCTCTTATTTAATTGTGTGCCACATAAGCATGTTTGCTAGTCCCAAGTGCATGTTACCGGTTATGTTACCCCCACTATGGCCAGCCTTATGAACACATGCAGCTAGCATTGAAAGACTCCCTCAAAGTAATGATTCTCGGTATTAGAAAACTAGTTAGCAACAGTTTGGTGGTTGTCACGGAGATGGCTCACTATGTATTCCTAAATTGCATGCTTGATTCCATATATTCAATACTAGGAAATACCTTATAGATAGATGCTTAGCAGTTGCGAGGGGTATATGGACCGCGCTACTGCCAATTAGTAGTAGCGAGGGGTATAAAACCCTCGCTACTACTAAGTTGATAGTAGTAGCGTGGGCTATAAACCCACGCTGCTACTAAGTAGTCTTCTCGGGACAGGCCATAGTAATAGCAAGGGGTATAAAACCCTCGCTACTACTAAGTTAATAGTAGTAGTGCGGGCTTTAAACCAACGCTGCTACTAAGTGGTCTTCACCGTGCCCTCCGAGATGGGTCATAGTAGTAGCGCGGGGTATAAACCCCGCGCAACTACTAAGTATAGGTTTTTTTAACAATCCTGAAATCCCCATCTCCTCCCCCGAATCCCGGCCCTCCTCTCTCCCGTCCCTCTCCCCCTCTCTACATAGGCTCTCCCATGGCACTCCTGCCCATGCACACCTCCTCCTCCATGGCGCCCAACGAGGTCGCTACGTCGCGCCGCTGGCCTCCAGGAGCTCTCCGGTCTCCCCCCACGCCTCCATGCCACCACACTAGAGCACCTCACCATCGACGACTAGCCCCGGTGCTCCCTCCATCACCTTCCTCTCTCCCTCGTTTCTATTTTCCCTCTCCCCTATGGCTTGACTCACCCTTCCATCTCCATCCCCGTGCAGGTCTTCACCATGGACGACCAGGAGCTCTCTGCCTTGGCCGCGAAGAGGAGTCCCACACCGCCACCTTGCACTGTCGTGGATCTGGTCCTCTCCACCGGCCCTCCTAGATCTGGCCTGCCACTGCCTGTCCGTGCCTTTGGCGACCCCTGTCGTCACTGGATCGAACCGTTGCCACCATTGACAGCACGCATGGGATCGAGAATTTGTTTTGTTTTTGAAATTAATAGTAGTATCATGGGTCACAGACACGCGCTACAGATAATTAGTAGTAGCTCGGGTGGCACCCGCGCTACTACTAACACACGTAGTAGTAGCGCGAGTGGAACTCGTGCTACTACTACTAGTTAGCTGTAGCGAGCTAGTAGTAGCGCGGGCACCTGCGCTACTACTAGCTATTTAACCCGCACTACTAGTAGGCTTTTTCCTAGTAGCGATTGGTTTACTTTGCAGACCATTTGTATATTACTCTGCGAGCATTTCAGATGAACCAGCCCCAAAGCCAAAGCCAAAGCCAATCCATGATGCCAGAGTGGACCCCTAATAGCATATTTTAAGGGCTACACTATTTTGTGATAGCATGCTATTTTTTTCATTTTGCATGATACCTGAAGTTTTAGCCCATAGGAAGATAAGTCGTGAAGAAATTAGATGCGAGCTCTACGCCGTCAGATGAGCCGCTGAGAGAAAGGCAAACCCCTAGCATGAGGGAGCTGAACTACGTATTTTGTAACCGTGTTCTTGAGATAAGGATTTATCCCTATTGTATAAGCACAGTATGAGCATGTCAGACGCATGATAGAAACAAGCACAAAGCATATATACATGACTTGCACACATGCATGTATATTTACTGATGGTTGAAACAAAGGGGAACAATAAAATGAAGAGGAACAATAGAACGAAGGAACATTTGCCATATGCACGGAGCAATAGCATTTGTTCACTTATTTACATGGCTTAGCAACTACAAGATACCAACACAATCAGGCAGCTTACAGCCACTGTAGGATTTAGCAGAAGTGGGCACAGCCGCCGTAGCATGTGCCACCACACGCAAGGAAGGCCGTGTTCTTGCATGACAGGCACGCAGGAGGTTTGGCGGTGCAGATGCCGCTGCATGTAGTGTCAGAGTAGTCGACGCAAATGTCAACACAGTCGCCCAGACAATCTTTGCATTCTGTGGCTGCCATAGGCTGGCCCATGTTCAGCACAAGCACGACACAAACTGCCATGGCGACAGCAGCAGCCACCTTCAGAGATGAAGCCATTGATGAATTGGGTGGGTGGTTCTAGTGGAGGATGGAGGAAGAACAGATGCGATGGATGGAGATGAGCTAGCTAGCTGCTTAACTGGTGCATTCCAATATGATGGAGCAGGATGCTATTTATAGCTAGCTAGTACTCTATCTCCACCTAGCAAAAAAAGAAAAAGAAAAGAGAACTAGCTAATTTACCGAGCTGCATCGTTTAAATATTTTTTGAGTGCGATCCGTATTGTTTAATTTAACTGTTGTTGACTTCAATATAGTATATACCTTGTGCACCAATGATTGAATGCTTGCACTTTGACATGAGAAGGATTATATACATGAAAGTGACCAACACGTTTGCACGGATTGTGTATTGTTAGCCTTTGCCATTTGCTAACCCTCGTAGTACATGATTTCAGTTTAATATTGCTAAACAATGCATCATCTGTATGTACCGTTGTACCCGTACTACCAAACATGCTAGAACTACGTAACACATCTTATGTATCCTACGTAACTTCATTCTGAAATCTGAACTAATCAAACCCCCCTGAATTTCAGGATGGCCCCCACGCCCCCACTAATGACCAATTAGAAGTTGACAAATCATTACGTACCCCCCTCCCCACGTAAGCCCCCGTAGGTGTAGCAAAGCTCGTGTTGTACCATAGTCCTTAGAGGTTAGGATCTAAGATCTCTCGTGCACCTGTGCGCGCCTTTCCGTATGTTCCAGTTAGTTAGGGCACTCTCTCTATTCATTCTCTGATGTGTTGTACATCAACACTTGTAAACCTTGACGCAAGCATTATATAGTTGAGCTTTGTAATCAGAACCATCTGCTCGCTATTGAGCAACACCCATACGAATTCTAGCGCCACCTCCCTTTGGGTGCAAACCTTGCATACCTCTTCTAGTTTCTCTGTCGGCGCCATCGTGCCCATTATCACCACCGCTTCAACTCTCTCTTCTTACCCATCCAATTAATTTTTCAAACCTCAGGCCCCCATTGCCGTGCATAATACCAACGTCCACTCTTACACCCCTTTCAAACCCGAACCACCCACCAACAGCTATCATAAATTTCAAATTTCTTATTGTTCGTCCTCTGCACCTGCATTGTGGGGTTGTACTCGACCACGACTTTGAACTTGACGTTGACAATCCCGAGTTGCGACCTACCGACATCAAGATCTTCGGGTGGATCTACACCACGATCGGCAGTAGTCTTCTGGACCTTGCGATGTCCTCTGACAGCACTGTCTTGTCAGCATGGACTCGCCTCCATGAGTACTTCCTCAACAGCAATGCCACCCACGCCATTCATCTTAACAGGAAGTACCACATGCTCATGCAGAGCACCATGTCGGTCGCTGAGTATGCATGATAGTCCAAGTTCCTTGCTGACTCCCTTGCTGAAGTTGATGAAGCCACGACTGATCAGAATCTCTTCCTCCAGTTCCCTCCATGACACCGACAAGATTATGGGTGCTTATGTATCACCTTGTTTAATCGAAGATTTCTCAGCATCAACTCATGTCAGTAGCCCGGGTTCGACCATAAAGCATTTTGATTCGATTGAGCACCCTTACTCACTGGTAGAAAGGGCTATACACACTCAGAGTGGCGGTTGGGGGTGGGGGAAGATCATAGAGTTTATGGAATATTCAGTTTGGCGGGTGGGGGGAGATGATAGAGTGTGTTTTATTCTTATTTATAATGCTGTGATTTGGTGGGCCTTTTGTGGTATGATTCCGTGTTATTGGCTAACCAACTTATATTTATGTGTGGAAATTTCTGTGTCAATGATTGCATGTATTATATTGATGCTACAATATCACATGGCGACGCTTCTTTTCTCTAGGTGGTGGGAGGGTGCGGGGGATTGATATGTTTTTATAGGCCGGTTGCTGTTGATTGGTTTGAAAAATCATTGGCCCAGTCAAAATCGTAAGCCAAATCAAAATTGAATACCTCAATTGAATGAAAGAGCTTTAAAATTTTGGAACATGGTGAATAAAAAGAATTGAATGAGAGAGCTTGAGAAATTGTTGACCCGGTCCAAATCGGATGACCCATTTCTAAATTGATTAACTCAATTAATTGTGAGGCCTTAAAAATTAGAAAGCATAGTGTATAGCATAAAAGAATAGAATCATGGAGCTTTGAGAAATTGTTGGCTCGGTCAAAATCGGATGACCCAATTTTAATTGGATATCTCAATTGAATGTAGTTTCATTAAAACTAGAGAGCTTAGTGTTGTAGAGGATGCCCAGTTCTTATCATTAGTTTGATATTGCCGACCAAGTACTTAAAACGGCCTAGTTCCAGCAAGGGATTGCGTACACTCCACATATACACTGATCCATTCATATATATCAATGAAAAAAATACAGAATAATTACTACTTAATCAATCCGTACGCGACAGCGTTGTCCCAGTTTCTAGGAAAAAATAGGCAAAGCTCTAGCTCTTAATGCTAATTAAGATGTTATCCTTTGCTGGACGTAATTTCTTACCAACATCACATAGTACTATTAGATTAGACAACAATGCAACTAGTACCGAGCTTATTGAAAGCAACAACTCCTTTGCATTAGAAAACTAGTTAGCAATATTTGGATGGTTGTCACGGAGATTGCCCACTAAGTATTGTTTAATTGCTTCTTAACCACATCAACAATATGTTTTCCAGAATGTTGGAAGTCTTTTAATATAAAGACGGAGCTTTTCCGCAAAAAAGAAAGATAACTTGGTTGCTTTAAAACACCGTGAACTGGTGACGAGCACACATCAATATAACTGGATTGGAGTAGTTTGACTAGCGGCACAGGCTTTTTTTTGCGCATAGACTAGCAGCACAGTTGACTATGAAAATAGATAGTAGGCCTTGTCTTGTGATCTTATCATTGGTTAGAGATTGCTGACCAAGTACTTAAAACGGCTTAGTCACGGAATAAATAAATAAATCTTTTCCAATAATAAAGCGGCTATCGCTTCTTACCCCTTTATTTTCGTCCTCTTCGTTCTTTCACCGTTTTTACCTTGTTCGTACGTAAGTTTTGTTGTTACGCACCGAGAGATAGCGAAGCAAACATACTAGCCCATGAGCTGGCCCAACGAATAAGGCCCACCTATCCCGATTAAGGTGTTTGGCGGCTCCAGAGGCAAAAAATCTTTCTGCAAGGGGAATTGAACTCCACACCTCCGGTCCAATATATAATGTCAAAGCCAACTGAGCTGCTCCCTCCGTCACGGTTTAGAAGGCGTGCTTGGAAATTCTCTGGGACCTAGGTGGTTATCTATTGGTTGTGAGATGGGCTAAAAAATAGCATTCACACTACGCATGCATATAGAAATAGTACATCGGAGTACTAATTAGTTACTAGAAATAAATGCAATGCGCCCTAAATCTTGTCTATTGTGGAAACGCACGCAAATTTAACTGTGCCTTTTAAACTGTGACGGAGGGAGTAGGTCGGGCTAAATGTTAAAAAGTCCCACCTTGCTCTTTTATATCCAATCTACCTCATTTATATACGTTTTTAATTTCCTAGATATCAGGAAGCCTTCTCGGAGATCATAAGAGATAAATGAGGAAAGAAAGAGAGGCTAATTACACGAGAAGGAAAGAGGGGGCGCTAATTACATCTGTACCCATATATAGTGTGCCAATAACTTTGAAAGATGGTCATTGGATGAAACCAATCCGACGGTGCAGAGATGGCAAATCCGAGCACTACTAGCCATTGGATATCATCTACATTCCACCAGATTATGCCACATGTACAATCTAGAAGACTCCATGGTTGAACTTAGGCAGAATGCACAAACCTCAAAATACAATCACTTCTCCTTTGTTCTAGAATCTTCTATATCATAATTGCCCAATTTTTTTCTAGATGTTTGTTTTTTACTTTATGCTTTATAACGCACAATTCCATGAATCTTAAATTAGATT
The DNA here is from genome assembly GCF_018294505.1 of Triticum aestivum. NCBI lineage: Eukaryota > Viridiplantae > Streptophyta > Magnoliopsida > Poales > Poaceae > Triticum > Triticum aestivum. Next base: position 4,077,759 of record NC_057796.1, on the reverse strand, counting down.
AGCATATTTATAAAAACAAATTGATTTTGAATGAGATGAACTATAAGAAGACTCAAAGCTTACATGCTATAATGTGGTATTTATTCATAATTTGGTTGCCAAATCTCATGCGTGCAATGCACGTGTACCTTACTAGTGAGAAATAGAGAAGGAAAGAATGGTTAAACGGGTTCATGAGACAGGCACATACAACATAATTTGAGGAGACGACCTGTTAGAAATAAGGAAGGGAGGAAAGGGAGCATGATCCGCGCTGTTGCATTAATACTCCCTTCATCCTAAAAAGCTTGTCCTATGCTTGTCCCTCAAATGTATGTATCTAGCGACAAGCTTAAATAAGGAAGGAGGAAAGAGAGGCGCTGCTCATTTAAGGATTAAAAATAAGGGAGGAAGGAGAGGCTAATCTTTCTATATATGTGCTGCGCATTTAAGGACGAAAAATAAGGTAGGAAAGGAGAGGCTAATTTTCTATGACACACTGCAAAACAATTGGTGTTGGTGATGATGAACCTGATCAACGAATGAAAACTAGGAAAGATATAAAAGGACCAAAAGAACTCAAACTGCACGTTGCCGGATTGAACATGTGTTTTTGCCTCCAGTCGTTTATAATTGAAGTTTGGTGTTTGTTTGTGTCCTTCACGGACCGGTACTACTACGACGTAAGAGCCGGAAATAAACGAACACCAGTCCAATTAGGATTAGCAATACCATGAGATTAATTTATATGACATTCCCCATGGTATTGCAGGTTCATACGCAAGGTGTTGGACTTGGTAGATCAGTGGATATGTCAAAGTTTAGTCACTATGATGGACTCAAAGTTGAGCTAGACAGATGTTTCAATTTGACAGTGAACTAATGTCTTCGAAGGGAGAGGCGGATTGTGTCTACTGATAATTAGGGTGACAAACCATGGGAGTAAGCCATCTACCTTGGTGCTTGCTTTGATACACATGCAGCAAAAATCCCTTCCTATTACGTTGACTTTATTTTGCGAGCAGAAAATTCTACAGCATAGTGTGCAAGATAATTTGTTTTACACCAGGAAGAAGATCAAGATGATGAATTCGAAATCATCATCTACCCCAAGAAAGGACGAAGGTTCCATGGATATTTTGCTGAAATATGAAAACAAGAGTAATTGTTTAGTCTTTTGTATAATTCGAGAATCTAATTGTGAATTATCTTAAATGAAAACTAGGGTTTTACTTACTCATATGATATTGCTCTACTTCGGTATATGGGATCACACTGTAGTTGGCCACACTAAGCACGAAAATGAGTGTCAATATTAACAGCTAAGTGGATAAATGGAGAGGTGGGCGTCAACCAGTTTGGGTGCTCGCGCAGCTGCACACCCAGCCTACCACCCGCGTCCAAACCATGTGCTCAACATGGGGGTGCCCCACATTTCTCTCTCCTTAATTACAAAATCCACAATGGTTGGGTGTAGTGCTGTGGTTCAGATTTTGTAGTGTGGTTTCAGAAATCATGTGCTAGGACGTGAGTGTGCACGCAGATTTGAGATCACACCATGAAGTTCTTGTTTGAATATAAACTGGTGCTTATCCACTTGATTACGCTTGAAGTGCATGTGAGTATAACCCAACCAAACATGACATGGTGGCCACATGTACATACTGAATCATTACCTTAGATATTGTTAGGTTTTCCTGAATCTGTAGCTTCCTGTTTGTGTACTTTCATGTCTAGATCTACACACTTAATAGTTTATTGAACCCTTTTATTTAGGAAATAATAAGACACCATTTACTACTTTAGTTAGTGCACATGGAAAGCTGGGGAGGAAATAATCGGGTAACACATTATTTACTTCAAGTACTTTGGAACGCATGGAATAGAATCAGTCATGCGTCACCTTAGCCCACCTTTTCTCCAAACTCCTAGAGTTTAGTCTATTAAGCTTATGCTAGCCAATAGTGAGGTTTTTCTTTGTGTTAAAAACCTCATTTGTATAGCATATTCTCCCTCCGTTCCTAAATATAGGGTGTATAATTTTTGACGCGGAAATTAAAGAACGCACGTGGAGGGAAAATTTCACAAGTTTTGGGCGGGATTACAGCTTACTAATTGACATGAGAAAATAGAGGAGCTTGCCTGATATAAAGAAATTTAATCAAATCCCTAAAGAAATTATCCATACGAGTGGTGCAACGCAATACATCTTATATTTTGGATTTTTTTCTCAAAAATCTATACACCTTATATCAAGGAACAGAGGGAGTACTAATTTGGAGTCCACAGTAAGTAAGGTCGTATTTAGTCTGATGCTTATTATTACTTCATGAAACCCAATTTTGTCGTATACTTGTAAATATTATACCATTTCTATTGACAAAACCTAATTTACATAGCAAGTAAGTAATGTTTCTCTGCTTCCTATTTGTTTCTCTTTGTCTTCTCGATCATTTCATCTAAAATTATTGTACCATTTCTGTTGACGAAGTGCTAGAGTGTTGTTACAGCATCGGGTCTAAACCCGTTGAGCTACATGCACTACTAGGGAAAACCTTATACACAGAAATTTAGCAGTAACGCGTGTCAAAAATAGGCGCTAGTGCTAAATAGCAGTAGCGCTACAGATACAATAGTAGCAGTAGCGCGTGCACATGAAAAAACGCTACCACTAATATTCCCATTGCTAAAACGATAGGCTACGCATAGCCGTAGCGGTCTTGAGAGAAGCGCGCTACCGCTAGGACATAAGTAGCAGCGCGTTTCGTGCGGAGAGCGCTACTGCTAATGGAAATAAAATAAAATGAAAAACAAATGAAAAAGTAAATGAAAAAGAAAGAAATAGAAAAAGGAGAAAGGAAAAAAATAAAATGTAGAGCAAAATAAATGAAAAAGCGAAAAAAGGAGAAAGGCGTAGCAGTAGCGTTTGTTCGTAAGAGGCGCTATAGCTAACATAGCTGCAGCGCGTTTCCTAGACCCCCGCTGTAGAAACAGAAAAGGAAATAAGAAATATGAAGGAAATTACATAGCTATAGCAGTAGCGCGTTTTGTGAAAATCGCTATAGCTAACTTAGCTATAGCGCATTTCGTGAAAAGCGCTACCGCTAAGTTTGACTTAACCAAAAAATCGTTTCCCCCCGGCCACCACTTCTCCCCCAAATCCCTCGACCCACCCCGCCGCCGTCTGCCCGATTCGCCGTCGCCCCACTTCGCCGCCGTCTCCTGTCGACGTCGACGCCGCCGGAGCCACTAGAGCCGCGCGCCGTCGACGCCACCGGAGCCGCCCCCAACGGCACCGGAGCCGCGCGGCCTCATCAACGCCACCGGAGCCGCAGTCGACGCCACCGGATCCTCCCTCGCCACAACTGCCTCCATCGCCGTCACCGGAGACGCCCCTGCCTCCCTCGCCACCACTGCCTCCCGCGCCACCACCAGAGCCATCCTCTGTAAGCCCCCACCCCTCCTCTCTCTCTCTCTCTCTCTCTAAATTAGTTAGGTTAATTTAGTTAGGTTAATTTAGTTAGGAAAAGAATTTAGAGAGGGCTTTGACAGAGACGCCCCTGCCTCCCTCGCCACATCTGCCTCCCTCGCCATAGGAAAAAATTGTATATGCTTAACTAGGGCAGTAGGGTTAGGGTTGTAGTGTTTAATTACAAATGTTAGGAAAGTAAGGTTTAACTAGATGTTAACTAGGGTGGTAGGATTTAGTTTAGAGAAAAAAATAAATATAAAAATATAAATTTCTATTAGTGTTGCAAGTCTAGTAGGTTCTTAATTTTTAGTGAATTTTTATTAGGACAAAAGTTTAGGACATAATTTGAGTTCTAGGTTCATAATTTGAGTTCTAGGGTTCATCCATCTATATTTGGTTTTTGAATTGAGTTTCAGAGAGCATGAGATTTGTGTAGATTTTCTTGAAGTGTCAAACACTAGGAGATGCAAATTTGAAGTGGTCATGATATATGAAAAATCCTCAATTGTGTTTGCTCATTGATCATAATCGACATTGAAGTGGTTCGATTGTGCCCAAGTGGCCTTTTGTTGTTTCCAGGGAATGAAGCCGAGTGGCCTATGTTTTGCCGGAATGTTGATTCATTTCCGTTCCGGCAAAATTCAGGTTCTCGATTTGTCCACTTTTTAGCAAAGGTCATGCCGAAATTTTCCGTGAATTTCGGCATGACTTGTGCTACAAACTAGGACATAAAGAGTGCACGGGGTTTGCCGCACCGGGAAGGAGTCAACGTTTCTGCAAAACAATAGGCCTTTTTTATGTCATTATTCATTTCATTAGGTCTAGAATTAATTGACTATATTCTTTACTTGGACTCGTCGAAGAACATTCACAAAAAGGATTACACCCACATCAAGGATGTTCTCGACAGTGCTATGTTTTACTACGAAGCACGGGGTGGAGAGGTCACGAACAAGAAGACAAGGGGCGGCAGGCTCGCCTTCGGCCATAAGACCAACTTCTGCTGCATCCAGCAACCGAGTGGTTCTCTTAATGATGGATTCTACGTCCTACACCACATGCTGGAGTACAGACGGGATCACCAGAACCTTCGCATGTCACCTACATCTGGCGATGCCCATTTTCTGCAATGGGCAAAGAACGTAGGAGATATCGAGGATCATCGACTTCGAGCCGAGTTCTATCACATCCAGCGCGAACTTGCCCAAATCATCATGAAGGAGGTCGTCGGAAAAACAGGGATGTTCTACGAAGAAGGACAAATGTCGCGGGAAGACGTCCGAACACGGGTAGCCTCTCAGCGTCTCGACCTGAAGCCTTTCACTAGGCTCGGGGACTATCTCCCTGACTTGGATGGATGGCACGACATGTTGGAGTGATTGTCGATATAGGACAATGTGTCCGTTTAGTCCATACTTTCTGTATGACGAAATTTTGAGTTATGCACGACGAAACTTTATTTTTGATGTAATTAAACCGTCCTCCTCGACTAGCGACGATCACTCTAGTTAGGGCATTTTGGGTACGATCAACTTTGTTATTTATGCTTATGATATGTTGCTTCTATTTTTGCCAAGTCTGTCTCTTTCTGTTGCTCAACTATATATGTTGCATATCATCGACTCATGTGATGATGCAGGTGCATAGATCATCGATGGCGAAGAAGTGCTACGCCAAGAGTATATATACGACGAGTGGCCGGAGTGTTAGGCCCAGGTGTACCGGTTTCCGAGCGACAGGCAGTAGTTAGTTTAGGTTCACGCTAATGCGAGAGAGGGATACGAACTCATGTACTGCATAGTTCCGCTCTCACTCAAAGTGATAGCTCTTCTCGCGTATATCATTGTTTAGATGGATGAAGATGTAGTTGCAAGTAATCGAGACTTGTATCGCTATTTTCGAGATGATGACGAGATACCACTTTGTGTTGGATGATGATTATGATGAGACTATTTGTATGTATATGCTATGATTATATTTGTGGCCTCGCAGCCATTTGTATGTGTATCATGATGACATTTGTATCTGCTAAAGATTCTTGTATAAAGCCTGTTCAAATACAAAACAAATATGCAGAAAAAAAACAAAAACTAATAAAATTAGCAGTAGCGAGTGGAGAAAGTTAGCAGCAGCGTGACAGTAGCAGTAGCGCGTCCAGCCCAAGCACGCTAGAGCTATTAGCAGTAGCGAGCTTGCACGAAGCACGCTGCTGCTACACTTGTATACCAGTAGCGCGGGCGCCCACGCGCTGCTGCTAAGTGTTAGCTGTAGCGCCTTATTAGTAGCGCCGATCCCCGCGCTACTAATGTACCTAAAACCCGCGCTGCTGCTAGGCTTTTCCCTAGTAGTGATGTTATGTTGATGATGACAGGATGCATATTATGTTGTTGATTGTGTTGTTTTCTCAAATTCATTAGGTATCATTGATTTGTCGTAAAAGTGTCTGCAGACATTCTGAATTTGGATTCAAGTTATATTTTTTTATACTCACTCCGTTCCTAAATGTAAGTGTTTTTAGATATTTTAATATGGACTACAAATGGAGCAAAATTAGTGAATATACATCTAAATAGGTCTATATACATTGCATATGGAGCAAAATGAGTGAATATACATCTAAAATAGGTCTATATACATTGCAACTCATATACTACTAAACACTAAATATTCAATTTCCAATAAGCAGCTACTTTGTATTTTTTTATTAGATTCATGAGCACATAGTTATTTATTTTTTAGCCATTGAAATGCACGGACACTTTACTAGTATATTAAAATGGTTGGGCCTGCCAGAACCGGATGAGAATGCTGAGGCCAGGGTCTGACCCCACCTTCCTTGGGCACAAAATAGTTATATTTACCTTTAAAAGCAATAAATAAATTATTGTGATTAATTGATGGAGTATCATGCATAGTTATAATATAAAATCCCCAAAATATGGTCTCATGGGATTTTGGGGGCTTTTCTGCTGAGAGTCACAAGCCCAGCCTAGACATCGGCCAGTCGGGCAAAGCTTCCCTTGCCCAGACTTAGAGCACGTACACCGGGAGCGCTCAGACCGTCCCAAACGTCTATGTGGACAGTCTGGTCGCGCTGCAAATTGCTATGCAACTGAATCCCACATAATTAGCCCAAACAGCCAGGCTGACGAGCAGCCCCAAATGTAACTCATATTTGGGGCGGATATGGGCGGACCGAACGCGGCCGCCACGTCAAACCGGCACACGATGGACCACCCCATCCCCACCGGGGCGCAAACATAGCTTACTCTTGGCCTCTCCACTCCTCTTCCACTCTACTCCCGTTCACTACCATCCTTGCAGCTTCCCCTTTCCAGGCAACCATGGCTGGTTCTGGCAGCCATTTTGGCGGCGAATCTGGCAACGAGGTGGATCCCATCAACTGGGACTCCTTGCTGCAGTCGTAATGGGACAACGAGGACCTCGCCCTTCACGTTGCGCTTCTCCCGTCGTGGATGGACAGGGGCGGGAGCTCGAGCTCTGCAATTTCCCCAGTAGCCTGGCGAGGCAATGCAGCTGACCGCGCTGACCTATCACGGTCCTCGCTGGCCTAGATCTGTCACCCTCAACGGCCCTCCCCTACCACTGTTGGCCCTGGTCCTTGCAGCTGCCATGGGGAGCTCGTTCTCGCACCCCCAAGCCCGTGGAGGAGGACGTACGAATCAGAGGCGCGAGCTGCTCGACGTGCGAGGTAGTCGGCCCACTAGATAGCCGGTTCCTCCCACATCAGCAGCGGGTTCTGCAGGTCCACCCGGGCCGACTCAAAAGGAGTACTCCGCGACGTGATCCTCCGGTCAATGACCTCGTCGGAGACGGATGCCCGGCATCACCACTGCAAGAGCGTGGCCTCCTGGGCAAAAGCAACTTGACTCGTAGAGGAGCATGTCTATGCCGCCCGACATCTAGTCTTGATCATCTCCTCCTTGTTGTTGTACGACAGTGGCATGGCGAGCAACGACGACGACTCCCCTCCGGCCGCCGATCCCTTCGCCGAAGAATTTATCTATCGATTAGGCTTATCGTATCTAGGTGATGATGGGAATTTTGTGTCCGATTGTATGAAACTCGCTATCCCCTAGTGTTTTCTAGTGCTATGCTCAAGTTTTTTTTTACCCGCCCATATAGTAAAACTTAAAATACTTCAATATAATCATTCCTTACAGCATTCGCCACACAGGGTGGAAACTATTACAGAGAGAACCATCAGACCTATTATCAAAACTAAACTTCGTTATTTGGTGAGCCACCACATTGGCTTGTCTATCAATCTTCGCCAGTTTAAAATTTGGTAGAAGCTTGGTAATGGCTACCGCTTCCTTCCTCATATCCACGAGATGTTTCCACGTAAAACGTTGATCACATTGCGTGGGTAGCATGAATTTGAGGGGGACGACTACGGACGCGGAGAAATAAGGGGTGACCGGTCCCTATCCGCGGAAGCGTCCATGGATGTGTAGGGAGTCACATTTGCAAGTTGCGATTGTAGATGCTCTTACGGCATAGTACGCACTAGTGTAAGTTTTGTGAGCCCCCTGTTTCCAAGACATGGATCTCTGTTACCTCCATGCAATCCTGCGAAGGGACATCGGTCTTCTTTCCTTGTTGCTTTTCTCATTTCTATGATAGCAAACAATCATAGAAATGTATGAAAAGTTTTGGCAAACTGAAATATTTAATGATGGAAATTGCTATTACTCGGTAAAGCAACACCGAGCAGGTGACGAGTACAACGTGACTGGCAACACTGTCGCCGAC